>NW_024103763.1:1880000-2278346 GCF_003945595.2 Pipra filicauda | reverse complement strand
AAAACCAACACACATTCATCCAGAAAAACGTGCTGTCAAAACTTAGTTTTCCAACAAATTCTCTGTCTTGGCAAAGTCTGTGAACTCATATCAATCTTCACTACCCAGAATCACAGAATCACACAGAATGGGTAGGGTCAGAAGGGGCCACTGAATATCATCTAGTCCAACCTCCCCACTCTAGCAGGAACTCCTGTACCATTTTACTCAGGATTGTGTCAAATGTTTTTTGAGCATCTCCAGGGCAGACTTCGCAACCTCACCGGGCAATCTGTTCCAATGCACTGTCACACACACAGTAAAGAATTCTGTCATGGTTTGAGATAGCCCCAACATCCAATTCCCTAGCTCCATTCCCCCTCCCACATCTCAACCTAATGTGAGGTGGGTTTTTCCAGACAAAACACACCAGACTCCAAGTGGGGAAAAGGGAATATATATTACAATGACTGTACAAATAAATACCATATCACATTATACACATGATCACAAACTATCTCTACCATGACATATGTATTTACAATGGATCAGATCTCTTCTCCCCTCCAAATAAAAGTCCAGGAGGGAAAGAAGGACAGATCCCTTCCAGTCTCTGAACAGCAGCATCTTCTGAGGCAGCAGGTTTCTTCTCATCTCACGCAGCAGCTGATAGCTGGCTTTCTGCCAGCATCCACGAGGGAAGTATTCAAGCTCCCCCGGCCCCATCGCCTCACAACCGAGGGGTCTTCTGTGGGCTTCGTAACCCCAGACAAGGTCGTATCACCACGTCATATCACGAAGACACAGGGGGGTCTTCGTGACAGTCTGGTATCTCTTGCAGGGCCTCTGTGCCCTGCCTCTCAGGCTGCCACCGTGGCAGCAGTGCGAGGGGGGGGGAAGCCAAGGTCAACTCCCCCTGCATTCCTCTCGGAGCTCTCTAGCTCCTTTCTACAGTGCATGTCGCACTTCAAGGCTCTTTCAAGTAAGAATCCATCATCTTCCTCCTTCCAGGAGGTCTCAAAGGAGTTTTGGGAATCTGGTATCAGTCTTACCCCCAAGAACTCTGTAGCTCTCAGCTGCTGGCTCTCCTTTCCTCAACTCTCCTTCCAGGAGTCTTTTCTCCGGTGCTGCATGTTGTTTCTGCTGCTCCTTCAGTTCAGGTCTTATCTCTGGCTCTCTGCCACCGTTTCTCTGGTCAGTGTCGGCTGCTGCTCTGTGCCCATGGAGAAAACATCTCCCGGCATAACTACAGGCACCTAGCCCAACTTTATGCTGTTCCAGGTCCCTGCAGCCCCCAGTCAGGGGCTGGGAGGGGGCCAGAGGCCCCAAGGGGCTCAGAGCCCCTTCCTCGTGGCTCTACAACATGGCCACCTCTCCTACAACAACCAAACTACAACTCTTCTTTTCCGGTCTGGTTGTGATATGTTTACATTTCTGCAGGAGCGCCCATTGGGCAGAACTTCGAAACTTCCAGGGGTTTCCACCCCTTGGGGTCTACCACTTCTCCCAGCTTCCGGGGAAAACAAGGTCCAAACCACTACAAATTCCTTCCTCATATTCAGGTGAAACTTCTGTGCATCAGTTTCCGCCCACTACTTTTTGTCCTACTGCTTGGCATCACCAAGAAGATCCTGGCTCCATCCTCTTAACACTCTCCCTTCAGATACTTATAGACATAGATGAGGTCCCCTCTCATCTGTCTCTTTTTGAGGCTGAAAAGGCCCAACTCCTTCAGCCTTTCCTCATAGAAGAGATGCTCCAGTTTGCAAATCATCTTCATAACCCTTCACTGGACTCACTCCAGGAGCTCCATGCCTGTACTGAGGAGCCCAGAACTGGACACAGCACTCCAGATGTGGCCTCACAGGGCTGAGTGGAGGGGCAGAATCACCTCCCTTGACCTGCTGGCACCACTCTTCCTGGTGCACTCCAGGATACCATTGTCCTTCTTGGCCACAAGGGCATTGCTGGCTCATGGACAGCTTGTTACCCTGAAGGACCCCCAGGTCCTTCTTCACAGAGCTGCTTTCCAGCAGATCAGCTCCCAGCCTGTGCTGGTGCCTGGGGTTATTCTTCCCCAGGTGCAGGACTCCGCATTTGTCTTTGTTGAATTTCAGACAGTTCATCTCTGCCCATCTCTCCAACCTGTTGAGGTCCTTCCGAAAAGCTGCACAGCCCTCTGGAGTATCAGCCACTCCTCCCATGAAACAAAGTGCCAGGCTCGCCTGATTAAAGAGTGGTGTGGGAAGACTTACACAAATGGCAATACCTATGGTCAAAGAAGAATCAGGCAAGGAGCTGGGAGGGGACAGGACCTTGAGATGTTTGTAATGCACCCCAGAGCCAGCTTCTAATATGAATTTCTGTGCTGAGAAATGTGTGCAGATGATCAAAGTGATTAGCTGCGGAGCATGTCCCACAGTGCTTTTTGCCTCCCATTCATCCTATACCCAATACAGATCAGCTACAGATTAGCCCAAATCTGGTACCTCTGTTTTCAGAAGAACACCCAGAATAAAATCTTCAGCTAGTGGAAGTCACCACAAATAAACTGATTGCTTTTGAATCATGCCTGCGAAGGATCTGGCTGTCTAGTTTTAGTAAAGGCAGCCTAAGAATGTAATAAAAATAATTTGTATTGACAGGCTTTTAAATGACAATACTTAAAGCAAAAGCACATGTAGTTACCACAAAAAAGTAATTTTCAATGCCTTGGTGCTAACAGACAGAACTGGTATTGTAAATGCACAGGCCTTTTGTAATAGATCACACAACTCCTGGGGGAACACCTCCCTGGGCTGCTGCACCTCAACCTGATATAACTTTTTCAGTCCACAGAAGTTTGTTCTCTGGGTCCCAAGATTTCCATTTTGCTCTCTCTTTATATCTGTGAAAATATTACCTACGATTTGTAAGCTGTTTCTTGGTTTCCAAAAAATTAATGCTATAATACATATGCAGAGTTTCACAGTGGCAGTAGCACCATCCTGGTGATCTCAGGTTCCAAGAGGGCACTCTTATCTCTTGTGAGACAGACATAACTGGCAAGAGCCATGCCAAGCTTTTCTGCCTCTCGGTCTCTTGAAAGGATCCTTGGCCATAAAGATTTGTTCCATTTTTCCTATAGTGTTAGCTATATATTGTGTAGCTTCCCACAATCCCCATTATGTCACATGTATTTTCAGGTCTAAGGAGTGCCCTGGAAGGAAAAATTATGCTTTCCTGTCCCATAAAATCCCTTTCCATTCCCTTATTGAAGGTTTCTGACTGAGCTGTCTGAAATGGTACCAAACCAACCATTTAAACACAGGGAGGCAGATGGCTGGTCACCACCTGCTTTACTGAGTAACTTCCCGGGGCACTCAGGTTTCATCCCTTTGTTCCCTCCATGGAGAAAATGCTTCCCAAGAAAGAAGAGGGCATCGAGGGTTAATGTTTGAGGAATGCAGGAGCAGGATTAATGCTTGTGGCAATTAGTTACTCAGTGGAGCTGCCTGTGCATACCAGTTTTCCTGAGGCTTGACATCACTGTATAGTTAGGTATACGGGGAATTTCACTTACCTGAAAATTCTCTTTTAACCTGAGCAGGACTCTAAACTTCAATAAAGTTGGACACATATATAAGAACTTGAATCTGCTAACCCTAAAGCAGTAAAATCAACTGTATCTACAAAGCCTGACTTTGAAATATAACCCTGAAATGTAACAGAAATAAACCAAGCAGAGAACAACCTCACTTTGAGCCCGAGAGGAGTTAAAATCCCTGATCCCTCACTACCTTCCTAATTGCCATGCAATGGTAGGTCCCTCATGATGTGCACAATCTGCTAAAAGTGATGAACTTGCAACACATGCAAAGAGCCTTTCTGGAATGCACACGTAGAACTTATAATATCCATTATATACCTCCTTCATGAAAAAGTAAACTGTAGTTAAAGGCATTATACATGCTTGCTATGTAATTACATTAATCAGAGTGAGCTGCTTCCCTGCATTTCTCTGCTGTTGCCATGGCAGCATCCCCATGTTTGCAAAGTGCAGGGCACCCGCTCTTAATTATACTTACAAAGCAGCTACATTTCAAAGGAACACAATAAATACACAGTTGAAGTAAGGATGCTGCACAGAAGCGATATGAACAAATACATTTTTATCACATCTCCATCTCATGCACACTTCACACCCGTTACTAGAGCATTCTGCCTAATTCCAAGGTTCCTTTTGTTCATTTACGGAAAACTCCACATTTTTGTCTGCCAGAAAATTCAGTCTCTGGTGCAGGCCCCAGAGTTATCTCTGCTTCTAACCTGGAAGCTGGTTAATTGAAACCAAAGCAATTGAGAAACATCTTTTCATTTGCATGGATCAAAGTGTGGCAACTGGGAATGTCCTCTTATTCTCCATCAACCAATGTAAAATGCCGTTGCTGTTCTCCACTCCCACTGGCGCCCATGTCCTCACTCAGCAGACACCTAGTGAGCTGCCTCCCTGCTGCAGTCACCTGTCTCAGTGCCACCGTGTCAATTTTGGTGACAACGAAGGTGACACAATCAGTCTGAGGTGCCAACATGACATTGATCAAGCGGAACATATTTCAATGCATGAACCACCAGTTTGGTGCAGCACATACCACCAGCACAGTCTTTTCTTCCTTGTGGATGAATAACATGGAAATTGCAGTTGATATGGAAATTTACATTTTTACCCCTACAAAGAAATAAGGGATTCCCTCATTCTGAAATTAATGCTCTCCCTGAAGTTGAACAGAGCTTATACAGATGCTGGATTGCAGATATGAATTATGTATTTTCTGAGGGTGGAATGTCATGCAATTTTAGTGTTATTCAAACCACAAGGATCCATCGGGGAGAAGTAATTAGAATATTTCAGAGACCCAGATTTACATTTCTTAAAGCTTGTGAGTAAAATGAAATTGACTGCCTCCAATTTACAAGTCTGCAATCACACCATGAAAAACTTGTTAGATCTCAGCTTTTGGATCTGAAACCTGGGGGGAGAAACCAGGTGTTCTGGCAAATGATAGGCTTGCTTTGGTGTCACTTGCACACAGCTAATTTTGAAATAAATATGTGCTGAATTGTAGGGGGCACTGTGTTACAGCATGTACGCAAGCAGGCATGGTAAAAGCCATTCAATCTGACTTACAAGGCAGAAGCCCTACTTTCCAGCTTATTTATTTCTATTCTTAGTTTCTTTTTTCATGTGTTTTTACTTTTCACCTTATGCATGGGAAATTGTGGTGTTCTCACCTGGGTTCTATGGCTGTCTCAGCCATAGAAAAGGAAGCAATTCTGCCTTCTTAATGAACTGTGCTCTGACTTAATTATCTGGGTGAGCGATGTGGCCTGGACATGGCTGACATATGAGGACATGTTGGCAGTAATGTTTCTTTTATTTTAAAAAGGAAAGTAATTTTACGATTTGGTCTGTGAGCTGTAGCCAGGTGCTGTATATTTTCTGGCTCTCTCTATTTGTTCTGTTCATGTAGCTGCCACGGCGCCCTCAAAATTGCAGTAACTTCTAGCTACACTTTTAGTCTCATTTGACTCTAGTCTGTTGAGATGGGTAGCAGAAGTCTTTGGGGTGCCCTGGTGGGGCTGTGGAGTGAACAGGAGGCCACAAGACTGTTGCAAGGCAGGAGTTAGATGTTTCTTGCACCACACGCTGATTCTCAGCACTGGACCCAGTAGATGCATTTGCTTTGTTTATTCTGCCAGGAGAACAAAAATAATGCCATAGTGGTTTGGACTACCTTGTGCAGGTTCACATTCCCAAATCTTTCAGTCTGCAATAGTGTCCCCACAGATTTGAGAAACTTAGTGCTGGAAGAAGGAATTATGTGATTAAGACTGATTTATCTCTGTGAATAATTGATAATACACACATATATATGTGTATATGTATAGATGTACATGTACATGTGAAGCCTGTCCCTGTATCGCCCTTATGCAGAGCACAGATGTTATACAATGTTTCCAGCTGGGAATAGAGAAGCAGGGATATGACTAAGCAACAGAGCGTGACTTATGAATAACAAATTGTGCATATTCCCAAAGATATTTCTCTAGCTGATCTCCAAGGAGAGAAATCTTCAAAATGAATACATTTGAGAAAAATCCCATCTTCTAGAGGACTATGAGGAGATAGCGGAGGACAAAGAGCAAACAGAAAAGTAGAGAGAATTTATTCCATAAATTTGCATTGCTCCTTGTAGATAACTCACTTGCCTCTGACTATGACTTCATGTGTTGATTCTCATGATTAATATGTGGGTTAAGAGTTTTCACCCAGTGCAGAGCAACAAGTGTGGTGGGGCTGAACTCCAGTTTGCAGCTGAAGGCAGAAAGCAAACCCCTTGCAGGCACCACGAGGCATTTTGAGGAAGACTGAAAATCAGTAGAGTGAGAGCTAGGAAGTTCTATCTCCTGATTCTAATTGACCAGAAACCTGCATGCAGACACCTACAGCTTTGTCACCTTCCTGCCTTGCCTCTTTGGGTTGTCAGTACCTTCTGCATGAACTAGCATCTGAAGATATCAGTTTGCACAGCAAGGGCCCTGTAAAGTGGCAACATCAGCAATGCAGGCACTTCTAAAATCTCTGAACCAGTTCCTTGTCTGGAAGAAATCGGCAGAGGTCCAGTACCACCAACAAAGCTGTGCCAGATGTCTCCTGCTGGGACTCTTGCACTTAGATTTCTCAGAGAAAAAAAATCTAATTGATGATAAAATAAGAGAGGAGGAGGAAAAGCTTTTAAATGCCTGAAAGATGATTTGGAGACAGAAAAGGAAGAGCCAGGGGCAAAGAAACAAGGGCACATTTGAAATGATTCAGTAAGCTAATGGGGAAAAAGATGAAAGAAATATGACAGATAATGAGAGAAGGGTGATTATTTTCCCTCTCTTCTCTGAATCCGTATTTTGTCAAAGCAATCATGACTTTCCCATGGAGACAATATAACTACCTGATCCAAGGAGCTTTGTTTTAGACAAGACATCTGCTTGCAATTGCATCCTCTCAGCCCTGGGATCCTTGTTTGTCTTAGAGCTGATTGGATGATAATACAAGGCCATTTGTTACCTGCTGAATTTCTAAAATGCTCCCCTTGGAGTGGGTGTACCTACATGAGCACCGCAGGACAAAGGGAACTGCTGAGCTCCAGCTCTCCTTTGCTGGTCAAACAATGCTGAGTTAGTAAAAAGCCCTCTGTAGTTTAATTGCAAGGGGGAACATGCAGGGAAGGATGACATGAAAGGCTGGATCCAGAGTACAGCATCTCTTTGGACTAAGCTCTTAAAGTCGTGTTCTTCTCAAAGGTACAATGAGGCCAAGCCTTTCTGCTAACCTTTTCAGATGCTCACCAGTAGTGCAGTTCTTTATTCCACTCAGATCAACTGTCTCGTCCATACGGGCTCTCTCTGCCGTTCCCCTTGCTTGTTCCCCAGGACAACATGGTGTGATCTCATTTATTAGCCTTGTTAACAAGGTCTTGTTCTTTATCTTGACCCACTCCCTTCTGCTATCATCACAAGATTTGCTTCAGTCTGTGCATTACATAGTTTGCCATGATGTTGTTTCCCCTCACGCAGGGCAGCACCCCCTCATGTGGATGGGCTTATGCTTCCTGAGGGCAGGTGTTTGCATTCCTGAGTGACAGAAAGCTCAGCACAATTCAAGGCTCCGTCCAGATCAAAATGATGCTGATCTGGACAGCGAGGGCAGGGAAACTACTGCTGATTGTGCGGCTGATTGTAATCTGGGCTGGACAGGTTGTGACCAAACCAATTGTCTGTTTGTAGAAGATGCTAATAAGTTTTATGATGGGGATATAACTTTGATCTTCACTTTAAGCCTGAACATATAAACCTTAATAAACCACCTCAAAGAAATTAAATGAACACATGTAGTTTTCCCAGGAGCAGTTCAACTGTGGACTGAGGCTAAAGTATTTGAAATCCACCACTGAAGGAGAGGAAATGCATATTTGGACAGGCTACTGAAAACTCCAAAAGAGCTACTACCTGATTTGGAAGGACTTTAAATATCTGAAAGATGAGCTCTGTGTATGTTTAGCATCCAATTATCCAAATAACTAAAATGAATGCACACCATAAATCTTTCCTCGATGATATTTGTGTCAGAACTGGTGATAAGAAAGCAGCACAGAGATGACAATTTGGACAACTTCCTTTTTTATGCCTCATTTCATACCTTAGACCAACTCTCTGAGCTTCCCTGCAACTGTTAGCTCTGTTGAGATTTATTCACCGGCAATCAAGATTCCAGGCAATCCTGGGAACATTTACACTGATATGTTCTCCTCTACCCACTAACCCTCATCTATGTTCATGTCTTCTCTTCAGCTCCATTTAACTGCAACTTCTTTCCTTAGGCAGGGCAGTGATTCCTCTTTCAACAAACTTTCCTGAACATGGCCACTCCGAGACTCAGCAGTGGTGAAAAAGTGCCATAGCAAAGATAGTGGGATATTTTTTTTTGCCTTGGAATTGATTTATTGCATAGAATCATTGAATAGTTTGGGTTGGGAAGGACCTTTAAAGGTCATCTAATCCCACCCCCCTGCAATAAGCAGGGACATCTTCAACTAGATCAGGTTTCTCAAAGCACCATGTAACCTGACTCTGATCCCTTCCAGTGATAGGGTGCTACAACCTCTCTGTGGAATGTGTTCCATTGCCTAATCATCCTCATCATAAAAGTTTCTTCCCAATATCTAGTTTGAATCTGACCTCTTTTAGCTTTAAACCATAAAAAACCCCTCTTGTTCAATCACAATAGGTCTTGCTAAAAACTCTGTCCCCATTTTTCTTATAAGCCCCCTTTAAGTACTGGGAGGCTGTTAGAAAATCTTCCCAAAGCCTTCTCTTCTCCAGACTGAATAACCACAACTCTCCTAGCCTGTCATCATAGGAGTGGTGCTCCAGCCCTCTGATAACCTTTGTGTCCTCCTCTGGACCTGCTCCAACAGGTCCATGTCTTTCCTGTGCTGAGGGCTATAGAACTGGATGCAGCACTTCAGGTGTGTTCTCCCCCAAGGTGTAGTTGTACTGTGCAGCAGGTAACACAGATAACATAGGTAAGACCATACATAGCTAATGTGAACTGAACAAGCTCCAGAAATAGCAGCTCTGCTCACGAGAAATAAATCTTAAGCACTGAGCTGGTTTCTCCGTCCCACTGTATCATATTGATTAACTTCAGGGGCTCTGAACACACCTCTCCTGCATGGCATAGGGAAGTGCTTCCCAGCTGAAGAGGGATTTCAAATAGTTCATCATAGTCTGAACTGAGAAATGAGAGGGAGTTTCTATGCAGCCATACGTATCAGCAATACTAAAAAAGTTTCAACACTCCAGTTTCTTTCCTATAGGGATTTTTATTCTTCTTGCTTCCTTCTAACATCTAAGTGTACAGGAAACTAACTTCTCACAGTCTAGTGCCTCTTTGGTCACTGTTAAAGAATTAAAGGGGTCATCATCAAACACCCCAATTAGCTGTTCATGTAGCAAACAGTCCATTTATTGCAAGCTGAGTCAATGAATTTTAGCACAGACAGTTAGCCTTTTGGCAACTAACAAGAGTTGTTGATTTTCTTCTATTGAAATGTTGCCTTTTTTGGTGAAAAAAGAAAGTGCATTTTCTAATCTTGGACATTTAACTGAATGCACTAATATATTATGACTTTTCTGTGCACAAACATTCATTCTTAGCCTATGCTTTGTACTTTGAAGAGCCATTTTAACGAAGTTTCACAAGTGTGAGTATTTTTCTTTAGTGTCATGAGAATAAGCACTGTAACACATCGCTACTTTTAAGGCAGGTTTTAGAAATAAAGATGTTTGCTTTCTTGGAGTAAATGGGCACTTCTGGTTCTGTTGTTCAGTTTGGTCCAAAAGTATTACCAGCCATCCCCAGAATGATATTGACATAAGAGAAATGCAAACTCTTGTCCAGCTCAAGTGATTTTTGCGGTCCAGTGAGTAACAAGATATTAGTTACCAAAAGGTCTTTTGACCTCATTCATTTTTACCTTCTTTTCTGTGAATAAATATATTCTTCTGGTTATGAACTGCCTACTTTTTATGCAGGAAAGTCACCTTCCTGGAGAAATCTGCCAAATCCAAGTCACTTTCAGCTTGCTGCCTTGGAAGTTAAGACAAATTAATGGTGTATTAACTCAGACATAAAGTTTTCAGAACAGCAACCACCTCAAAGCCATTCTTCTGACTTTTCAGCAACTACAGAAATATGGCAACAAGGGCTTTGTACACACTGGCCAGGTCTCTTCCAGCTGGGAAACAAAAAAGGCCATCTGGCCCAGACAACACTGGCTGTTGGAAGAACAGCATGATGGTTTTGCAGTATGAAGAGAGCATAAAAGAGACAGGTTGTAAATTCCTCGGAGATGGCACAGGGGAAGACCTTTTCACTTACGAGATGGTGTTAAACAGGTTACTTGCATAACCCATGCTTTTCCCAGGATCTCTGCTGAAGCAACGATCCAATCTTGAAGCAGCATCCTGCCACGTTAGCAGATGGACATGAGTAAGGCAGCCAAGAGAGAAGGGAAAAATGGATGCTTACAGGGAAATCACATAAAGGGAGTTCATCCCAACTGAAGGATGTAGACAGCCATTAACAAGTTCATATACTGCAGAGGAGAGACATAATTATAATATGACTGCACATAAGCAAGGAACTAGGATGAAGACCTCAGAAACCATGTTTACATAGTATGAATCACCAGCAGACATCTACTGTTGTTCATGAAAGCAGGTTCATTACTCTTTGTGGATAACACTGTGTCTTGTCGTAAGAAGAGACTTAGACGAGATACCTTACCACCCAAGTTAGCATATTATCCTCGCTGAGACCAAATATAACTCTGTGCTGCTACTCAGCATGAATATAGCCACCAAAATCTTCCTCTAAACTGGCAGAAAAATGCCTGAAACTTCTCAGTACCAAAAGCTCGGCTCTGCAACCTCTGTAATACAAAGCATATTGCTGAGGGCTTCTAAGTATGCGCTGTAAGTAAAATGGTAGAATTAGTCTGTTTGTCAACAGTAGTGTCCAGTCTGCCAATTTCAGTCAGCTGCTATCTGTGGATAATATAAACTGCTCTCCTACTGCAGTAACAATATTGATAAATAGTTCTAATAAAATCATATGTTTTGCCACTGAAACACACCTTTGTACATTTTTGTGTGTTTATTAGGAGCTGTGAGATTTAACAAAATACAGGGCAAGCATTTTATCTTATCAGCTTTGCTAATAGATCTGAGATTCATTGGGCACAGATGCTCTTCCTGAAGAATCTCTGTTCTGCCCTAGCTATTAATCCCACCACTTCTTCTCTGTTTTTTCTTGATATGTGTATATTCATTTGCAACAGTGAATGCTAGGATAGTTTTTAGTGTTGGTTATAGAATCATACAGTCGTTTGGTTTAAAGGGCCTTAAAGATCATGTAATTCCAACCCCCAACTAGATGATCTTTAAGATCCCTTACAAACCAAACCACATTATGATTCTATGATTCAGCCAGTATGAATCTATGATTCTATATCAGCAGCCAGTATTTCTGAAGCCTTCTTGTATATGTGCTTGAGAGCCCCTTCCAAAAGCAGCTAATGGAGACAAGAACTTTTATTTGAGTGTAAGTTTAATAATGTTTCAGGGAGCAATGCAGACAGGTTGGATGGAATTGCCATCTACAGCACTGTTCAAGGAGAGGATACAAAAATTTGCAGAATAATCTGGATATTAAAGATGGTCCATTTGAACCCCTGGGATAAGCCCAATTTTTAAAGGGTTGTTGACTTTCAGTTTCTGACAATCCAGACTTCACATGTTTAAAATGGGTCCCAATGAGCAGAAGGATCCAACCATTAACATCTCTTTTGTCAGTTTGAGCTATATCTTGCTGTTCTATATTACCCACTCTTAGAGCCTTTTCTGACTCCCACTGCTAAATAGACCACAGCAAGCATTTTCTACTCTGCTTTTATTTAATAGTATCCACTGCTTGCAAAAAGAGATTTAATCTAACAAAGTGCTTAAGCTTGCACATGCCTACAAACATGTAAGTAATTCTACTGAAGTCAAGAAAGAATAGAACATACTTTAAGTCAATACAGAGTGAAACCTTTTGCTAGATCAGGCTCACAAAGGCTGCTGCTGAGGTAGACTAGGAGATAACTGGTATTGCTCAGACACATCCTACAGCTGGAACTGCTGTTGCGGGGGCAGTTCTCTCTAGTATGATCAGAGCTTAAGGATGTAAAGTTAAGGCAAGAAAAGATTTGTGTCAATGTGAAGATTGACTTGGAGGATGAGATTTTTTAATTTTTATTTATGCCTTAGACTGGTCCCATGGGAGGGATAAGACAGATCAGGGCTGATGCTGCAATACTGCCCTTAGCTTGAAAACGGAAATCTCTCTGTGGCACCTTTGTTCCCTCCACAGAGCAGAGCATCTTAAGTGCATCCAGAGGGTTTGCTGCTAAGGTGCTGAGAATCTTGGCACCTGAAATAGGGATCAGAAGACAGTAGAGACAACAGAGCTTCTAAAATTACATGCTTCAGTGCCTATGTCTTTTATGGATGGATCCAGCCCTCATGTAACTGGCTGTTGGCTTTTTGCTACAAATTCATGCGTGTGTTTCCTGGAATGGTCACTGCCTAAACAAGACAATAATTCTGTCTCTGTCTCAAGTCTCTCACTGCTGAGCCCACCAAGAAAGGGTGGCAGCTGTGACTCTTGTAGTTTGTGCTGTGTTAGAATATGAGCTGCACTTGTCAGCTGACAAGTAAAAACTGTTTTTGCTTGTGGTGAACCTGGGATAGTTTAGACATGACTAATTCACAAAAGTTTCTATAGTCCACTATCCCAAACTCTTAGAGACTTAGTCACCTCATAACTATGTAATTACTTTTCCTTCCCCAAAACACCTCAGACACACACTTCTAAGCTCTGGTATCACTTATTAAAGGATGCAAACCCCTCATCCTTAATGGGTGATAGCCTGGAAAAAAACAACTGATAACAGTACACTGAGACCTTCGATTAGGTTTTGTTGTGAAAGTTGCTGTTTGGAGAGTCCAGCATGCCTCACTGAAGACCCAGAAGAATTAGAGCTTCCTCACCAGGGCTGGGAACTGCAGGAAAGCCCTGGGAATGTGGTGCTGATGCGTGGGTGTAGCAGTCCCCACACTGGTGGTAAAATATTGTGATGTTAGTTGCTGGCAAAGGGGAGGGCAAACAAACAAGAAGAAATTCAAAGAGAACATTAAACCACTGTAAGCAACCTGAATTATGCAGGAGTAATAGAGTGAGTACCAAGAGATTTGGATATGAAAATTACTGAAAAATGTATAGCAACATCTGTCTTTTGTCTGTATCAGACTTGAAGCAGAGTTGGGAAACCTGTTTCTATGGCATACCAGGCAAAACAAAACATTCCCTATCCCTCAAAGAAAATGAATACAGAAGAACGTTCTGCAGCATTAACCCTTTCAGACTTGCCTATACATTTTTGCAGTCTTATAAATTCAGAGGAAGCAGCAGTAGCCCCACCAGCAGTGCTGATTCAGCTCAAATGGGAGCTGAGACAGCCAGCATGAGGTTGCCAAGGAGCAGTCAACCTGGTGCCAACAAGTCAGAAGCCTCTTTTTTATCACCATGAAATATTTCCAACCCAGGATAAGCACCAAAACCCATCCTGAAACAGTGGTCAGCAAACGTGGTAATGGATGGGATATACTGTCAGTGCCAGAAACCATGTGGCCACTGGGATGCTGCCATCCAAGCTCCAGGATCATCACAGTTCAGTTAAAAAATGTTCCTGTTTGGTCCTGTTGTTGCAGCTTCAAGCACAGAAATTGCTCTGGGAGACCAGAGAGGTGGTGCCTGCTCTGCCTCTCACATTTTTCCAATAAAATTCATTAAGTAAAGGCTGTAGCAGTGCTTCCTCCTCAGCTGATTCTGCTTTTCTCTTTAGCAACCAACCACCCACAACCTGAAGGGTGAGGTTTAACCCTCTGGAGGAAGCTATGCCGGGCTCTCCAAGGCACATGTGGGGCACACGGGCATCTCACAGGCACCTCTGCACTGTGCTCATCTGTAAAGATGCCAGGAAGCAAACCACTGTCCAGATTACATTACTGGAGCCACAGATAACAAAGCAAAATATATAAGCTAATAGTCAAGTTTTCCAGGACAATGTCATTACTGTAAACCAATTATGGTTTCTAAAAGATACTTCATAAAGGGATGGATTGAACATGTTCTGAGGATTTTGGCAAAAACATGAGAAGATTTGGTGTCCTTTATTTTTTTAACCTTTTGCTTTCTTTTTTTTTTAATAAATTTTTTAAGTCTCATTTCATTTCTCTGCCTGAAATACATTAGTTTCTATGGAAACATTGTAGTCATTTATGTGGAGGGTGTTTTCTGACATCCATATGTGGAGTATAAAGATAAGTTATGTCATCGTTGTGAAATGTAGGCATTTATGTGATGCTTATCAAGGTTCAGCAAGAGAGAGGATACCTTTAGTCTGTTATATAACAGATGCAAAATTCCAGATACAGGGAGGAAACAACAAGCTGAGCTGCAGAATTTAGCAACACACACAATCAATACATTGATAGCCACACTGAAGAAGAATGTGGGATTCATTTAATATTTTTATTTTGCATATTTCTCACGACCATGTCTGTTTTCACTGTGTAGAGCAACACTGAAACTCAGTGAATTAATTACCATAGAGTCTAATGATGTAACTCATCCTTCCTGCGACAACATTCAATACCGCTGAAGAAAAGATAAAGGAAACAATCATGCTGTTTCTTCTTTCATGGAAAAGAGAAAATTATCTTGTGACACAATGTGTAAATAACAGAACCATTGGCTTTGTAAGTATTTCATTCAGGAACATAAACCAAGCTTCCAGCAAGTGATACTTGTTTCTTATGTTTTAAACAGGCTTTTATGAAACTACATTTCATATCTTCTGAAGGGTTAGTAAAACCCTCCATATTTGAAGTATTTTTTAAAAAGTTTTCCTGTGCCAGTCTAGGATGCTTAAAGAGTAAAATTATTACTGTATCTTGGGCACAATATAGAGCTAGAATGCACCCACACAAATCCTTTGGCAGGTATGTCAGAATTGCAGTTTAGGAGGTAGCACTCTGCTCATTGAAATTACCATAGTGTTGCTTCTTATGTATCTTTAACTTTTGATTCCTCAAATTCAGAACCGTAATTTGACAATTTGTTATGATTTTTCCCATTAATTTCCTCTATAAAGACATGGAAATCAGCTTCCTTGAATAAACCTCTGCAAAGCAAATTAAACTGCAATGGGAATATTAACCTCTGATGTACAAATCAGGTTGTGTTACATGTACTACCACAGTACTAAGAGAGAGCAAAAAGCTGTAACACTATGACAGGTAGGATGAATGAAATCTATCAAGCAGCTGAAACCAGCAGAGTTATTTGCCAAGAAGATATAACAATACTTCAATAAGTGATAATACAATCACTTATTATGGATGACACAAAGAAAAATATACTTTCTCGTACCCCTCCACTTGATGTATGTGATTCTATGTACTCTTTCAAAAATATGTAGATTTCAAATGTATTTGATGAATCCTGCCTCATAGGAAGAGTTATATTTTCTCTAAGAACACCATTAGGAATGACACAAGCTTCTCTGGTATCCACATTTTCCTGTCAGACCACCTTCAAGTGCCCTTCTAGTCGATTTAGTAAGGGCTGCCAACCCTGTCAGCAGCTTGAGATGACTAGGCAATTGTCATGATGGTTCATGGCATGACAGTTCCGTGGCTCCTGGAGCATTCACCCACTCCCTGGCAGAGCCAAGTGGAGCAGAGGTCCTGTTTTGCCACACTAAAGGATTTGGGCAGGGTTGGGCTCACAGGTGGGAGTACCACATGAATTGAAAAAACCATTTTGCCGTATGTAACGCCTTGCTGTAGTCTGCATCTGTAGCTTACTTTATGCCATGTCTGAACTGGATGTGCTTTAATCTCCAAATTCCCAGCGTAAGACCAAGGAAGCCCTCTGTACAGGCAGGTTTTGTTATTTCGGATCAAAGCTAGTGGAAAACAAAAATGTATAGGTGAGATGGCAAGTGAATCCAAATGGTTGAAAATGTGGGGTTGTGGCGCTAACAGGAACAGGACAGTTGTTATTTTTTCCAAGGTCTTGACTTCATTTGGAAACAAGAGCCCTGAGATAAGGTAGGCTGTGCTGGTTCTGGTGGGTGGGTACTGAGCAGAAGGAGCATATGTACCCCGCGTGATCCAGCATTCCCAGCTAGCCTTGGTTCTTATGCCCATGAGAGCAGCAGCACATGAGCCATGGCCACCTTGCTGGCAGCCCAGAGGGTTCCCTCCTTGTTCAGAGCTGAAAATAGCCCAATGTGGTTCATGATAGAGATGAACACAGGAGCCACTGGGAAGAACAGGACTGTAAATCCCTGCAAAAGCATTGGCAAGTCTAGGTTGTCTTCACTTTGCCCTGAATTTATCACTAAGGCCAGTCCTCGGGGACACGTCAAACTTAACATCGCTCTTCTATAAGCTGTTTCTTGTTCTCTGGGATTTGCCATCAAGTGAAGGTTGCTGGGGCTCTGAATTACCATGTCTGCAGGGAAGAATTTGGTGAAGAAGCCTTTCTATTGTTTCTATATTGCCTGACAATGCATCTAGAGTAGGGTGATCCCACTCTAAATTAATCTGAGGTTGAGAAGCTATTTTTGAAGCAAAATGCTAAAATACCTGTCCTGACACAGGGAAGTCAGATCTTGAAGTATGGGACTGGCAGTACTATGGGATAAAGCTTTTGCTGAGTGTAGGCTTTATTTTGGCAATGCTTGGTACACTAAACTCTGTATCACAGCTTCAGCCTCACCTTTTTTATTTGTTTTCTTTCTCTTGTCCTTCCAAGGACAGCTGTCTGATTTAGCAGGAATGTCAGATGGGTCAACAAGGAAGCAAACAGCCTGGTAAAAGCAGAACAAGAAATGGAAGGTGAAGGCAAACATTGAATATTTATCTCAGTGTTGGCTGTGGGATGGTTCCAGATGTCAGCTACAGGGTCCTGTGTCAGTGGTGGAGACAGCAGACCCACTGACTGTCACTCTGACTTGCTCCTCACAGGATTACTTTCCATTTACAGCCCAGCAAATTGATAGCTTAAATATTTCCTAGGAAAGAGCGTGGGTTTCTTAACCCATTTCCTGAATGAATTTCATAAAATGCTACAGCTAACATAATCAAGTGTTTCCTAATATTCCCACGGGAGGGGCGTGAAGTGGATCTATGTGTGTAACACAGTGGTTTATCCCTCAAGGTGCTGCTGTTAACAGTCAAGGTTGTGGCTATGGAAAATAAATTGACGTTTCTGGAATAAAGTTTGTCCTATTTAGCTTACATTTTTTCAACTCTCTGTAAATTAGTCCTTTTCACCTTATTGTCTTTTAAAGGTAGCCATGGGTTTCTTCTCTCTTAGAGCTTTCTTCTGTCACCACTATGACATATGAAAGTTGTTCATACAAAATCAATAGCATCAGCAAATTCCCTAGTGGACTTTAGAGAGTCTCATGTGTGTTATAAAGTCAGATTCCTGCCTGAGAGAGCTACTTTGTTGATTTTTCTCTGTTTCATCCTGAGAGAATTGAAAGGATATGAGGACTAAGTGGGGCTTTTTGTTTGTTAGCAGTACAGCTGGAGTAGAGGCTTTCTTTTGGAGGACAGCTTCCTGACATCAGGCTCAGCTCCCGGTGCTGAGGCACTGCTCCAGCAGCAAATGCTCATCCACAAGGCTGGGGCTTTTCCTACATTACTTCTCTTGTCCTCTCACCCCCACCATCCCCCAGGCTCAGAGCTGCCATCACAAATTTTGGCATAGCTGGGGATTGATACACTCATTAACTGATTTAAAAACTGAAGGCAAGGTGTCTTCCTGGTGCTGGATGCTGGCCAAGACTGCAGCCAGGCTGAGGAGCTCACAGCAGCCACAGGAGAGCAGCCAGCCAGGCTCGCAGCCTGTGCATCAGCTTTGGCTTCAGGAAAGTACTCTGTGCCAGCACCGAGGATACAAAAGCCATGACCAAGTGCTTGTTAAGATTACCAGCAAAGAGGAGATTCGAGAAGACATTTTTTTAAAGTTGTTCAGCCTCATCACCCACTCACTATTTGGAACCAGACAGAAACCCATGGTATAGCACCTGTTGGCCAAATGAAGGTAGGATGTCCTTGGCAGAATCTGGGGAAAAAATCTTTGCTCCTCAAAGACATCTCTTTCTGACCAGCATCACCTGAAACTTCAGCTCACGTGAAAGCTCAGCTTCAGCCAATTCCTCTTTTGCCATTTTAATAGTTTTAGTGGCATCAGATAATATCTCTACATCTTTATATTTCTATATCTATATATCTCTATGTCTATATATTTATATAATCACCAGATTTTAAAGGACTGTGCATACACACACACACATATATCTCATCCCCATCATCTCTAAGCCCTTCCTCATGTTGTCATTTCCTCAGGGTTTCCTGCAACTTTTGATGAGAAGATAGGATACCACAAATATTTTTAGGACTTTAACTCTGAGTATAGCATTTTTTCACTGGCTTTTTGGTCTCAAAGGACCTATTCCAGAGGGTATAGCTCAAATGTTTTTCTCAGAGCCTTGCAGGTGTGCTAGAAGCAATATCAGACAGAGTCGGTATTGCACAGGATAAAATTGAAGCGGCAATCTTCCTGTCTCACTCCTTTTCAACCATGTTAATATTTAATATTTAACAATAATTTATCAGTAAGCTTGCACAGATTGACATTTTCTTGGAAATGTGATTGTTTTACAGTATTCTTTCAGAGTAGGGAACGATCATCATCAGCTGACAGATGGGGAGCAGTAGTACTTCAAAGAAGGCAGGTGTCATCCCCATCACACAGGAAGGAGTTTCAGACAGCTGCAGGGGAAGACTGTACACCAACCATCACAGAACCATTTTTCTTCCAAATGCATGAGGTTTGCAGGTTCATGTTCTAAAAGATGTCCAAGTTTCTGTGAAAGCATAGCATAAATGAGAAACTCCCTGCCCTACCTGTGCCTCTCACAACAGTTTCCCCAAGAAGAGTTTTTGTCAGCCCATGTTGCAAGAGAGGGAAGAAGGTAAGAACAATCCAGCACCTGGTAGTCTCCAGCTGCAAATGGCATTTTGTACTGATTCAGACAAATAACATTAACAGGATTTTAACTATGGGATGAAGTATCTCACTGAAACATAAGTTAGAATTTTGGTGATAGAAATAATATTTATGTAAGCAGTTACTTTTTTGTTTTCAAAAGGTAACAGTCCATTATTTTTCTGTGTTGAACAACTCTATTTTAGTTTAAAAATATGCAAAATATTACAAAAGTAGCAACCACTAGTGCTTTGTGGCATATGATAATATCATCAACTTCTCAGCATGAACTTGAACACTTTTCTCAAGAAATTTGGAAAATCAAAGTGACTGGATTTTACCATCACGTGGTGTAGGAACATGATGATTGGTTTCTAGCAAATATATGCCTTCAGTTGATTTTATTTTCAACTACATTCATCTTCAACTAATTTTATTTTCTATCTCGTGTTAAGGGCAAAACCTATGAGAATATAAGTTCCAGTATATGTGATTAAAATTTCTTTGAGTCATAGTAGATGTCAAAACCTAGCATGTCTGATAGAGAGTCAATAAGCAATACTCAAAGATGCCAAACACCCACAACCCAGCTAAGGAGAAAATAGCATCTAAATCAGTATTTTCATCAAAGCAACCTTGACATTTCTCCAATGCTATTTGACTACACTTTAAACCAAAATGATAGCTGTTAAGATTACTCTATACACCACTGTCTCTGTGTAGGAGTTAGACCCTTTTGCCATCTCCAGCACGAGCCTCTCTGAAGAGAAAGGACGATTGTTCCACTGTGTTTTGCACGTAACGTCCCCTTACTCTTTCACCTTGGGATAAATTACTGCAAAGAGACTTTCGTTAGAGGAAACCTTTCCTGTGACTACACCACACCTGTGCACTGTGTCCTCACTCTGATCTCCCCAGGTACCCCCAGGCAGGCTGGTGTGGCCATGCCTGTGGCCTGGTGTGTGAGGGAGCCCTTGATCTGGGTTGTACAATGTCCCAGGGGAAACTTAATGCAGTCACCTGTCCAGTGCAGCAATGTGAGGCAGGAGGCAGAAAGCACTATACCCCGTTAGGGAAACTTTGTTAGTGTCATGGTTTGAGAGCCTCAAAATCCAATTCTCGAGTCCAAACCCACTCCCACATCTCAACCCAGTGTGAGATGGGTTTTCCAGACACTACATGAGACTCAAATGGGGAAAAGGGAATATATTACAATGACTGTACAAATAAATACTACAATACATTATATACAATCTTGGCTATCTTTACCATGACATAAGTATTTACAATGAATCAAATCTCTTCTCCTCTCCAAATAAGTCCAGGAGGGAAGAAGGAAAAGATATTTTCAGAGCAGCAATCTCTAAGGCAGCAGGTTCTCTGTCTCTCTCTCTTCCATGCAGCACTGTAGCTGGATCTCTGTCAGTACACGCGATGGGGTATCCAAGCCCTCGTGGCCCATCATCTAAAGTGAGGGTCATCTCTTCCATGGGCTGCGTTTCCCAGGAGAAGGGCGTCTCACCACGTCATATCACGAAGCACAGGGGTCTTCATGATGGTCCTTATCTTCAGGGGATTCAAGTCCCTTTGCAAAACCCTGTGCTCTGTCTCAAGCAGCGGGGGGACCAAGGTCACCCCCTCCGCATTCCTTCTCGGAGCTTTTCAGCTCCTTTCTGCAGTGCTGTAGCACTTTAAGACTCTTTCAAGTAAGAGTCCATCATCATCCTCCTTTCTTGGAGGTCTCCAAGGAGTTTGGGGTTTTAGTTTCAGTTCTTACCCAAACTTTCTTTGCAGAACTCAGTTCTCTCTCTGCTGCCGGCTCTCTCTCTCGGCTCTCTCAGACATCTCTGTGTCTTCCTTGGCTGCATGCTGTTTGCTGCTTCTTCAGTTCTTATCTGTTGGCTCTCTGCCACTGTCCTCAGTTGCTGCTGCCTCTGCCGCTGCTCTGTTTGCCCACTCACGGTGGAGAAAACTCCTTCAGCTTTCTAGCTACAGGCACTTAGCTCAGTTTAACACTGTTCCAAGTCCCTGTAGCCCCCCCCCAGCTGGGGCTGGGGGGCCCAGCCCCCAGTGGGGCTGCTGCTGCTTCTCCTCGTGGCTTCACAACATGGCTACTTCTTGAACAACAACTACAACTACCTTGTCTTCCGTTCTGCTTGTGATATGTTTATATTTTGCAGAAGCACTCATTGGGTAAAACCTCAAAACTTCAAGGGTCACCACCCCCTGGGGTTTTACCATTTTATAACTACAGGGGGAAAAACTGTTTCCCCCCACCACAGTTAGGTACAAGTAATTGCTTACACTGAAATTGGGCCAGAGAACTTAGCCTAATTGCGCTTACCATGAATTGCATGGTATTTTAAATACCTGACTATTTAAAATGTCTTGAGATTTGTGCTGAGCAGAGCTAGCTAGAAATTCAATGCTACATTTTTAGTGATCCCTGAATTATTACTGTTGTTCTTAATTATTTGTGATTATATAGTACTTGAAGATCAGCACTTTTATTACATAAACACATGACTTATTGTTCCAAGGGCCTGCAGTCACCAAACACCTGGCACTCCTCTCTCCCTGGTGTCAGAGGACAGGACATCAGGGCCAGTTGCAAGGCTGTGAAGAGGATTTACCTGCTGATGCCTCAGCACCTTCTGGCTGCAGAACACCTTGCAACACTTGCCTGTGAGATGGGATCCACCTTGTCCAACACTGGCTGGCTGTGTCAGCCAGGTACCCAGCTCAAGCCTATCTCTCTGCAGTCAATGAAGAAAGAGACACATTCAGAGGATGATTTATTTCATCTGTCTTAAATGTTGTTTCTAGACGAGTCATTCCTCAAAGGACCATTTCTTTCCACGCTGACCACAGCTCCTCCACTTAGGAGGAGCCTAAGGGGCTATCCATCAATATTCTGTGCCTTCAGAAGTACTAAAAAGACCTGCAAGCAACCACGGAAACATCTGTTGGTAAAAAAAAAAAAATTAGATTTCTTGCTTCAAATCCAGCCGAGATCTTACAAACTTGATTCACACATGAAGTAAGAGCCTATATACAGTCCCTAGCTTTTGCATCCTTCATTAAAATACAGTAAGATTGCAAGAGAAGGGAACAGAAAGATAACATTTTGTAATGTTAAAACAGAGTATTAGACACTGTAGAAATGTTGGCATGCTCTGGTAACATAATTTTCTATATATTAACTAATTACATGAATGGATCTTTTTGTAACTTACATCTACTGAGAGATATAAATGTACATGTGTGGAATTGTTGGTGTCTGTAATTTTGTTCATGTCCTTTGGTTTCCTGGTACCTTGAAGAAATTACTCCAATAATATGCTATATTAGATGCATATCGTATTCTGCAATGAACCAAATCACACTCATTGTATTTACATAGAATCACAGGGATATACTATTTTTGTCCGAATAAATAGATAACAAATGCACGCACAGCACAGTTTTGATGAATGAGACCCCAAAGTGTTATGTTACTTTAACACTTCTATTGTACTTTTCTTTATTTTCCATATTAAGTGTTTCAAAAAGGGCATCCTGATAAGAGGCTATACTTCCTCCAGAGGTCCCCTGGTTAAGCTGTGACACACACATTTGCACAGTACTGCACATGTACATCTGAAAATCCAGATATGTTCCCTATGTCCAGATAGAAAAGGAACTACTGAAAAATGTGTCCTGTTAGTCTTTTGCAAATCACCACTAATTTTCTTCCCACTGTTTTTGAATGCTCTCTCCTTTGGATTCCTCTGTACCTTTTTGTTAACTATTTGATCAAGCAAATGTAATTCTGTCTGGTAATCACAGCTACCTCTTTATACTTCAAAGAAATGCCTGCGTATTTTGCAGGAAAAATATTTTCCACTATTTCATACAGAGGTTTATTTTTCTTTAATGAGTGGGTGAATAGAACACCCTGTACCAGCAAGTAAAAGCCATAGACTGCAAAGGTTTGCTTGCTGTTTTAGCAAAGAATAAAAAGGTTTATTAAGGAGTTTGTTTTCCACATTTTCCTGAGACAAGAATACAGATTGTCAAACTGTAGTTTCAAAATAGGTAGATAAATATCTAGTCTTAACCTTTTTTTCTCTTTTTAAAAATGTATAAAAATAATACATGCCCACAGAAGAAGACACAAAGATGATCAGAGGGCTGGAGCACCTCTCCTATAAAGGCAGGCTGAAAGAGTTGGAGTTGTTCATCCTGGAGAAGAGAAGGCTCCAGGAGACTTTGTAGCAGCCTTCCAAAACCTAAAGGGGGCTTACAGGAAATCTGGAGAGGGACTGTTCCCAAGGACATGTAGGGATAGGATAAGGGGGAATGGTTTACTGAAAGAGGGTAGGTTTAAGTTAGATATAAGGAAAAAATTCTTTACTGTGAGGGTGGTGAGGTACTGGAACAGGTTGCCCAGAGACTCTGTGGATGCCTCATCCCTGGAAGCATTCAAGGCCAGGTTGAAGGGGGCTTTGAACAACCTGATCTAGTGGAAGGTGTCCCTGCCCACAGCCCACAGCAGGGCAGTTGGAGCTGGATGCTCTTTAAGGTCCCTTCCAGCTGAAACCATTCAATGATTTTATAACTTCTGAATTGCTTCTTGGGTTGCACAAATTAAAAATACTTTGTGTTAGTGTCTTACAGCATGAATAAGTATCAGAATGTAAAGTACGCAGTCTATTCTTAAGAAACAGTGGCAGCAATCCAGCAGTGTACCTATGCATGTGCTCAAAGTTCTATATGTTAATATTTCTTGGGCTTTACAACAGGTGCACATTAAAGTGTTTTTCCAGATCGAGGCCATAACCTCTGCTCATTTCTATTGCAAGAGAGTTGCTACCACTCCCTGTCCTGTGCTTCCACATAAGACTTTGTGCCAGGTGTTGCACATTCATGTCTTTCAAGTTCTGAAGATGAGAGGTTAACCAAAATTAAATTGTTTAAATTAAGTCAGGTAGGAATGAAAGCAAATTGTTATTTGAAGTTGACAGACAATGCAGCTGCACTTTGGGAATGAAATGCAAGTCTAAATAGGAAGCAACAAGAGGAGATAAGAGAGCACAGGTGTGTTGCATGTTACCTAGCAATGAAAGCCTTCTGTAATAAAAAAATTGAGAATTGATTTGGAAGGGGCAAAACTATCTAGACAGTCATGTACTGAACAGTAGCATAAAATTCATAACTTTTCATCACAAATAATCCTAAAGTTCTTTGTACATTTAACTGATGAAAATTGGGTATCTCGGAATTAGAATCACGTCATGACAGAATAGTTTAATACAAGTCTATGCCAATAACATTACAACTTTGGAAAGATGTGAAATCCAGCTTCTGCTAAAAACAGGTCTTTCAGCACTACCTTTCTCTGGGCCAAAACCACTCCTTATATTTAGTGTTACATTTGAAGGACTGTAGCCATAGTGGAGCAGCAGCCCCTGAATCTGCAGGAGGTGCTGAGCAGCAGGAGATGCTGAGCAGACTCATGAGACTGGAACTGCACTGTCACCCATTTGCAACCATATCCTCAGTGAAGGAGAGCCCATCCTGAGCGAGACTATTCAAAATGAGCTTCTTTAGCCCCTTTGATAGGTGCATACACAAATGTGCCCCTCGGTGTGCTGTACCTGCAGCAGCATTCTATAGTTTGTTTTGGAGGTTTCTGTTTTGTCTGATATTCTCCTCCCTGGGACTATATTAAAGAGAACTGCAAGTGGAGGCTCTGGGGGAGGGACCACATCAGGCTGAAAAAATGAAAACACTGTATTACGTTATCCCCAAATTTGTGAACAGTAAGGCAAATTTGGCTTTTTTGGGGCATCTGGGAAGGGGCAGTTACTGACTGTCTTTGGAGATTTCATTACCAAGAGTGGAACAGCTCATTAATCACACCATGGGGTCTTTTTTAGCAAATCTGCGACATGTAAAGTGGTACTGAAAAGGTCACGCTGTTTAATGTAGGATAAATAAATGTAATCTTATTTTAGTAAGAGTCAATCATATTTCAGTGTTGTTAAGGTAAAGACTGTGTCTTTAGTAAACAGGTTTGTTTATTGTTCTCTATATCTCACAGAGACTAGAAAATGACCTTGCGTGAACAAAAAGTACCAACAATATGTCAAAATAACATTAACGTTTCTCTCCAATTTACCAGGTTTTCCTATTCCAAGTGACTGAGTAAATAAAAAACAAAGTGAAGAAATCAATAAGAGGGAGCTTGATGATACGAAGTCTGACAGAGGAAAAATACTCGAAGTGCAGAAGCACCAATCCAGCTTGGCTATAAGGTAAATACATATTTATTTACAGAGATCCATTATTATATACATATTATGATATTACCCACTGAGTTGAAATGTTCATAATGGGTAACCAAAAAGGGATAGCTAATTCATAAATTTATGAATTAATTCCTTATTGTCTTTAAAAAATCTGACTGTATGAGTGAATATTTAAGGTGGAATATGCAAAATACATGTGGTACAAAATTTTTAATAAGGTATTAAAATACTTCATCCAGAATGTCCAGCCCAATTATCATAGTGGTCAGGTCAATATACCGGGTACAAATTGCTTTTGATAGTAAGTTGCCAAACTAAACAACTCCAGAAAACCAGAACAGATGTTCCCAGGGATAAACAATCTGGGTCATTTCTGTAATTACATGTTTGCATGAGAACCAAATCACGCTGTAGTATAAAATATTTTTCAGACCGTATTCTTTGTTAGTCATTAAGCGAAGTGACCTGAGTGGCTCTGATGATGGGCTTTTTGGCCTTCCTGTTCTACAATATTCATTTCAGGGAACTCCTTAAATATTCAGTTAACCTGTAAAAGATGAAAAGGGTAAATAAAGCCTATGTGGTTTTTCTGTAGGTAACATGAATAATGACAATTAATTGTAAGAATCCAAGAAGCTTAATGCTCACCACAACAGGTTAGAAAATTCTCAATCTAAAAGTTTTATGAGAGTTGTTTTCTCTCAAAATACACCAAAGTCAAATAAATAATGTATGTGGAAAATAAGCAGTCCAACAAGCAAAAGAACATTAAAGAAAAAAAAAAAAGACTCTACTGCTTTGATTATTTTTCCCTCCACAAATGCATACAAATGGGCTGGATAACCACAAATTTCCCAGATCTGCTATGCATGGATCAGTTTATATTTTGTCCACATGGGTAAACCCCATCATAATATGGACAGGTAAGGTAGCAGTGTGTCTTGTAGTAACCAGCAGCAACTTTACTTTCTCATAAAGTATCTCTGACAGTCTGAAATCTGATGGGTAGGGGCAGGAGGATGGTGGAAAAAGAATGAAAAGGAGAGAGATAAAAAAATACATGGCTGTGGGAGATATGACAAACATCTAAACCTAGTGAGGCTTGATATATACAAGAGTTTCTTCTTAAAATGTTTTCTCCATTTTAAAATTTGGGGGCATTCCTACAGTACCCTATTATTTAATTGCTAAAAGGGTGTTCTGCTAGGTGTTTCTACCAAAAATCTGTTATGCACTTTGCCCTCACGAGACACACTCAGACATTCATTCTCTCGTTGAAATGCTTGTTCTCATGTTTAGTCAATATGACATTAAAAATATATTCAAATGTTGCTAGTGTTTAGTTTAAGATAGTTTTCAAAAAGGTCAGTATTCAAAAAGTGGCAACAATATGCATAGTTTCATCTGGAAATATTGGGAAATGTGGGTACTCTAAAATCTGGCCATTTTTAGAAGAGTAAAGTTTCTGATGTGAATATTTAAATACAAAAACTTTAAGCAGTTTGTTTTGTAGAAGTTATAAAAACTTGAGAGTTCAAATAAATAAAAATTTTAAAATATTTATTATATCTAAGCAAAATTTTGACATTAACAAAAAGGTCCAGTCAATGTTTCATTCTGCAAATCTCTTTGTTATTTTTTTCTTTTTCTCACACTCTGTCTTTCCTGTCACTGGTATAAGTTAAAAAATCAAAATAAAAAGAGGAGAGGGAGAATTTTCCTTACTTCCCATCTGAAAAAAATTAACTTCTTAACAGAAAAATAGTTAACTGCTATTTTATGTTTTTAGTATATTCTTCTTGTTAATGATAGAAAAATAACATATTTGAAGATTTAAAATATTGCTCCTATATATGCAAAGAGTCCTACTTTTCACTCCTGTTTTCATCTAGGGTGGTGAGGTGGGCAGAATAAGGGAACGTAATTATTTACCATTATTTCAACATAAAAATGTCAGGCACTATAAAAAATATTCTCCCGATCTTTATAGAAGAGGTATTTCCCCACAAAGCACTGGAACTACAATCTTTTTGAAATATTCTTATTTTAGAAGTCAGGCCTTTCAGCTAACACTTTAAACAATTTTAGCTTTCTAACTTAGCAGTCACTGAATTACCACACTTCACAATTACATCCATGGAAGACTTCAGGGACCTGATATAAGATTAAGATGCAAGTTAAGCACTTAAGAGCGGTAGTATGGTCCTGAACCTCCTGGACACCCATGGTCCAGTCAGGGGGGTACTCACCACTGGACTTTTTCCCCAGCACCTCTTGGCAAGGGGGGGTATCATATCGCTCGTAACATCACATCTGTCTGTACCTGCAGAACAGCTCAGTCAGTGAGTGCTGCAAGTTGGGGCACCTATCCAGGCTCAAACCTGTTCAGGCTGGTTAAGTTCATGGCTCCTAACTGAAGGCAGATCCATACCACTCTGTATTTCTGGCCAAAAACCCAAGGTCTGAAGTCAGACATATCTGGGAGCCTGGGTCTGAAGTGATTTATGACGGGGATTTAATCCGGCCTCATGCTGAAGGGGAAGTGAGGAATTGCCCCCAGGTGAGTGCTGAAGCGTTTATGCTGAAAAACCCTTCCCTTTCTCCTGCCTCATCTTCAGAGGAAGCAAAAAGCCCAAAACCAAACATGAATTGATAGAGTCCACCCCCACTAACCTAATGAACTCTGCATGCTCGAGGTGAGCATCGTCAGCAGCAAAAGAAATGGACTCTGTGTCCCCACTCCTTAAATAAGATTTTTAATCATGTAAAAGGCCTCTGTTAGACATACATTAAAAAGCATGGAGAACTGCCTCTGCCACAAACACAAATCAGTGTGAAGTATTTTATGAGCTCAGTCAGTTTTAGATCAGTGTAAAAATACAGATTTATTCTTGGTGAATGGAGCAGCATAAATAACAAAGTAGTTCTTCAGGGAGAAGTCTGAAGGTGCAAGCAAAAGAAGCCTGAGAAAAGAAAAGCCACACAAATACAGAGTTTGTCTTTTTAAAATCATCTGTATCTACAGTATCTAGCATACAGAAATAAATATAGCTATGGTCCATCAAGCAAAAAGATACTTTGAAGAAATTTTCTGCATGAAAACTTTGGAAGATTAGTGAACAAATATTAGAGGGGATATTTCAGTCTTAACTCCTATCCTTATGGAAATGAAAGCCTTCCAACAACTATCCTCAACACCTTTCCATAAATTTGATATGAACATCCCACCTCTATTGAGATTTATGAGGACACTGAAGAACTTTCTCCTTGCTTCTATAATGCTAAAAAATTTTCTTTCCAAGATGTGCTAGAAATTAATTTCTTTCATAAATTTCATTTTCATGTACTTCATTCAGTATAGTGAGCTAGCAACCTGCTTCAACTCAAACTGCATGCCCACACAGACCTGCAACACAGGATTGCTGTGGTCACTATCTGGCCATGGGTTTTGTGTTGGTTTTGCTAAGCCTCAGTGCTGAAGCCTGTCCAGCTTGCTCTGCCTGACCTGCCCACAGCTTCACTTAAACTTTCTTTGGCTGTAACTGCAGTTTTCCTTCTGACCGGGTGCCTGTGGCTATTTTGATTTATTTTGCTTATTGCTGTATGGTGCTGCTGTAGTTTTGTGACTGGACAGTAGTGATGCAGTAGGAGAAATACCCTCCTGGTGAGACAGTGATGGCTCTGGGATGTGCAGGTGGGGGTGCGGTGTGGGGAGTACCAGCACTGGGCGATAGGAGATAGGTTTGTCTCTGGAGATCCTAGAGCTATAAACAACTCACCAGTGTCAGATAAAGAAATGCAGACCTGAAGCTGGACAAAACTGGTTTTAGGGGAAGCAAGTAAAACAAAGAAATAGTCTCTAGTTTATGTATGTCTCTGTATTTAGCAAAGTTGGATCTCATGTGGAGCTCAGACCAATTAAGAAAGAGCAAAGGTGTAAGAGCTTGTTAGCTAACATTCAAAAATGAACCTAAATAGATCCTAGAGTGAGGAAGAGGAAACCATCAATACGAACATCAAATCCCTGCTGGTGAAGGACTATGGATGCCAACAACTACTCATAACCCTGCTGACTCCAACACCTGTGCAAAAGCAGCAGCACTCAGACCCAGAGGAGCTGGGGCAGAGGAAGCATTACACCAGGAGAAGGGGTAGAAACTAAGGAGTTTGCATGTCACAGTTTTAGCTGTATTATTATTATTACTACAACTGAAACTTTTTCTGCATAGACATAGTCTTGCTTTTTTTGTAATAGTTGCATCTGGAGTAATAATGACTCTTGGATTAGACTGCTAAGGTTTCAATTATACTAACAATAAATTCCTGTCTTTATATATGTGGTTTCCACTTTGCCCATAAAGCATCATATTGGGTGTAATAACTAACTTCACTAGATTTAAGTCAGAAAAATGTTACCTGTTAGCAGTACTGAAATGGAGTCTCTTCCTAGTTAGTTTAATATGAAAGACTAAACACTCTCTAAACTATTAACTTAAAACTGGCATCGGTTGACGATTCACTGGCATTTGCCAAAACTGACAGGACATAAAGAGATCAGATTTTCAGGTGGTGTAAGCTGTTTTTTTCCTTTTGGTTGTGTGGGAAAGACAGAGCCCTGATTTCAGGCTCTGGTTCTAGGGCATATGGTTTCCTTGAAAACCTGAGGTCTGGCACAATAGTAACAGTTATTCTAGGGGTGAAATCTTGCTTCATCTGAAGTCAGTGAGAATTCTGCCACTCATTCCTACTCAATGTTTCACCCAAGGGAATTTCACCCAAAACCAAATTCTTTACCCAAAGAAATTCAGGAGGAGATTAGAATGGATCACAGCCATCTACTCAAGTTTGAGTCCACTGTTGGGACATCACTACCATCCCCTGTGCACTGCTGGAAGTGAAAACATGGACACAGCTCATGAATATATTATGGCAACAACAATATTCTGTCTGTGGGATTTTCCAGCTGTGGTTCAGAGATACGTATAGGTGCATTAGATCAGCTGATGCTACAAAGCGCATTATACATGTAAAAGAAAAAAAACCCAACCAAAACCAACCCAAACAACAAAAGCCCCAACCAACAAAAACAAACAGAAAACCAACCAAGAGGAACATACCACATGCACCTGTGGTTAAGAAAAATGAAATAACATTATTAGAGTTATGACTAACTGGAATGACTGGAAGAGCTGTACCACAGCAAAAAAAAATCAGCTGTGTATGTATGCATACCTATACATCTTTCATTAATTTCCTTTAGATTGTGTGATATGCAGTAGTAAATTTGAATTAAGTTTCAGGTTAAAATGTGTATACATGAGTATACATATATGCAGACACTTTTTGATGTTGACCATAAGCATAATATTTTAGTTCCCATATGAAATATATCAGGAAGATTGCTAGTGTATTGCTGGCCTATTTCAGTCAAGTTACATCATGTAAAGATTAAGTCTATAAACCAAGAATACGGATGATCTCTTCAAACTAGGTACACTTCATACATCCGAGGAAAGTTCTTTTCTTGCCCTTGAGATAACTGGTGATTTTAGATGCCCAAAATATGTGGTTTCATGCAGTGCTCTTCTGGCTTCTTCTCAAGCACACACATGCCCAGCATTACTTTTGTCACTTTGTCACATTAGCCTCTGTGTTTGTTCTCACTGAGTATGGAACTCATCTACTCAAGCTTAGATTTTCTGAGAAATTAAATGTCTGGATCTGAGTTATTCACTATTGGATCATTTTACAGTCTGCTGACAGACACCATTATTTCCAGAGGGCTTCCTCTAAGACAGATCTTTAAGATAAATTGTCCTCTAGAAGTGCCTACTTCTCTTAAACAGGTTTTGAAGGTGACCAGCTCAGGTTGAGATGTCTAGAAGTTTGCTTACTTCAGGTTAAGCAAGGTGCATCTCTCTCAGAGTCTGTAGTGGAGGCACAAAATATTTGTCACTTCTTGCCTGTGTCTAATGAGGGGGCCATAGAACAGTATCATGTGCTGTGCGTGACTCAAAAGCTTGTTTTGAATTGAACTGTTTTGCATTTTGTATCTGTTAAGTTTCAAATTTTATAGAGCAAGTGCTGAAGTCAGATAATGGACTTACGGTCTGAGCGATTTTTCATTACAAACTTCCAATTTTCTGTGAAAATTTTCAATTTTTTAAAACCTTTTTTGTGATAATTATAAGAAATTAAATTCTTTAAAAGGTATAAATTATGTTATAACCATTTCACATCTAATATAAAAACCCCCCATGCCAGCATCTGAGCCATTCAGTGGAAAACAGGTCCCTATGATTAATTAGAATTTTAAATCATTATTTTAATTTCCTTTTTTTACTTGCCTTTTTGTTTTTAAATGAACATATGAATGCTTTCATAATCTAAAAAAACCTAATTAACTGTACTATGATAAGCATATAAGAGACTCAAACCTTTGCAAACAGTTGTTCTAATAACATTTTATTAGCATAACACTCATTCATTTTTGACAAATATACTATGAATCTGTTGCATCAGACACAGGATGATGCCCATCACTGAGCTAAATGCTTTTAAATCATCTTTAAATGCAACAGTAAGCTTAACATAGTGGGAAAACATAATCTCTGATTGGAAAGCTCATTTTATGAAGTAATTCAAGACAGGGGAGCAGAGCTCTGGAGTAACCTCAGGACTGCTGCTTCCCTGCCAGATGGAAAACCTCAGGGATGACATGTTTGGTCCTGCAGGGAAGGATGCTGGCACTTTTGACAGCCTATCCACTCCACACCAACTGCATCAGCCTTGGAAGAGATTATGGCTCCCACCCTCCTGCCAGCAGAAAGGCTGGTGCAGTACTAAATGGAGGAAAATATATGCAGGCTGTGTTTGTGCACAAGGGGAAGGCAGTGAGCAACATTAAGAGCTGCTGCAGGCAGCAGACTGACAGAGGAGAGGCTGCTGTGGCTCCCCAGGTATGGCCGGCAGCCAGGTGGAGCAGGTGATCCCAGTGAGCACATGCACACACATATAGAATCATAGAATCATAGAACCACAGAATCCTAGAATGAATTGGGTTGGAAGGGACATTAAGGATCATCCAGTTCCAATCCCCCTGTTATGGGCAGGGACACCTTTCACTCAACCAGATTGCTCACACACATATGCATATAAACACAGACAGACACACAGGTAGTATTTTAGTTCTGTTTTTCTGTTTCCTGAATGTGCATTTTTTCCTTCCTTGCTGTTGCTGTCCTTTAAAACCAATGTAATCAAGGCTAGCCCATGGATTGCAGTGTGACCAAATGCAGACACTGCAAATCCAAGCACCACGTGCACCTTGGGGCCACATGATTTCTCTTGGTGTCCAGTCATGCCTACAAAATGACTTGACAGTAGCAAGAAGTTAAGGATTTCAAAAGGTGCAATACCTGGTACCAAATCCAAAGTTTATATCTGGAAGTGGACATAGGCATTTATGAGTTTCATTAGCTCCAAGCATCTCTGGTCTGGTCCCTGGTCTTCAAACTCACCTTTGCAGGCATAGCAGTCTGCTCCACACCAGCTGCACTTCAGCCATGTGGAGCCCTTCTAATGGGCATTTTCCCCCACATTTGCATGTGTTTTAATAAGCTGAACTCCCAAAGACAGAAAAGGATCTAACTGAAAATGTCCAAAGAAATCCAGCCCTCTACTATGCACTTTTTCTGAATTTGTCCCAAGGGCACTGAACCCACTTCTTTCTCTTATACAAAAAAGATGCAATAATGGTAATATACATCCCAAAAGACCATGGCAGACTAAAGTTGCTGTCAAGCCTTAGTAAGAGTGATGCCTTCTGGTCCTCATCTCTACCAAACTCCTCAAGAAGACAAGCTACAAGTTGTTCTGTTGCACCTTACCTACAAAATGTCCTTCAACATTCAGGGGAGAAATACTTCTTGATATACTCTCTCTGATTTAATTTTAATGTTTTACATTGCATCATATTTCTTACCAATTAAAAATATGGGAAGTAGTAAAAATAAAAATAATAATTAAAAAAAAGCCAAAAAAACCCAAACAAAAACCAACCAAACAGAACAGCAATAAACACAAATTGATTCATAGGTGAGGTACGAACGTATTGCCCAAACTGTCTGGCATGTATTTGATGTACAAGATGAGGACAAAACTCTCATAAAAAATATTTCATTTGTGTGCTCCTAAATAGGGCAAGAATATTCAGAGGTTGTGCATCACTAGTAAATAATTCACTCGTTGCAGGTCTTGTCTGTGGAGCACAAAGCAATCCTGCCTTGACCTATTTTGGTGCAGACTGACATCAGCCATGGTTCCCCACTTATGGCAGGAGTGCCGCTGGCATCACACAAACCACTTCCAAGGCCATAGCCAGGCATCCTCCTTCTTCCTATATAGATGTTAATTGAATTGCCCAGGAGCAGCCTGTTCAAAGGCTATTACTAGTAGCTGTTTATGCAGGCATCCACTCTGTGGCTCAGCTCAGGCCATCACTGCCTGCCTGTCCTGACTGATCCCAACCACCACCACTGCTGACCCTGTTTGCAGACACCTGGGCTTTGAGAGATGGAGGCAGTGGAAGGGTTGGCTGTGAGGCTGATGCTCCACTGTGAGATTATGTGGTTGCAGGTGAGAACAGCAGGGGTAGAGACAATATTCAGTGTCATCACCAGTGATGCCTGTCCATTCTGGATGTCAGCAGCCAAATCGTACAGCAGTGATTTCAGAGTATCTATGAGTGATTCCTTAGTAAAAAATTTAGAGGTGAATGATAAAATCTATACCTCTATATGACTCTGGTTGATGGACAGCCTCTTATTTTCATTGTTTTTAAGGAAGTTTTACATTTACTGTGTAACCTAGAGGGGAAAAAATCCAAAACTGCCTACTTTGGATGAAAAAGTCAAAGCTCCATGGATACTGTTGCTATAATACATCTTTATAACTCTGTAACTGGACTTTAGGTTCCCTGTGAAAATAGATCTTTGATGAGAAAATCTGATTTTTTTGGAAGTTCTAGAATTATATTGAGAAAATTTTAGAATATTAGAATTCCATGAAGAATTATAGAATACTAGAATTATGCCAATAAAAGCACTGAGTGGCTTCACTTTTGCTAAATAATCCCCTAAATTTTAATAGTAAACCTTGTATCTTGTAGTAAGTTTAGATTATTTAACATTAACACGTAAAACATCTTAAACTCTGCCAAGATTTTGTTGGTGACCTCAAATTCAACTTCTAAGGAAACACAAATATGCAGAGAACTTATTCGAGAAAGCAAGCACCCACTTTTGGAGCATTTTATAACCAAGAGCTTGTGAGAGAAGGCAAAAACATAGAAAAGAGGAGGCAGCTGAGACAGAGCATCAAGAGTTAAAAATACTTCCCATGAGATCAAATATTTAAAAAAAGTAAGGAGCTGGGAGTTCAAAAATGTTGCATATCTTACTTCGGTATTTTTAGACTTCTTTACATTTCTGTGGATCTGGAAAACTCACAAAGCCTAAGACTACTTGAAAACATACTTACCAGCTACCTAATGTGTACCTGCTGCACACTTTAACTGATATTGGTCAAATGCATACACTTAATCTTCGAGGGAACCAAAAGGTTAGGGGGGCCCTAAGTGTCTACATCTGAATTTCCCCCTGAGTAGAGACAATGCTATGCACCTCCCTCCTGACTCCTGGTTCCCCTTACAGCACAAGAGCCATTGTGGGGGCAGCAGGCCCATGGAGCAGCCAGGCTGCAGAGAGAACACATAGCTACAGACACTAGTCAGTCAGTCAGTGATACGGCCGGACAATTCACAGCCCCACACAGGAGGGGTGGGTTGCAAAGGCCTCCTGCAAGACGCCAGCAAAGGTCTGGCTGCTCCAGTGTAGCATTCCCTGCTGGTATAGCCAGCCTGGATTCCACATGGATCCAAGCATCAAAGAGTGGGGCAGTGGTGGAGGGCTGCCTGGTGGGTGCTGGCTCCCAAATCCTGCCCTTCAGAGCCTTTCTGCCCTGAGCATGCCAGTGGCACCAGCCTCTCCTCCTCTCTTACCCTGTCTGTCCACCAGTACATTGGGGTATTCTCCTGCAGATGCCAGTGTTTTGTTGGGTTTCTCATTGTACCAGATCTCAGGAGTGCTGTGGGACAGTCCTTCGGGAACATCTCTGGGAGTCATGGGCTTTCTTTCTGAAATGCCCCAAAGGAAAAAAAGAGCCTTGAGGTTACGAGGCTGGGAGCCAGGACTCTGGGTCTTCGAGCTGTGCATGCCCCACAGGTTTCTCACCCTTTGTGTGTCATATTTTCCACCTCCACAAGAAAAGGATTATAAATATTTCAGAGGAATATTGCACATTTTCTTGTATTGATACACATACTGCTTGAAACCCCTGACTGAGAGATGCTATATAAATATGAAGGCAGTGACAGGTGGTTATGTCAAGCACCAGGACAAATAGAGTGAAAAAGCTTTTAAAAGGCTAATCCCAAGTAGGTACATGTGTGTGTGTGCAGGAAAATTTCAGCTTGCTCAAGATATTGATGCACTTCTCGAGAGCTGGTGTGAATTAATGGAATTACCCATATGAACACCATGAAGCAATAAAGACTGGAAACAATTAAATGAGTTGGCCTACTCCATTCTGTGGCAGAAACATAAACTACACACCGTCTGCATTCAAATGTCACATTAAAAGATTTGTTGCATAAATTTGGGTATGTATTTAAGAAAAAACACTTCTGGAGTATGGGAATGTTAATTTACTGGTCAATACTTCCCCAACATAGCATTTAAAAAAATTAACCTTCTCCCAGTATGAAATTCCTGTTGAATATATGATTGACAAATGCTAATTTTATGCAATTTTTAACACTTCTGTACTACCACGAGTGGCTTGAATTGGGTGCAAATGTACACAATCCTTTTTTACAGTCTGACATAATTTCTCTGATGCTTTGAGCTCCTCTAAGTAGTCACTTGACTACCAATTATAACACACTTGACTTTTCATATATTAAGGGTAAGAAGTTTGAGATATTTTTAAGCTTTATTCAAAGTGCGAGCAGTGCACACACTGGATTATTATCAGTGGCAAACTAACTTTTGAAAAACTCCAGTGTTTTCTCACCATAAGTGTTGTCTTTCCTTTCTTTATTCTCTGGAAACAAGATAAAAGAATAATATGCAGTCTTGTGGTTGTATGACTGCATTTGGGCAGTGTTTGGATATGTGTTTTCCTGCTGCAGTTGTTACTTTAGAAAGAGCTTATGTGACTGACAGAGACTTCTGAGGCATTATGATGAAACAAACTAATTGACTTTTAGGAGAAAAAGAGCAGAACAATTTATCCTAGTACTATATATCTTTTTCTGGGCAGAAAGGTCATGATGACAACGTAACAAAATTGAAAAATGAAACAACTTTCCAAAACATGAGAAAACCCCATTACTCTTCTCTTTGACGCACTTGTCACAAAGATGAGACTAAAACAAACCTCCAGACACTCCACATCAATAGGCAATGATGAACAACAAGGTTCCTGCTCTCTCCTCACGTGCAAGGGTGTTCTGGGGAAAGCAGTGCTATACACTGAATTCTCTCTTCCATACACTTAATAGTCACTTGTTTGGTGAAGTTAATGGAGTTATTCTGGAGTTAATTGGGTTTAACCAGAGGAAAATTAGACCCACTAGAACGAGTGCTAACACAAAAGGCTTTGGAAGCAGGCCTGCATTGCTGGTCAGAGAGATTAACAGCGCAGAGGAAAAGGACCTCTTAGAAAACAAGAGCAGGAGGGTGATGCTGAGGAAACTTGCCTACTCCTTTGAATTGGCAGCTATATCACAGTCTGTGGTGAGGAGGCACTCAGTCCCACTCTCCACTGGTTTCATCCAATTATCTCTTCAGTTCTTCATCTCAAAAGTGACACGTATGAGGTAGGATGAACAAAAGAGAACTGTCTAAGTGGTTAACACAGGGCTGAGCAGATGTCGGATAATGGTTACAGAGATCAGAACTACTTAATCATATCCAATGCCTTGAATTTATACATGTGACTGTGCTGAAAAAAAATAAATCCAGAAAATACATTTTATTGCATGTTGTTTGAAAAACTCTCTCCAAGTTAAAAGGTGACATCAACTCTAGCTTCTCACAGTAACATTGGATTAGTGGGTCAAAATAATTTTCATGATCTCAAACCAAGAATGATGCCACCACCTATACCTCAAATTCATCCCAAGGTTACTGTGTACATTTGCATAGTAATTGTATTTCCAGTACAGTATGCAAGCCCACATAAAGTGCCCCAAATAAAATTCACTCCTAAGATTTTTATATCCTTCAAATACATGCATATTAAACAGTAAGGTTTTATCTTTCAGGTACTGACTCATTTTCTGCTCCAGTAAATGATCACTGTGTAACCCATTGACTTTCTCCATGATTATTGGCAGCTATAAGATTTCTTGCACTAACAATAAGACAGGTGCCATGGAAAACGAGATACATTCATGTTGCTTTATACATTTGTGACGAATTGAACCTGTATGTACCAGAGATGGTGATGGGAACTTGCTGTAGAGTGTTGGACATGTCAGATGTAAAACCTGCTCAGCACTTTCCTGTGTTGGGCTGTTACTTTTTCTCTCCTGGACTGAAAGGAAAAAAACAGGTGATTGGTAATTTTCCAAATACACCACATTGAGTTCATCTTAGATTCACTGCTAGCACTGCCAGTAGGGAGTACATTTCCTTTCCATATGAACTATGAGCAAAGCCCATACTTTTGGTATCATGCACATTGCATGATCTTGCTTAGCAAATACTGCTGCTGCTGGTTGCCAGGCCTCTTTCATGAAAACAAAGATGCATCTTGCCATCCAGGCCACAGTGACCACCCAAGCCATCCTAAAATTAACTCTGAAGGCTGGAGAAGCACTTTCGCTTCCTTCTCTATAGACTTGGCCTGTGAAATTACACAAGCAGCTTTTCTCTTCTTGGTTTGACACCCGAGTGTAGCTGCTCGCCTGCTACAGCTGCAGGCTGGGTCTAAGTACCTCCAGTGTGAAGGTGACACGTAGTGGGTGGATATAACACAAGAGGGTTTTAGAAGAAAAGCAAGGACTACAAAGGCTTTTGTCCCTCCCAGCATCACTGTCTGGCACATTGTGCCACCCATGCCAAATGATCAGATCAGGTGGCCATAGAGCTTCTGTAAGTAGACTGCACATGATCCCAAAATGTTGCCTTAACCTAGGGGTTTTGGGAGGGTTTTTAGCTGTGGAATCATCATGGACTTTTCATTGCTATTGGTTTTCCATTCGTCAAGAGTGACAGAACAATATTTTTCATCTGGGGATTGTAGGAGACTCAATCCATGCCTGCCATATGCTGACTTGGTTCAGAACGTTGCTGACTTCCAGAGTGGAGAGATTCAATCCAGTCAACTGAGAAGTAACCTCAGTTCTGGAGAGAAAAATGTAAAATTCAGGCTGGTTAAAGAGGCAGAAGCTGACCTGCAAAGAAAGGGAAAGTGTACAAATAAATCATTGTGATGCCTTCAGATTCTGACCTGACCTTCATCAGTCCCAACAGACTCATTCCAGATTATTTGCAAGATGACTTATTTCTCAAAAGCCATATGGCCACATTTGCACAATAGGAATTCATATCAGTGTAATGCATTATGCAAACTCTGATACAAACCTGTGCACAGATGCAAGGCAGGTCTTAAATTGGATGCAGTTCCATTTTGGGTATGCAAACACATATGCAGCATCAGTGCAAACATTAACATGCATCTATGCTACAGATCTGCTGCTGAAAAGCAACTTGAACAAATCTGGGTATGCTAGTGCAGTATTCTCCATGTTGTTCAACATCACAAGAGGAGAGTTCTCTCTGGAACTCACTCCTTCAAGAGACTGGAAGAATCAAAATTATCAATGCTCTGGCTAAAATGCAAGAGTCCTCCCTGTCATTGCTTCCCCACTGTAATAACTTAAATAATAGTAGTTAAACTAGATGAATTATGTGCTATTTCCTCCTGCCCATGTTGAGCAAGAAGAGAACCAAAGATCAATATTAATTAGATTATGTAGTAGACATCTAATTCTCTAAAACACTCAGAATACTACAGAGAAGAGCACAATGGAAATGTCTTGGAAGTTTAGATTAGATAGGTGTGATACCCAGCTGTCACTGGGATTAATAGAGTTTTTAAAATTGGGATGGTTAGAGGAATCTGAGCTGAGACCATGGTATGCATTCCTGCTGAGCAATTATTCAAGCAAAGATTGAGAGCTTTGCCAAAGTTTTCAACCTGTGACTCCTATCTTCTGACTTCCCACTGCTCATCCTTTGATAATCACAGAAACAAAAGCTTCAGGAGATCTCAGGACTGGAGCAGCACTCATGCTGGAGGGCTGGAGCAGCACTGTCTGGGTAGGAGGATGGCCAACTTTCTTGGAGGACTTTGAGGCTGTGAAGACAGAGGGAACTAAGAAATGAGAGAAAATGGTTTTATCTGTAGTGTGCTATTACCTATTTGTCCTCATTCTACTCCTTTTCCAAGCACAGGTGTGGAGGGGTATGTTGTGGGAAAGTGAGCTGTTGTGATACTTCCAGTTGATTTTAAACTGTTTTGAGACAGTGCTTAGATTATATCCCCAGGTCACCTCCAGAGAACCCCAGGGTTCTCCTTTGAGATTTAAACACCTGCAGGACACCTTTGATTGTTGGTTGCCAAAGTATAGGGATTGATAGAACAGCTGGAGTCTGTCCAGCATCCTGTCCAGCCCTGGCTTCTCCTGCTGGATGCTGCCTGTTCTAGCCTGATGTTGACATTCAAGATAGAGTATAGCAGAGCATGAACCTAGACATGGAAAGCCATGCCAGAGCCTGTGTATGGATGTAGGCTTCATCCTTAAGTCCCTAGGAGTAAACCTATCAAGGTCTTGGAATATTTCCAGGCATGGGAATGCTTGTGCTACCAAACTGCTCAAAGGTTGCCCAGCACAGCTAACAATTTCCAAACAAATCCCAAGCACTGTTTGGGTGTCAGCATGGCCAGGAACCATTCAAAATATGCAGACTGGGTACAGCCACCTGGTTTTGGAGATAAAGACTATTTAATGCTATGAACATAAGCCAGTCTGTAATAGCTGAGACTAGGGCTAGAGAATGAGTTAAGCACATTTAATTCAGCAGAGCTCGGTTCATTAGCTCTAGTACACCAAGGAACAAAAAAAAATAACAACAAAAAAGGTTTTGTTGAGCACTTGATCTGGACTTGTTTTGGGAGAAGCTTGCTTTCTTCTTTGATTAATTAAAGTTGTTTTGACTCCTTCTCTGTGGCTGAATTCCTGCTGAGTCACTTTAGGTATTTCAAATCCACCCTGTCCAATCTACCTGCCTATTTAAAATCCTTCTCTTCTAAAACCTGCCAGTGTTTTGGATCTCTTGGCTTTCATGACAATATATTCAAATTGTCTTATTAATTTCCTCTCAATTTCAATACTCTGACATATCACCTGACTTCATTCTTTCTCACTCTTCCCCATCCTTAATTCAAACTGTACCTACAGATTGATCCATATGTATATTTGCTTTCATTGCCTCTCTTACTCTTTGTTTTTCACAATTTCTTGTAATATTTTCTTCTGATTATTGCATTGTCTCCTGTAGTATATTCCCTGTCACTCCTTTCATAATGCCACCTTTTCACCTTGACCCATCATTCCTTTCTATACTAATACTTTTCTTTCATTATTACAATTCTTTAATACTAGAAAAGTTTGCAGAACCATTCCTCATACTTCCCTTTCAGAATAATAATATTCCTTTACCTTATTATTGTTTCTTATGCCTTAACCAGGTCTGACTGTAAATAGCAGTACAAAAAAGAACACTATGGAGGTGATGGCACAGAAAAGTCCAAACCCTGGCCACTAGACTCCCTAAATTCCCTTTGATTTCAACGTGACACCATATGGATGGACCTTTAGGTCTATGCACAGTCCAAACACTGCTCCAGGAAGAATTTGGAGTCCAGGAAGGATAATTTATGGGAGAGAACCTTAGGTCACAAATTTTTCAAGCTGTAAACATGAAGCTTCATGTAAAAGTATGAAATCTCAAATAACTTCTAATCATAACAATATTGGGGCACATCAGGGCATATTCAATTGTAACATCAATAGGTTGCTTTACACCAGGAATATTTGAAAATATTTCTTTTTTTCCTTTTGGTGTAAAATATGTTTGAAAGTAATAAATGCTTCTTGAAATTTGGGACTATTTACATAACAGTAGTTTTTAGAGCAAGTTATTTGATATGAGAAATAAAGCAAACCCGTCAAGTTTCCTTGGTCAATAGGAGCCAAATTACTCTTGTCCACTTCATCCACAAAAGCTGGCTTGTATGAAGTCTTCTGGCACTGGAAGATTTATATTCTCTCTAATTTATTCACAGTAAATACTGTCCAAGCAGGATGAAGCCCGCACAGCACGAACAAAGAACATGCTATATTTAAGAGGTCATGTCTGACTTTGAACATATGGCAATGATTCCTGAAGTCAGAAATAAAATACTTGTAATATGGCATGTAATACTTTCTGTACTCTACCAAATTACCAGGGAGACAGATTGTGCTTTTCTGCATATACTGACAAATGTCCTCCTCATTATGGTTTTGCCCTTTTTATATTACCATATCATTATTCTTTTTCTTTTGTACTCCAGTGTGCAATTTAGATGACTACATTCTTTGGCAATATTAAATATTTTCAGGATTGCTTAGAAAATGATCAGATATTTATTATTCTTCTGCTAATATGAATTCATCAGTAAAAATATGCACCTCAAGGGGAGCCACCCATTGCATTTAGCCAAACCAGCCAACCATTCCAAAGGTAATAAAATAGCATTTATAACCAGGAATAAACTGTGACATTTCTTTCTAATGAGATTTCCAAGCTGAGTCTTGTTGGCAGCCATTTTACATTTGTGATGCTAATAATGAGTGGGAACCTGATGTTAATAATTATCAGCTGTTTTCTTTTATAATCTTTTTCTAATAATTTTAGCACAGAAACACACTTCCCCTAGGTTTCTCATTGTTTTGAGCAGGGCATTTGTGTTGCAGTAGCATAGATGCAGCCCTAGCCTAGCACGATAGCTGAACAAACAAACAGCCTCCTTCAACTTGTGCCTGACAAAAAGAAAATGAGAAGGCCCACATAATACCACCTGTGTATTTATTTTCGTGAAGGAACAGAAAACTGTTCTTTTGAGATGGCAGCTCCCCGCACACCTCCAACAGGGTGGCTAATGCTCCTGGAAAGCCCTCTGCAAATGCCTGGACATACCCATTGTCCCTCTGCCACTGGCTCGCACCTTCCTCGTGGCAGCATCACTCTTTCCCATTGCTGTGAAGCTTCACCCAGACCCTCAGATGGGAGAAACCATGAGATGCAGAAAGACAAGAGCCCACCACATTGCCAGGGATTCTTATGTTCAGCAGTAAAAGGAACCTGCCACTTGACTCCCTATTGAAGGAACTGAGAAACAGATACAATTTGAGCTGATACAATATGATACAATATGATCAGAGAAACAGATACAATCAGATACAATATGATCAAAAAGATAATTCCCACCACCATGCAAGAGGTTGGAAGAAATTCTTTGGCAGCCATCAATGCAGGAGAACACGTCAGATGGTTGGGGTGGTCCCTTCTGATTGTCAAAACTTATTAAACCTTTGCATGTCCCCCAAAACCTGGGGAAGAAGGAGGTCTCAGCAGGCAATTGCTTGAGTCCACTGTCTGAGAGAAGCAGTGGGACTCAAACTGTGTATGGAGTGGTTTATTTTTTTTTTTGTTTTAAATGAAGAAACCTCATTAAAATGATAGGAATTTCCTGAGGAAATTCTCAGCCTGTTCGTTTTTTAAGAGCCTTTGTATTACAAAAGGTGTTTGAAGTCCTTGAATTTTTACCAATTAGCCACCTTTAATCTAACTTCTAATCTCTTAATAGCCTTAATTGAGTTCTGAATACTTTAAATTATTAAACATCTTTGGGGGATTATGATTTCTATTTCTGATTATACAAAACAATATCAATTGCACAACACCCCCCACCCCCATTTATGTCAAAATAAACTATTGGGGATGTAAGGCATATACTTTACGAGCAGGATATTTGCATTTGAAACACTGCTTTAAAAGACTTGTGCTTTCAAGGAGGTTGAAGGTAAATGGTGAGAAATGAGGGAACAGCAATGTAGGCCTTAAGTTGATGGAGGGTTATTGCCTTTCTGGCCTCTGTTGCATGGGTAGAGGCTGCCCATGGACACGAAATGAGTAGTGGCCAGCTGCCAGTGGGGTGGTGGGCCACGCAACCCCCACAAGGCACAGGCCTGCTCTTCTCAGCTGGGAGGGAGCTTCTTCCCATCCCACCCCCAGGTCTTCACACCTCCCCACTGCTCCAGTGCCAGGGACTGGCCCCCAGTCTAAATCAGCTTGGGTCTCCGATTCCATCTAAGCACCTTTGCTCCTCTGAACTTTCCTAATCTGACCAGTCTCTACCCTCCCCAGGGGCTTACTACCTTACTGCACCTCTGATCATGAACCTTCCTCTTCCTTCTTTGCTTGCCCATGGCCCCCTGGCATCAAGGTGATTTGTTATTTTCCTCCCACTCCACGTTATTCCCCCTTTCCCTTGGAAGACGCTAGCCCTGGCAGGGACAGCAATCCTTGCACTGATGAGGCATCAGCTCAGACACCACTCTGAAGGCAAAAAGGCTCTGGGGAACAGAGGACAGATGGCAGTCCTATCAGAAAAGGGACGAACGAGTATCTTAACTCAAGGAGAGCAGCAACTTGTTTTATATGTTGCCACAAGTTGTGGAATAAAATACACTAGTAATGCAGATATGGCATCCAAAGCAGATATTTGTAGCGTGAGCTAATACCAATGGAAAAGCTCGATTCTTATCGAATAGAGCCTCCTTTGTAAAAATCAAGAGTTTATTTGCTATCAAAAGACAAACGAGCTTTATTAACTTGAAGAAAGTATTAGCTTTTTTCACTTTGTTTGCTTGTTGATTCTTTTTTTTTACTCCAATTGTTTTTATTAGATTTCAGTTTTAGTTCCTGTTAATTTGCCTCCACTTGTTTTCATCTCCCTTCCATCCAAAGAATCGGCTTTAATATCCAGCACCAGAAACAACATCTTTTGAGAGCTAAATTCCTTTTCCTAACTTCAGGGCAAGATTTCAAGTTGTCATTTCTAAGCATCTTGTATGTTTTCTAGAGATCCTGGCAAAAAGTCCGTGAAGTTTCTGGGGAACCCACAGTCATGCTTGTAACTCATCACTGGTACTTACTGTAGAGTCTGGCTTCATATACATAAAGCAAATGCCCATTCAACCTCCCAGTGTTAGAACCTGGATCTAACTGCCACTTTTATTCAGGATGAGCAGTGCTCTACTTCAGAAGTTGTCCTATTGATCAAATAGACACAAAAAGCACATTATTAGACTGACTTGAATGATTTACTAGTCTTATTTTCAATCTGTATTGCTGTAGCAGCTATGACTGCCAGTTGAACTCTAGGGAGGGGTTTTTTTTGACAATGTACCATGACAGAAAAGCAGTATCTTCTCTGAGCATGCAGTCTGAGGTGCTGATCCGGGAGGTGTGTATGCTCAAATTTATTTGCTGGAGCTGTCCATCCATATCCGTGGATGCTCAGAATGGATATTTAAGCAGATATATGATCTATACTGTTGGCTTCTGTCTTGCACTTCAGTTGCAAACTCAATCCTGTTCTTTTCATTTTCCTTTCAATATTGAATTTTACCGTGTACTTACTTTTACATTTACTACTTAATAAATTGAGACTTTCCAAACAACAACATGCATATTTAGATATATTATTAAACACAGTAATTTTCAATGCGCTATAGGGATCAGAGTCATTCTAAAAGATGAGTTAATACATAATTCTGTAGTTCGGCGTCTCTGCAGAAGCCTGTCCCATACGCTTTACATAAAAGGCCTGACTCATACAAGTGTGACAGCAAAATGAAGGCCACTAAACTAAAAGATGAAAACAGCCAAAAAACTTTGGTTAAGGCATTTTGGTTGAGACAATAGTTTAAGAAGGTCAGCATAAAAAGTCATTTAGCTCTCCTTTTGACTTCTTATCCTAGAAAGAGAGAACAATAACAAAACCAGGCAGCAATAAATTTAGAACAAATTAAAAAAAAATACTTTTACGTAACACATGTCCTGACTACAGAATTCATTGCTGTAATAGGTCATAAAGTTAAATACTGTGGCTGGATAACATTATCATCACTCATAAAGAGCTGAGTCCTCTCTACCGTAGCCAAGCCAATGTTATTCAGTGAGACTGAAACAAGATCTGAGTAAAACAGTGGGATTTATCCCAGTATTTATGAGATGGTTATGCTCTATGAGAACAATAAAGGTAATTAGATCCTCTGCTCAGCACTTCATCTGTTTACTGAAGTGGAGGAGCAAACTCCCTTTTACCATTCCATAATTTGATAAAACCACTATAAAGGGGCTTTAAAAGTAATAGATACTAACCATGGGGACAGTACTGGGTCACTGGGTTATGCTTTACTGAAAAACTTGCTTTAGCTACAAATTACCTTGGCAAGCTACAGCTGTATGCATAATTATGAACTATAGGACTTCATACACATGTACTGAAAACTAACTTCCCCTGTCCTCACCTATGAAGCCCTTTTCAGCACAATGAGAATTACAAAATGCTGCTATAAATTATATGCCAAACTTCAGTCTGATTTTGGGTATTTACACTTCTAAATCTTTCAAACTACTGGTTTCTAATTAAAATTGTGACATGCTCTTTCAACAATAACTCAGTATGTAAGGATTCTGCATACCTTTCAAACCTTTCACAAGGAAAAAGTCAGCTTTAATTCACAAGTGAGGTTTATTTTTTTGGTAGTTTTAGGTAACACAACCTCTTTAGAAGCAGATGGCCTGCTGAGTGTGTTGGTAGAAATGTGGCACAGGAGACATGAGTCTAGAGCCAAATTCAAGGAAAATTACAATGCATAAGGCCCAGTTTTCAGTAAAAGGAAGATTCTGCTCAAAGATAAGTACAGCCTTTAAAGTGAGGATCAAGTCTACCTAACATGGTAGGGGGAGTCTTCCTGGGTCTCCAGGGACAGATGTTACCAACCCTATGTATGCCTTACTGGCCCTCATCACTACTACTTCAGCCTCACACATTGAAGTGGGAGAGCTTCTCTCACTGCCCATACCATGCAAAGGAACTGATTTCTTTGTTGTTACCACTTCAGGGGTGAGGGAATCCTCTTTTTTCCTCACATACAGATATTAAATGTCAGTGTCAGCAGCTGGCGTTCAGCAGTCAACACCATCAGAGGGAACATCTCCATGGTCGTTGCCTCAGCCTTGGCAGGAGAAGCAGCGTGAATGCAAATGCAGGCAAGGCTGTGCACTGGCCAACTAACTAGCAGAAAAACACACTTTAGCACTATTTATCTACCGTATGGAGTTCCAGGGGGAAGATGCCACCTCCTGAGAACAGAGGCTCCTAGGAAGGGTGCCTGGAAAGAGTGCCACAGCCATCCTAGGAGGAATCTTTCTGTGCTTGAGAAGCACAAAAAGACACTGTGGCACAGAGCCTGTGGGAATTGCCTTCTTGAGTTAGCCTCCAGGATGATGCAGCCTGGGGAGACAGAATGAGAAGATGAACAGCTCCAGCTGCAGGGATGGTGGATTTTCACACCTGCAGCCACCATACCTTGGTGGTGCAACTCACGGGACAGGCAGGGCAGAGGAGCACCTGCTCTCTCCGTACTGACGTTGCCTAAGTCCTACCTCCATTCTGCTGGTTGACTCCACTCCAGTTTGCCCCGTTACCGCACCCTCGGCGGGCAAAACAAGGTGCAGTTTCTCTCAAAGCGCAGCTCCTCTCCTCTCCCTCCCCGCAGACCCCGGCCGCCACCCCAGCGGTGCCCACCAGCATGGCTCCCTCGGGGAGCCCGGCGACACCGTCCGTCATCGCCGTTTTACAGCCGAGCTTCTCTCCAAAGAGAAAGAAAAAAAATTACTTTCACTGCCCACGCAGCGATGCTTTTTTTTCCAGGGAAAATGAAATCCAACAAACCCACACCCCAAGCGCCAGCTCGGTGCCGCTGGCTGCGCTCCCCCGCAGGCACCCCCGCTGCCCCGGCCCGCCGGGAGCAGGTGCTCGGCGCTGCCGCCGCCCCAGACCCCCCTCCCGCCGGCCGCGGCACCTTGCGAGTCATCCCGGCTCCCCCCCGCTCCCCCGCCCCGGGCGGCCGTCGGGTGTCGCTTCCCATTTCACTTGGAGATATTTTCGGGTGGCAGGAGCCGCCTCGTCATTTCCGCCAGGAGAAAAAGACACCGGCGCGGCAGCCGCGGCCGCGGAGAAGCCGCGGGAGCCGCCGGGCACCGGAGCCGGCAGCTCGGACCCAGCGCCCCGCTCGCCGCTCCGCCGGGGACCGACCTCTCGGCGGGGCCGGCAGCCGCCGCCGCTGCCCGCGGGTCCGCGGGGGCGGGAGGCGTCGGAGCGTGCCGCCCTCTCCTCCCCCTTCCTCCTCCTCCTCCTCCTCCTCCTCCCCCTCCCCGCCGAGCCGGCAACATGAACTGAAATCCCCAGAGAGGCACAGAGGCGGCGAGCGAGCGAGCGGAGCGGAGGCAACCGGGGATATAGCGGCTGTCTTCTCCCGCCGCCGCCGGGGTCCCGGGCAGTGCGGTCCCTCCGCCCCGCACAAACCTCGCCCCGAGCCCGGAGAGCGGCGGCCGCCCGAGCCCCGCGCCCCCGAGTCGCCCATGGCCCTCATCATGGAGCCCGTCAGTAAGTGGTCGCCGAGCCAGGTCGTCGACTGGATGAAAGGTGAGGAGCGGCGCCGGGGCTGCGCGGTGCCCTCTCCCATCACCCCCCCAACCCCCGCCCCGCAGGTGCGGGGAGCTCCGCGGCTTCCCCCGTGCCGGGATCCCGCCTCCCGGCACCGCTGGCTCCCCCCCCCCCCCCCGCTTTGGCTGAGCTTGGAAAGGGAGGCGGGAGGCGGCCGGGGTTGGGGCGACGGGGCCGGGGGTCGCGCTCTCCCCCTCCCCGTGGGGCGACCGGCGACCCTGGGCGGCCCATGAAGCCGGGGAGGGGGCCGGGGGCGATGCCGTGCCCGGGGGAGCCCGGTGTGCACCCGCGCGGCGACCCCGGTGTGGCGATGGAGCCGCCCCCGCAGCGGCGGGGGACGCGAGGAGCGTGTCCGGCTGATCCCGCCGGGTGCGGCGCGAAATGACTCGCAAATGAAAGTTCAGCCGAACGTGCGGCGCTCACCAGTGCGGGGGGACAGCGGAGGGGACACGGGAGGGACGCGGCTGCAGGCTCTCCCTGCGATGGGGAAGGGCGGGGGGGCTCCGCAGGCTGTGGGGCCGAAGGGTCGGTCTGCGCCCTCGGGGATGCCGGGGCTCCCGCCCCCTCCGCCCCCGCTGCCATGGAACCGCCTTGCCGGGAGAAGGGCGCCCAGAGCCCCCTCCGGCCGGGGCACCGCGCTTCGGGGGGTCCCCATCCCCGTCCCCATCCTGGGGGCGACATTTCGAGATTTCTGATTGAAGGGAGCACGGAAGAGTCCGCTCGGCTGAGCATGATTCTACCGCTTCTCCCACTCTCTCACCTGTCCTCCCCCCAAATAAAGTCTGATAAGAATAAAATTTGGACTTTCTGGAAATGCTGTTCTTTTATTCTGCGTGCACCGACGTGGCTTTAACGCTGTAATTTAAAAGGGTCTTTTTTTGGGGGGGGGGTTGTTTTTTTTTATTATTATTACCTTTAAGTTAGGCTGCAGCTGTGTTTTGAATAAATCACCATCTAGTATTATATATCTTTTTATAAAGATAGAATGACCGGATGGGTACAACTTTTGAACAACTGCTACATTGTGGGAGTTCTTTATAACATGCTGCGTGCTACTAATATGACAGTTTCATCATCCTTAAAATTTCAGGCATATAGCATATGTTTTCAGTTATTTGATCCTGGCATTTATAGCTGTTATGTTACAATTGTATTCAACATACATAAGTTTGCTGTTTCTGAAGCATTCTCAATCCACAGAATAATAATAATAATAAAGAATGATATGATGCTTCATATCCTAAGAAATTAGTAAATATTAATAAAAAACTTGAAGGAGCTATAGATGGTCAGGGTTAAAAGCAAACCCTTTTCAACTTCAAAACATTTTTTTACAGCTATTTAGCTTCCAACATTTTTACCCATGGAAAAAGGAAAAAAAAAAGATTGTGTAGAACTTTTTCCTAATCAATGTCTGAGATACATTCCCCATGTTTTGGGAATGCATAAAAAGTAATGAATTTGCAGATAATGCATTTTTAAACACTTCAAAAATGTAATACATTAAATACTTTTTATAAATGACAGGTGAAGTGCATTGCATACTCTGCTTTTGTATTACATCAATATAAAATCAGTAATTTTAAAAGAACAGCCTGACTAAATGATAATATTAAAAATCGTGTGGCTAGATAAGGGTTTGTGGTTAGAAACGTGTGACTAACACTTAGACCTGTAGATCTTTTAAAAATAATCATGTGAACTTTACAAAAAAAAAAAAGCAGTTATTGTAGTTGTGCTTTCTTTCTGGATTACGAAGGTTGCTTTTAAGTGTTTAACCTCTTTATTTTGGTGTGAGTGCTCAATTGTTTGTCTGGGGTACTTTCACTTTTACTGGGCGAACACATATATGTTGCTTCAAGCTTTCATTTCTTCATTTGGTATTCTGTGCAGATGAATCTTCATTTAGGTTGTGCAAAGAGGTAAAGCACCTGCCTCTTACTAGCACTGTTGGATGAAAACCACTTAGATAGCCACTCTAGTTTCAGAACTTGAACTTGGAATTAAAATGACTAGCGGCTGTGGGCAGGTCACACATTGCTGAGTTTGGAGTAAGGGTGGTAGTGAATAAGGGCAGGTGGTCCTTGCTGCAACAAATTTGTTTTTCTCACTTATCATTTGCAAACATTACTATTGAAATCTGCATGAAAAGATGTTCTGCTGCTTTAAATGCATTGTCTCCAGCAAATTATGTTTCTGAAAGTCTAAAAAATAGTTTATTTGTGTTTTAAGAAGTACCCTAGACAGCTTGATGAGCAAGACGTGAATGTGTCTCTGTCATGAGAACTTTGGAGGGACTGCATTAGAGGTCTTTGCATTAGGGGCAGTCAAGCCTGCTTTGCATAAATTACATTAAACTTCAAGATGCAAGAATATTTTGCTGACTTACTGAGGTTATTAAACAGAATTATAACTGTTGAACTTGGTTTTAACCTCTTCCTTGAAGTAAGTGTCCTGCTATGTCATATGCCTGCTTGGAGCAGCTCTGTAAAGAGCTTTCTTCAAAATAGATTTCGATGTTCAAAGCAAAATCTTTCCTGAAAAAGGAAAATCCTACCGTTTAACATTGTTTACAGTTATCTGAAAGTAAGGAAATGAAACACTTTAGATTTTATTGCTTTCAGTGTTTTTGTGATGGTCTTGTTGGTATGACCTGAACGTTTGCAATAAAAGGCCCCGTCTGGAATTCTTTATTTAGTCAAAAGAGCCATTACCTCAGTGGCATTTTGTTCGGAGTAGTGATAAAGCATTGGGCCTAATATTACAACATGTGAGAAATGAAGACAGGCAAAATATTTCCACTCAGAAGGGTTAGATGAAATTGCCAAGCTCTGGGCTGGATGGCTGAATAAAGAACAGTCTCAATACTATGGGTATTCATGGAATAAATGCAGTTTCTCCAGTATCTTCTCAGTTTTTATTTCCTTGATATATACAGTTGGTCTGTGGACTCTTTTAATGGCCTAACTCCAATGCTGCTGAGATACGGAGTTGTACCTGGAATTGGTTATGCAAATAAGCGACTACCTAAATTTTGACTGTGAATATGTGTACGATGAGTTGAGGACCAAAGAACCAGTTAAACTTGGCAAATGAAAAGGACAAAGTGAGTGGAGCCGATGTCAGTATATGAGTTTGTGAACCCACAGACAGAAGATTAACTGCCATAGAGCTGGAAAAAGAGTAGGATTAGCTCATCTCTCCGGGACGGCATATTGTATGTGGAGGATAAAATGAATATTTAAATTGATTCAAACCATGTATTATTTTCATACATTTAGTACTAATTTTAAAGGTCCTGTATGGATCAGTGAGCTGAAAATGTGTCAATCACCTCCTCTGCCTCCCCTTTGGAGGACATGTGTGGATTCCGCTGCCACGTTGCATAGGCAAGCTTCGTCGAACATCATGGCTTTCACTGACTCAGGAAGGGAACATGTCAGATGTGTTTTAGATTTCTGAGGCTCTGAGAAGACTCAAAGACATGCAATTACTTACCAAACACTAGGATGTTTTTAACTGAGTCTTCTAATTTAACTTCTTTGGTGTGAGGTTATTTATAATGGCTGTATTTTGAGAAGGACTTGCTGCTTTTAACAGTATTCTAGTTTTAATTCAGTATCAATTTCTCAGTGGCAGAATCTGTTCCAAAAGGCAATTTACCTGAAAAAAATCGATATTATTTTATGCAACAAAGCTTAAATATTTATTTTTTGTTTGCTGAATGACAGCTCATAGAACTTATACTAAGCTCATACAGCTTAAACAGTTGTAATGGTAGTCATACTCAAGAAGCTGACATCTGAGGCATAGAGCTGCTCTTAAAGGCTTCTAATGCTAAGAAGTGGGGTTTTTTTGCCTTTATAAAATCTACTCTATCAGCATTTAGAAGGATGTAAATATGTAGAAGGACTAGGGGAAGAGAAGGAGAAATATGACTGTGCTAGCAAAGTGAAAGCAGAGTGCAAAAGCTCCCCATTTGGATGACTGAATACTGCATGGGTTTGAGAACTGAGTTCCTCTCTGCTCTTCATGTGCTGAAGTTCATGTCCGTTTTCAGTAGCATATGAGTTTGCACAGAGTCATTGTGCGCTGCCAGCAACTGTGCTCCACTTGGTCTAATGGGAATTCTGTGTTATTCATCAAGAAAAAGCAAGACACTGTCGGAATGCTCTGAAACTAAATACTCCAATACTTAATAATGATTTAAAAAAAAATGTTGCCATGGGGATCCTTTTACTCCTGTTTGTGCATGTGCAGAGCCCTAGGACTGCTGTAGCAGCACCCAGGTTCTGCCACAGCTCCTGAACCATTAGTTAGCAATGGGGAAGCTCATCAGTGAAGTCACAAATTCTCTCGCAGCGTTGGGATCTAGCAAATGGGTTTAGGTCTTAAAAACAGTAAGAGCGACTCCTGTATTCAGGGTTACTATCAAACCTACCTGATTTTTGGCCTTGGCTTTCTCTGAAGAAGACTGATTTGGACTGAGGTTAGAAGGGAGCTTTTTCTGGAGCGTAGGATGGACTACAGTGCTACAAAGGCCTGTGAGCACCTACATTATGGTAGAGAGGGTGAGTGCTTCCGCATATGTATGTGCCTCATTTAGGGATTTCAATTTTGTCCATCTTTTTTTTTTTTTTTTTTTTCCCTAATGGTCTATTGAGTTAAAGGTTCTTTTTTTGCTACTTCTCTTCATATTGATTTTGGCAGGGCCCTTAAAAATTGCGACTATTAGAAATAATACAGAAAAGGCTGAGCTGTCTCAGGGAAACAAAAGCTGGATATTTAAGAGTATGAAAAATGCTTGGATTCTGAAACTTTCATTTCTTGTCAAGTGTGTGTAGGTGACTGATGAGCTTCAGAATAGTCATCAACTTGAATAGTCATTTCTAAGTGCCATATGTTGAATAGATCAGGTGTTCTACAATTTGTCAGCATTAAAACACTTTTTTCTTTGTAAGAAAGTAACAAAACTTTCAGTAAGACAAATTGGGCGACTTTTTGTAGAAGGGAGTTTGTACAAAGAGGGCTATTCCAAACTTTAGTTCTAAGGACTGCAGTTTTAAAACTGTATCAAAAGTGGTATTGGGAGATCTCTCTCTGTAGTTTGTTTATTTTTCCTGTGGGTCTCAATTTTTGCTTGCCCTTCCGACATCAGGAGTTTTAGCAGTATCGGTGGCCACCACATCAGTCATGGTGATGTGTTTTAGAGCATCTCAGTTTGTGATTAGAAAACCTCTCCTGCCATTGTTTATCAGCACAAAATGAAACTGCAGTTGCAACTGGGATGTGTCAAAGCCTAACAGCCGGGTGTTGCCATAGCAAAGGCGATGTTACATAAGCAGCCACTCTGCAAATACTTCATGCAGCCAAATTTTAAACATAACATGAGAATTCATTTCTAAATTTATGTTCTTTTTCGGAGGGAGCTTTCCTAGATGAGGTGATCTCAGTTGCTACTGAAATTGATGTGCTTAGTTGTGAAGCTCTTTTAGCACTGCCCGTTTACACCTTTATTTTGTGTGAACATATTGTTCTGTTTCTGAAACATCTGTTGGTTTAAATATGGCCTCACAATATGTTTTCTCAAGTGGTTTTTTGCAACAGTTCGGCAAAGCTCTGTATTTTGATCTTATTCAGATTTATTTGCACACTGCAGTATTAAACCAAGCAATTTACAAATGCCTTTTCTGGTGTATGGGTGTCAACAGTTTTGCAAGGCAGCAATATAAATCAGCTCGCTTTTCAGATGAGAGGTTTGAAATATATATACAGATGTATTTTTAGAATCTTTGCAAGTATTTGTCTTTTAGCACTACAGCAATAATAAACCAGGCAGTTTTATTCTAAAACCCAAACTGGCAAATGGTCCAGCCTTTCTATCTGATCCTTAGAAGTGTAGATAGCCATTTAACCTCAGTAAAGTTACTGTAGCATTTGACTGTACTGTATTTCCCAGAGTCAAGTAGTAATATTTGTTACCAGTTTCCAGAGTAATAGGGAAAAAATGTTTCCTGAGAAATTTCTCTGTATAAAGGCTTGTATTCAAAGGTATGCAACCAGGAGAAAGAGAGAGCTCATTCCTCAGGGTTTCCATTCTATGTAACTGCTGGTTTGTTTGTTTTTTTTTTTTTTCCAAGAAGTTACTATATCCTCATTAAATTGTAACTGTATTGAGGATCACCTATAGCAGACACCTTCAGCAGAATAACAACTTCAGATTTCTAGCTCCAAATAAAACAAAACTGTGCTATTATCACAGTTATTGCTTAAATAATTTACTTAATGAATACTTTAAACCTTCAGTTTAGAAGCTGAATGATTATCAAGACAAATATTTTAGGATAAGGGTTCCCAAATACCTTATAAAAAAATCCAGTCTGTAAGGGCTATGTTGGGAAATCCTGAAATAACCATATTTTCTCCATTGATCTCTCCCAGCTTTTCAAACACATGTGCTTTCTCCAAAAAGATGAAGTAAGGAAACAGAGATGAATTTGTTTTTTTCCAGTTGAAAATTTGGAGCCAAATATTAGGCTCATATTACAGTCAAAATGCAGAAGAAATCATCTGCCATATGAACCTGCTTGTGGCACTATCAAGGAACTTTTAATTTCTTGTTGTGGGACTGTTGGACCTGGCAGGATATTTGCTCTTAAATTTAAAATAGCTGGCTGTACGAGAGAAAGCATCTGCTGTTCCTCATAATGCTCCTTTCCTGAAGTTAAAGGATATGAAGGTCTGGAAGACACATCCACTAGTCTGGTGCACTGAAGATCTGGAATGCTGAATGAGCTTCCACTCATATACACATTTTTCCCTTGCTGTCTGTGGGGGTTAGATAGGTAATAGAGGAAACATTTTTCCTTGAGGTTTCCAATGCAGGCATTTTTCTTTTGCAAAGGAAGTTGTGTATTGTCTATAGCAAGTCGTTTTAGTGCACTGGAGGCTTAAAAATCTAGCCCATTTTGTGCTGCTTATCTGCCAAATAGTATTATCTTTGAGATAATAGCTGTGGATATGATCATGTTGGGTGCTTGGCATTTCCAGTTTATCCTTTAAGTAGAAATTTAGAGCTTTTGGTACCTCAGATGAAGTGCCTACAACAGTAATTTCAAAGTGTTTGGCCTTACATGATTAACATCTGCTACAGTACCATATGGTGGGAATTTCCAAGTAAACTGTTAATTAATACAGGAGTGTACCAGAGTAGGCCTTAATTAAACTATATTCAGCTGAAGTGTATTATTTTAATATAGTCAAATGCAAAGTGCTGTACTTTTGTATTATACCTTTTCTGTTGTGTGAAGAAGAGCGAAAAAAAGCTGGTAATTAATTGAGCCTTTAAAATGAAGGTTCAAGTAGCTTTTAAAATAGATGGATTAGGACTTGCATCAGCATCAAGCATCCACAGATTGAAGTGGAATGGGGCCTTTATTTGGTAATGCTGAATTGTACTTTGTGAATGCTGTGCTGCAATGCCTGCGCCACGTTGTCTAGCACCACTGGTGGAGTGAAACCTTCCTGTGTGAGCTGGCCAAAATGGTCTGGAAGTGTTGGGTTGGGAGCTAAGGTTGTGCCTGAGCCGGGATAATACTGGGACTTCCTCCTTAGTCCTCTTGTATTTGAAAGTATGAGCACACCCATGTATGCAGCTGAGCTCAGTCACCTCTGAAGGGCTCTTGCCTCCCACAGGGATGATTGTCGGCCGTAAAGAAGTTTATAATATTACTGTTTCTGTTAAAGTGTGGAATTTATTTTTAGTTTAGCCAAATCCACCAGTTGCCAATAGTTACAGCTGTAAATGACCTATTTTAAAATAGATACTGTTTCCCTGGCCTCCCTTCCTTCTTTTTTTCCCTTCTCTCCTGATAATCTTCATGTCAATAAGAAGGTGAAGAAAACCTTTCTCTGCATATTGAGACCAGGCAAATATAGGTGGGATGTGCCAGTGTTATCTGAGTAATTCAGTAGATGGCATTCTTCCCCCTGAGTCAACGTTTAAACCCTTCATGGGAAAGACAAGAGACTTTTCAGTGAGATGTCAACCTGAAATCTTGACCGGGTGTGGTTTGCTGAAGGCTCACTGGCATTCTTCATCATAGTGGGAGACTTAGCTCTAGCACCCTATTTAAGTTTCCTGTTAATAATTAAAATCTTTGTAACCGGATTGCCCTTGTTGATATCTGTTACTGACATCTGCCTGCCTTTCTTTAATTGCTTTGTAGTTTTGTTGGTTGCTTTCACACAGCTGATATTTTGATTTGCAAGGTGCAGTGTTGTTCCTGTCCTTTTTTTGTTAAGGATTTTCAAGTCATATTGGTGGAAGGATCTGTTGAACACAAAGTAGAAGTTGCTCTCTAAAAAAACAACTTGGGATGTGTACAGTCAACTGTTGTGAATCTGCACTTGTCCTGCTTTGTGTACACCTTTTAAACACTAAACAAGTAACAATTTTCTTCTTACTTTGTCTGAGTGAAGTGTGACTGGAGACTTTTTGGTGAAATATCCAAAAAGCACCTTCTTGAGTTTTCAGCATTGACTGACATCTGCATGTCTTGTTTATTGTTGCTTTATCATCATGGATAGGACTGCGTGCCCTTTGCCTCCATTTCATTTCAGAGTCAAGTATGGCTTTTTTCAGTAGACTTTGTTTTATTAGAGCTAATATGAAAAAATTGCAAAAGAAATGTGTTAGTGGTTTTTTATTTTGGTAATCCACTTCTACTTATTTCCAAAACTTTCTGTAAGTGCAGGGTGATGAAGTGGTCATTACTGCTTTTCAGAGGGGTGCTAATTGCCCTTTTCAAATATTGTGGTCTTCAATATTTTCAAATAAAACCATATGTTAGTTTAACCTAGAATGTGGAGGCTTAATGTTTCTTAAATTTCTGTTTACGTTTTTTGATATAGTCTTGATTGTTTTTACCCCATGAGACCTCTTGAAAATACCAGCAATCAGTAATTTCAGTATTGGGTACTGGACTTCAAAAGCTCGTGTAGTTTTTGTTACTTTAGCCATTATTTTATTGTATGTTTTAAACCACCTGGATCTTAGCTATTTAATGCAGTCTGTGGTCAAAAGCCTATTTCTGGAGTCCTGATAACTGAGTCCAAGAGCACAGTGTGGTGTGAATAATTTGTCATGCTCTGCACGTGGATTTGAGAAACAGAGGTTCAGCCTGGAAGTGTAATCATTGCACATAAAAAATTTCCATGTAAGTGTCAATCTGAACGTTTGAAGGGAAGAGGATAGTTTATCATTAGAAAAATAAGACAGTTAGGTCTATGACAGAACTCCCTGAGAGCAAATAAACTAATTTTTTAAAAGGACTGGGTAGTTCGTAGCCTTCAAAGGAATGTTTTAAATGTTTGCTTTAGCAAATTTCACAACTGACAGAGCATTTGAATGCCTGCATGAGTTATGATAAAGCTACTATTCGTACTGTAGAAAATATAATGGTGCATATGCATCATGAAACGTCTGTATTCCTAAGATTACCATGTTTTCTTGTGTGGTTTGTTGGGGCGTGTGTGTGTGGTTTTGGTTTTTTTGAGGGGGGGGAGTTGGTTTTCTTTTGTTGTTTTTCCTTTTTTTTTTTTTAATAAAGGATTTAATGTTCCTCATAACTACCCTGACTTGAGTAATACAGCTGAAGAGTCATGGCAGTGCTAATGAGGAGTGCTAGTTATCTCACAGAATTGTTAGGCTTGGAAGGAACCTCTGGGGATCATCCAGTCCAACCCCACTGCCAAGGCAGGATCCCCTAGAACAGGTGGCACAGGAACATGTCCAGGTGGGTTTTGAATGTCTCCAGAGAGGGAAATTCCATGACCTCCCTGGGCAACCTGTTCCAGTGCTCTGCCACCCTCTATGTAAAGAAGTTCTTCCTCATGTTGAGGTGAAACTTCTTGTGTTTTAGTTTATGGCCATTGCTCCTCATCCTATCACAGAGCACCGCCATAAAGAGTCTGACACCAGCCTCTTCCACCATCTCCCTCACGGAAACATCAGTATTTCAAAATGGTCTTAACACTTTATCAACCCAAGGTCTTTGGAAAAACAAGTCAAAAATCACCCCATGAGCTATGTAGGACTCATTAGATGAACAAAAGGTTAAATTTGTTGCAGAAGACTAAAGGTTATTTTCAGTTATTAAAAGTTTACGAAGTTAATTTACAAGGAGCTCATCAACCCTTTGCTTAATCTGTCTTGGACAATAAGTTCCTTTTCTGTTACTTATTTGGGCATCATCCTGTTTCTCTCTTCCATCTTGTGTGTTGTCCCTCAGCTCACTGTAAGCCTTGCTGAGCTATCCAATTATGAACTGGAGGAAACTAATGCTAATGAGTTATGAATGAGTAAACCTGAACAGACTGGGCAATTAGTGTCTGCCTCTGGTGGTGTTACCAGATTGTAGGGTTTCACGTGTCTTCCTGACAAAGCAGGGTGCAGTGGTGTGCTGTAGGTTGCTGCCTGGGCAGCTGAATGCTGTGACTGTGGGACAGAAGCTTGAGTGCAAAATAGTGTGTCCCATATGTTTTTCACCTCTTCAGATCTGAGCAAATTTTGTTGTTCAAAAGAAGGTAAAGTTGAATACAAACTTTGCTGTCCAGTTCCTTATTAAAAAAATATTTAAAAGACCTTTACTTTACAAAACATTTGTTTTTCAGTTGACGATATATTGTAGGCAGTGGTGGGAATAGTGACATTTTAGATCCAAAGGAAAAATGCACATGTTCATAATACTTCAAATGAATGTATATGAACTTAATTCAACTACAGGCAGAATTAAATAACATCTAGGAATTGTAATATTATCATTTCATTAGATTTCCTCGCTTTGTTGATGTTCAGCAATGTGGTCTACCTCTTGCAAGGTAATTGTCTTGTATTTACCCTAAGAATTAACACTGTAAATTTTAAGCCCTTACCCTCTTATTTAGTGCTCTCAAATACTATAGGGAGTTTCCTGCAGAATACGGTTTTGATAAATCTTGCTACATCAAAATTCACTTCAAGAAGGAATTACAATGAGACCTCTGAAGGAAAAGATTGATGTGTGTTAGGATTTAGTTTCAATCAATGGTAAAACTGTTTCTAAAATTACAAATTTATCTAATTTACTTTTCTTTTGATAGAATCTTTGAAAGTGTTATAGCAGGTCACGTTGTAGCTCAAAGTTTTTGAGTTCAAAGCATGTCAGTAATGTCAAATGTTACAACTCTACTACTTAGAAGGAAAATGGCTTCCAGATCACAGTAATTCAGAAGTGGGCAAATAAATAGAAATAGCTTTGTGGTAGCATGATTTGGTATTTAAATCTCAGGAGATCATTTTTTTGTTTGTTTAAGGCTCACTATTTTAGGAATTTTTTTGTCACTGTGGAACAGCACAAAATGATAAATCAAATAGTTTAATGGTAAAATTCTGCAATCAGTGTTGAGAATACTAAATCCTTGTAGCTTCTGTTGAAGAACACACCATTCTTGTTTATAATTAAGTACCCTAAGAACAATTGACTTCAACTTTTGATGAGTTCTTAAATGTGCTTCTTTTAAAGTTATTATCATATGGCAGATCAGAAGTAAACTAGCTGGGAGTTCAGAGAGTTCAGATACAGTCAGCTATAAAGAGTTGCCTGCCTGTTTGGTTTTTGGTTTTTTTTTTTCACACTTTTTTTCCCCTCCCCTTAATGACATTTTTACTGTGGCATATGTGACTTTGTTTAAGTTTGCTCTGTGCACTCTAATCCAATTGCTTTGTTTAGTCAAATGAGTGGGGTTTATTTCATTTTTGGATTTTAACTATTTTTTTAGCATTAAATGTGCATATGTAATTAGGATATGTTATTAAAGATTAGATTCTCACATTGGGACGTGTGCCAGTTCATGAAATGAAGTCATGCTTGTCAGGAGATAGTAAATAATAAGCTTAGTATGGTTTAAAGATGTGTCTTGCAAAACATTAGTCCCTGTAATGAGTGCAAAGTGGCAACAGTACATAAATATCAATTGTTTTTCTCCAGTGGATCCATTCGAATTAAATTTTTTTTACCAGTTTAATGAAACAAACAAGAAAGGATGTTTGTCTTTTCAGAAACTAGTTTCCCATCCCAGAACAATGACTTGTTTTGAACTGGAGGGGAAAAATCCAACACTCATGCAATATCTTGTAATCTCTGTTCACAAAACCACATTAAAAATAAGAAACTGCTGTCCAGTGAATCCCCATTTATCTGCAAGGAGGAGTCCTGGATTCTCAGCTTTGCTTTCAGGACTGTCTATATTTGGTTCTTCATTTTATCCAGAATCTTTCAGTATTCCTGGGAGCAGGGGCTTGGAACATAAGGTTGCCTGTGCTCTTAAATGCCTCGAGCATCCTGGCTGGTGTGTGTTTGCATGGGGCTGGTGTGCCCAGGGTAGCATTGGCAAGAACAGGATTTGGAGACAAGGATGGCTCTGTTTCCATTCTAATTTGATCAGACAAAACTGCTCACAGTCGCGCCCCGAAAGATTTTGATAACTGATCTTAAATTCAGGCATCTAATTTCTGTCTTTAAGAGCGTGAGTCTCTCTGTGGGCCTGGGCAGACAAACTTCTCTGCTAATAATATGTGCAGTGGGTTTTTTAGTGATTTTTTTTTCTGTTGTGGCCCCTGGCACTTGTGGGAGAAGGAGGAGCTGGTGTAGCCCTTCTTTGGGGTGCACCTTCAGCCCAGAACAAGGGGGGAAAAGGGAACAGTATGTTGGAATGCAAATGTGGAAAGCAGAGTAATTTAAGTGGAGAGGAGAAAAGAGGCGTACTATGCATACACACATATTCTTAGTCACTTTTGTTTTACATTAAATTCTTTTTTTTTCATTTTTTAAAAGTTATATTATTAAAATTTTTGAAATTTCATGTATAAAATAAGCGTTTGACTCAGGAACCATGTGGTATGAGATGTAACCCTGGGAAAGAGAAATGGTTTTTGCTAATGAGCAGGTGTTTCACTAAGATTAATAAAAGAAAAACAAAACCAAACATGCAATGAACAAAATTCCTCCTATTTAGTAATACAAAGATGCTTACAAAGTAGCAAAAACATGTAGCATCTGATGTTGAAACTAAGTGGCTGTTTTGCTAAGTAACAGCATCTTGCTGTGGGTACCACACTACCAGTTTTGCCTAACACACAAAATATTTGTGCTCAATACTGGAGGGCCTTAAATACCCTACCTTTCATTTTGTGAGAAATTCTTATCCCAAGTGTCTGAACAAAATAACAGAAAATGGTTCTTTATGCTGCTGATTTCTTTCCCCTGTGCTCCTAGACCCCTGGTATTGTTGGCATTCCTGGAGACTAACCAGTACTGCAGTAGCAGAAGAAGGGGTTGCTCATCACTCACTCTATCCCAAGTCCTCTGGCTCCTCCTCATTACAGGGGAGGGAGAAGGTTCAGTGCCTTATGTCATCTTTGGTTTAAGCGCACTGAAGCATCTCTAACTGACTGTCTGCCTTTTTTAATGAAAGAAATTTGTCTTGTAACAGCTTTATGTGCCCAGCTAATTAAAACCACTCTGTTATATTACTTGTTGTGTATCCTGTTTGGTAGGCAGAAATTGTTTGCACTTTGACAGATTCATTTTTGGTGATGTTGGTTTTGTAGGATGCTGCTGTCTTGGACTTGTATAACTTAGAAATAATGAGGCATTAAGGCATTTTATACATTGGCAAATACAATTGTTAATCATTAACACAGAAAACATTTTCAATCTTCTTCAGCTTCATAAGATACAGTTTGTTCTGTGTGTGTGAATGCCTTTGCCTTACAGTGAGACTAAGCTGAGTGACCTTTGATACATGAAGCTTGGGAATGAAGTTAAAGCTTTAAATAAAGAACTTGTTACAACACCGTAAGCGTTTTCTAGTAACCTTTTTAAAAGAAAAAAAAAATACCTTTTTTACTGAAGAGGCAGAATTGTCTATTCTTTCTTAGGCACTCAGTATTGGTTGATATCCTTCAAATTATTTGAGGCCTTGTATGTTTTTCCAGTGCAGTGCTTCCTCATTGCAATGCTTTGATTTCTTCCATACGAATCCGAGTGTGCACAGGTGGGACTTGAATGCTGCTGTGCTGCCTGTCACTCCTGATTTGAGACCTGGAGATCTGAGGAACTTCACCCTCCTGAGAAGCTGCATCAGCTGTTAAGGTGGAGCCACCTTCTAAACAAACCACGCTTTTCCTGCTATCTTTTTCTCGTGCTAAAAGCTGTGGATTAACAACCCCATTAACTTTTGTCCCAGATGTTAAGTAGTCACTTAACAAACTCTTTGGTGGTCATGTTGCTGCAGATTCTGTAGCACATTCAAAAGGAAAAAAAGTCATTATTAGTAGCTTAAAATTTCACAAATGATGTTTCTATTCAGCATCTTGTTGACTGAACAAGTTGGATTCTTTTTGAAAATACAAGAATCTTAAAAAGACCAACCCCTCCACCTGCCACAAAAGGAAGGGATTGGAAAGGCTTAAGTAGGCACCCTAAGTAAGAGGATGTTACAACCTGAATGGCCCCAGACAAGGTGAAGTGAATAATTGTATATGTTATTTGGAAGGAGAGATCTGATAACCCAACGATACTTGCTCACACTTCTGGTTGAGCAGTAGAAGCTGCCGCAATTTGCCATCTGGTTCACCGTTACTCTGACTTAATATAGGGGAGGAGAGAGTGCTTATCATTCATAATGTGGTGTTTTGGGAGAGGCCTGGTGCTGGAATCCAACTGAATGGATACCTCTTGTCTTAGGCTCTGTAAAATGTAGGCCCTGTATAACCTAGCTTGTCATGCATAAAAAGAGAGGGGCAATGTTTGAATAGACAGAAAAAGAAAAAAAGGACTGCAATTTTTTTGGTTTATATAGATTATCTGATTAAATGACTTTGAGCAATAGGAAATCCTTTGGTGTAAAATTCCTGCCTGGTATAACCTATGGATCTGCTTTGATCTTGCACAGCACATATTTTTGTTACATTGTTAAGTGAGATAGTGGAAAACAAATTTGTGCTGGTGAAAAATAAACAAATATACCATCAAAACTGTTGATGTACCTGGAAGCTCTATGAGAAATTTCAGAGCTTTGACAAAACACTAGGGCATGCTGTTTAAGTGGCTATGGGGTGAATCTGCATCCTGTTTATGCCAAAGGCAGGTAGGGCTTCAGTACACACTGCCCAGTAAGTCACCAGTTGTGAGTCTGGTCATAATAGGACTTCAAGGATTTTTAGAAGTGCCATGAAGAGATGTGTACCAGATCATTTGGTGAGTCTGTACAGTATGTTCATATGTTAAAAGATGCTCAAAATATCAGTTGAGGTCCTCAAGAGTACTCATTATTAGTAGTGATAGTAAATGATGACGTTCTGGTAAGTTCTAGCTTTTATTTGCACCAGTATTTGGGATGGCTTTTAAAACAATGTTTTAATGGGTATTTATGGACTTTCTGAAGGAAAATTTGAAATTACATTATCTTACAGTTTGAGACTAAGCCATTTCTGTTTCTGAGCTTGCATGAAAGAAAGGATGATATTAAGAGATCAAGACTGGTAGGAAAAGCAGCATGACATAGAAATTACAGAAAACTAAAATAACTAATGTGACATGTCTTGCATAAACTACACACCAATTTTCTTGTTATATTTCCTAATGGTAAATTATGATGACAAATGCTTATGGCATTTACCATAGGCCAAAGGCAGATTGCAGGGAAGAGCAGGTGGAGATGCTTTTATACTCTTGGTAGAGGGATTAAAAGAAGGTCTTCCTGGCTCTGGCTTTGGCGGTTACTGGTGTGGGCACCGAGCTGCTGATGTGTGAGCAAGGTGTGTGTAGCAGGGTCACTGCTGGTGGTGGCTCTGGTGCGGAGCCACCAGTGGGCTGAGGTGGGGGCATCTCTTGCTATGGCCCTGTGCCTCCCTGAAGCATTCATGGATTATTGTTGTGCTCGTGGGGGGTGAACTTGCTTGGCACATGAGACAGGCCTGCATCCAAAGAAAGGGCGCAGTAAAGTCTCACAGTTAACAAAGAAATTTCTTGCGGGTTGGTTAATCTGTAGAAGGCACGGGTAGGATGGTGGTGGTGGTGTTAAAATTGTGGTTTAAATTAGAGGTAGGTTTTTGAAATTGGTGGCTGCCCTTGTACGAAAGTGTGGACTGGGCAGACCAGGGGGAAATGAGAAAGCCTTGTCAGTGGGTAGGCATGAGCAGAGACACCTGGAAAGACGGGTGGAAGACAGTCCTATAAAGAGTAACTCTGTGTCACCAGCACTTAAACTACCAGGTTTGCGATGTTCTGGTTCTGATTAAAGCAAAGCAAAAGAGTCAAGTTTATTCAGTGCTCTACTGTGCAGTGAGAAGCTCTGTAACAATTGACAGTTCTGTCATGTTTTGAACACTCATTAACACTTCAGTATAGCTATTAAAGGACATGAAACGTTTAATCACCATGTCTTTTCTTGTTAGCAGTAGTCACTAGTGCAATGCTTCTAAAAAAATTGTAATTAAGTGAAAATTGTACTTTAACAGTTTTACTTGGGATGCAGCAATTTCAAACATTGAGATTACTGGCCTAAGGAAACTACATATTCTTCTCCCTGAAATAACGTTTTTAAACTCTTGAAATAGTAACATAATAATTCTAATGTCATGTAGAAGCCTGGAAGATGCCCTTTTACTCCCTCTAAATGTTTGGGCATTTTTAGTGTGTGTTGCGAAGGTAGAACTTTTACTTGTGATTGAAACTACTGATTTCTCATCTTCTAAAGGTCTGCTATTTAATGAAATATAAGCATGATACAACATTGGGTCTGTTAACGGTGACACACTCATGGAATTGCTTTTTTCTTCCCTAATGCTAGTTAGCTATTAAAAAACCTATTTGGAATAGACTTCTGACTAAGTTTGAAAAGGAGCTCTCTCAATTATAGATTAAAGGAAAATTTATAAGCCTCAGAAATCCTCAAATACTGAGGCACAGTCTTTTACCATGTTTTCAGCCTGATATTCAAAAGGTTTGAAATAACAGTAAAATAAAACAACTCATTCCTTCAGGGGTGCATAATTGTAGGACCTTTTTCTTAAATCAAGATCTACTCCTTTGCCCAAAATCAGAATTTAATCAAAATAATTTTCATGTAACCACTTGTATTCTAGAAGTACAGAATATGTGAAAGATTAAAAATAAACACCCATTTTTAATAGCGTGTTCCAGGGAGCTCTGAAGGGAATGCCATGGAAAATACCAGTGAAACTTTACTAATCAACCCTTATCCTTCTTTTTGCTCTTCTAGATGGGCAAGACCTGCCCCAAACCGTGTCAGGAGAAGTCTTTTGCAGTCCCTTTGCAGTGAGGGACTCAAAGTATGTGCACTTTAAGGCATGAACAGGGGAGGAATAGCGGTGTTTGTACAGGGAATTTGGGGAGGAGAGAGAGAGGTGACTTGTGGGTGTTGTTTTTGCTTGTACTGAGTTGGCACTGGGCTGGGACATACTTCTTTCTCCCTGCCTCAGCCCCCTGTGGAGAAAGACAGTGGACTGCAGGTGATGACTCCCACAGTCAAAGGTCTTGGGAAGAATTGAGATGGAGGAAAAATAGACTTTTTTTTCCCTGTAAATATGGAATGATAAAGTTTTCTGTGAAAACCTGACCACAAAAACCAATCCCTTGTTATGTTTTTCCTGCATACCAATGGGGTAAATTTTCCTGTTGGCATTTAGAGGATGCTGAGTGATGAGGACTGGGTTTGCAGAAGAAAATCTTCTCCTTCTCTCTGGAGCTTAGCTTCTTTCATACAGGAAAAACAACTTCTTTACAGATCTGACTGAAGTGTAACTTTGGTGGTAAACAGTGTGGATGGTGAAATTGAAAGGTAAGATGCAAACAAAGAAAGGTCAGTAATTACTAGAATTAAATATTTTGTGGGCTTGACAATACAGAAGATGTTTCTTTGCAAAAGGGAAGAAGGATTGTATGTACTTCGCAGCTTGTAGAGTCCTAAAAATCTTTTTATCTTTGGCAAAATGTCTGAAGGTCTCAGAAACCCTAAAATGTTACAAGCACCTCACAAGGAGACATCTGGGACCCTGATTCTTGAGATTTCAGTGCAGATTTGGGCTGGAAAGCTTCTTCCTGTGGACAGTATATTAGGTTTTGAGATTCTATGCAGAGATTAAATCTTTGAAATTTGGTCAGCTACTGAATGTCCAAAACATTTGCTGATTTTTTTTTTCTCATGCATAACATGGAAAATCTTGAAGACCAAATTCATAAAAAGTTAGAATTGAGTTATTTTGCGAGTATTAAAGCTAAAATGAAGGAAGAAGGCAGTAGGCCCTATGGTTGTATAAAATTGTATCAGAATTAATTTTGGAATATATTCTATACAGTAACACAGTCTAATACTGTGTGTGTAATGAGAAAGCTTTTAAAAAAGTATCTGCAAGTGCTGATGCTTTTGAGATTTCCCACAATATTCTAAGTTAATAATGGTACTTTCTGAGAGAGACTGTAAAGGACATACTTAGTCTGATGTTTATACCTTCCATAATATCAATGAAATTATTTATTCTCTTCCTGCTGACAGCTGAAAGGACATGACTAGTTCCACAGCTTTCTGCTAGAACTAAAGCTTCATCACCTGAGAAGATGTGCAAGCATGCTTGCATAAAACATTAGTGTGATCTGCTCTAGTTTTGGTAGTATTCACAGGCTTGAAGTTAAAATTGTGGATGGTCTCAGAAATGAGGGCCATATTTGAGAAATACAGTGTAGCTGTGGTACATATACCTTGGAGAGCTTACCCTGGGGATTTTCTGACTTTGACTTTTTTATACCTCCTGCTTTAATTTGTGGTAGCATTCGATTTGCACATAGTTGTTCCTTAGTTACTTTATAGAGGGTGGCATGTTTTTGGGTTACCAGTGGCTGTGAAAATAATGTAATAATGAATAGTCCTGTGAAAGTGCTTGTGTACTGATGTGGTTCCTCTGTTTTATCTGGGATGAAACGTTTACTTTCTGGGAAGCTAAAAAAACCTTTTGTTGTTTTTTATGCCTGTAGCCTCATAAACTTTTTCTAGTTGTTCTCATACAGGGCATTTTTAAAACTTTTTTTTCTCATTGTGTTTGTTTAATTGCTTCTAATTGTTTTGAAATATCTAGGCATTCACAGAGTGGTTTTTTTCTCAAGATGGGAGTAGACTTTGAGAGGATTTAGAAAGTACTGTTGCTACCAACTGTCTTATGTATACATTAAACTTGCTAATTTACTTGGTAAAATTATTTCAAAAATTTAAGGATCTAATGATTTAAGTTGGGCTGTGAAAGCCTCTAATCCTCTGTGTCCAAATTAGCCTTCCTCATCCTATGTGCAGAAAGAAGAGGAGAGACGGTTAGGGATGGAATTCAATAGCATCAGGCCAAACACTGAAAGATTGTTTGCACAGCTGTGTCTAAGCGGTGACCAAACTGTTAAACAACCTAGTGGGGAGAAAATGAATAGAAACTCCTGTTGGCCAGAGGACTGAGTTTCCTGGACAGTGCTCAGGACGTTATGAAGTCATTGCACATGCTGGGTCAAGTTTTTACCCATATTTTCCCCTTGTGCTTGGGAATAATTCATGCTTTGCTTTTTCATAATAATATAATTACCTTAAAGCATCTGAAAAACGTTCTGTATTGACAAATGATGCACTGTAGTGTACTTACCTATAACTTCAATTAGGGAACTTTTGCCTGCCATTAAACTGATTCACTGATGTGAGAGGAGACAGTGCCTGTATATCTGTCTTGCTTCCTTGCATATTGTAGTTTATGAAACTGGACTACTGAGCAGTAATTTAATCAGTGGCATCAGAAGAGCATTAAGCTCCATTAAATGTTGGGTCACCATCAATGTCAGATGAGTATTAAATTATGGTTGCAACTTAGCAATACTCATCCAAAACCACAGTGCTTAGGTTCTTGGCAAGCATATAACAGTTTATTATGGAACAGATGCTTCAGAGCTTAACATATGACTGAAGTGTCAAGTTGTGTCAGAGAAGATGGGCCCAACCACCCAATGTGGTGCTCAGACTTTGTGAGTCACTTTAGTGAATTGTTCCCTACATGAATGATGTGGGTTAAAAGTATTTCATTAACAGGATCCCCTATTGAATGCTTGGAGGTCAAAGCACTGCTCTGTCTGACAAAGACCGGCTTATATAATTCTCTGCAAATGGTGGAGGTGCAGTTCTGCTGTTAAGGAGGGAGGATCCCTACAGGCTGCTCAGAGTTTGAATTTTTATGTAGAACAAAAAAAATTTTCTTTCCGGTTCTAGCACAACACGTTGCTAGCTTGGTATTTGAAAGATGTCTTTGATACCTCTGGTGCTAGTCACAGATTTTCCAAGTAACAGCAGTGGGGTGAAACTAGTAACACCCTTTCTGGGTGGCTTTGCTGATGTTAGCAGCAGCTCTCGTGCAGCAGCTGAATCTTTGAGGCTCTTGTCAGTCTGCTGCCACTTAGGAAAGCTGCGTGCTGCAGGAGATGCTGACTTTGGAGCTATGCAGAGAGAGAAGGATGAAAAATGGATGCTAGAATAAAATGTTTTTCCCATTCCTGTTCAGGTGCAAAGAGTATGAGGAGGAGATAAAGAAGAGAGGGAGTGGGTTGGGCTGGTGGACTAACAGATGCACTGAGGGAAATTTTTGCTCGTGGTATTCCTGGGAAAGGAATAAATGGGAATGATGCTGATATAGGTAAAACTTACCTGGTCTTTGTGCAGCCTCTAGCCTGGTGGTAAGATGGGTTCTCCAAACAGGAATCCTAACAAAATCTCCATACCCATCTGCTGAAGATGGTGATTGTGGTTCTTGCAAAAATCTTGCCTGTAATTAAGCTTTTCTTATCTGATGGTAACCACAAGTTGACCATATAGCCTTACGGGCAGAGTATCATGCCAGGGTATTTTAAGCAGTGTTACAATTTTTTATTTATTAAGGATTGCATCACTGGTGCTCAGATGTTGCCATCTAATTTCTTGTTGCCGTGCAGAAAGCATACTACCTGTTTAGTCCGGTGGGCTGCAGATGGGAAAGCTGCAGGTTGAGCTGAAAACAGGACAACTGAGTAGAAGGCAGTGGTCTTCAGGGAGGAGTCCTATTATTTGGCTGCAGGAAAGACTGCCTGAGGTGATGGAGCAGTATGTTGCAAAACTTCTCCAGTCAAAAGTCTCCAGAATCTCCTTCTGCTCATAGTTTTCACCTTAAAATTTAGGGTTTGCTTCCTTGTTGAAAAGTACTGTCCCAGAAATCTGCATGTCCTATATTTTTATTTTCAAAATATATCAATAACTTGTGGAAATTTTGATGCTGAGCTATTAATATTAAAGCTTCAGATATTTTTCAGTTTTCCACTTATCTCCTTATTACAGTTGTGAAACTGGCCATTATGCAAAGAACCAGCTCTGAAGGGGCTTCATCAGAGCAGAACCTGTCAGGGGAAGGAGAATTGCACCTTATATATATAGGCATTAGAACTGTCATTTCCTCTCTACCAGGGCTTAACTTTATGCATGCTTAATTGTTAAAAGCCCAGTTGTTTCTGAAATAGTTCAGGTTAGGAAAGAGATTCTAAAGGAACTAGGAGTTTTAAGGCATTACTGTTTCTTAACAGAGGACTGAAATAATAAATAAGCACTAGGATGCATGTGATGCAGTGCAAGATCAGAATACAGCTGATAAATACATGGCTGGCATTTGGCTGGCATTTGGTTGGCATTTGGAAATGGTGGTGGAAATGATGTGTTTCATACCTTAGAGTAGGAGCTTGGAAATAGAGATGTCCTCTGTTTTTCAAAAAAACCCCACTCTTTAAGTCTCACTCAGTTTCAGAAAGTTTGTTTTTAATGAGATCAAAGGACTTTGTGGCAAGTAACAGGGACAGTCATTTCCTTCAGTCTTTAGCCACAAGGAGGAAGGCATGCAAAATCATCCAGAACTATGATCAAAGTAGTAATTATTATTAATTCATTCAGGTTTTACAACTACTTGAAATTATATCTATCCACCCTCTTGTTTCAGGTATGCATTTAAGAATAAATATGGAATAAGGAGTCTCTTACACAGTAAAAAAAATAATACATATAACAAGTACTTAAACTCAGCAGAGTGAAAATTCTGGTATTTTCTTGTACCTTTTTGTTTTTTGTTTTTCTTATTATTTCTCTAGCTTTGATTAGGCCTGGATGAGATGCTAACAAAATACTTAGTATTTTTATATTGACACACCCTGTCCATCATTTTTCAATATAAATAATGCTTAAATGGGCAGGTGGTAATGGAGCAAGACCAAGAACTATAATACAGTTGGCTATATCCAGCGAGCACAGAAAGTGTTAAGCAGCATTTATGTCCTGGTGATGTCTTGTGGAAATAGTCAGGAATATCCATAACTGAGACACTTTATGCTGACTGATACAAGTATTTAGTTCTACCAGCCAGGGCTACTGCAGAATAAAGGATGAAGATCACACAAAGGAAGCTCAAGCTCAAAATTATTTCAGTGATAAAACTTTACCTGTATTTTTTCCTTCTATCTGGTAAGCTATGTCAGCAGTAAAACAGAGCTTGTGGAACTGCATCTGCCATTGAATCTCAACTGTGGTTGTTTGCCATGCCTTCCATGGGGCTTGGGGCAAGGCTGTGTGTCAGTCAGTACAGCTAAGGAAAATGCAGGAGAGCATCACTTACGTTGTGGTGCCTTCTGGAGGACTCTGTACAAGTAGAACTCTCACTGGTGGCATGTTTTCTGTGATGTTTTGGGCCTCCTTATACATAAATTGCTTGGGAGGCTGAGTGTGGTGTGCACCTTCCACTTCCCTGTAGATGGTTGTCAGAGTTGCCTGCAAGAGTGGAAAGCATGGGGATTTCAAGTTATTCTTTGGGTTTCCCAGCATTAGGTGTTTGAATTAGTTGAAGCAAATGTGTGTGTATGTGTGCACTATAAAACGTTAATAACATTAAATGGCATCATTATGCACAAATGTATCTAGTGTGTAATATTAATATTCAATGAAGTAGCTAATCTTGTCTTTGGGAAAGAACTTAAGGGACAGGTTTCATACCATTAATTTAGTACCATGCAGTTAATAGTTAAAAACAAGTTATTATTTTTGTGTGTCATGTGCACGCTTTACTTTCCATGTGAACGTTCATCTCTCTTTCCTGAAGATATAACATTGACAAGACTTGAGAGACTAACGTCGCTGTAGATTAATGCAGTCTTTGAAGGGTCTTATTCCTAGTTACTGCTTTTTACTCATAATGATAAATTGTATGAGAGAGTGATTATGTAAAATGGGAAATTAAAGTGTAACTTAGATTGTCACTTCAACAGATTTTGTTTTTTAATTTTTATGTATTTACAACTTAGGCAAAACTGACAACATTATTTTGAAAAGTATATTGCCAAAGAAAATAAAACCCGAAAAAATATATTTTGCCGTCATTCAGTTGTATGGTTTGCACTCCTACTTTACAGATTTGCAGTTCATATTGTAAATTTTACATTACAAAGTGTGTTCCTCTCTTTTAATGAGTGAGAGGAAAAGAAGGGAAGAGCAGGCATGTAAAGTTATCCTTACATATACTCTTATATAAAGCTTTCTACTTTGGGTATAGTTTGAGGCAGATTGTGTTAGCCGAGAAGCTTAAAACCAAAATGTTTTGACTTCTTAACATAGTCTGGATCTGTGCATATTGGAATGTAATAAAGCTGTACTTGTAGGACTGTTTGTAAAGTAATTTGAACATATTCTGTCCAATTATGGTTGATGTCATTAGGGTTCTCTCTTAATTCTGAAATCCTTCCTGAGAGGAGGCAGATAGAGCCAGTGAACACTGGATGATTTTACTGGTATTAAAAGGAAAATCAAATGTAAGGGAAGGAAGAGTAATTGGAAGCATGGATGAAGTTATTATATAAGCACTCCCAACCAAACCTAGCATCTTGTTCCTTGTTGCTCTAGAGAGAGGTTCAATCTAAGCGTAACAAAACTGCAGAATTTTTCCTGTTGCAAAATGAATTGCCCTGCTTTTAACAATGCTTCTGGGCTGCATCAAATCCACAGACCCTGTGTGAGGACATCACCAAATAAATCTTGAAGCTTTATCTGAACCATTAACAGATTTCTCCAGCGTATGGGAGACATTGTAAAGTACGGAGGTAAAGGAAAGCTTTAGCAACTGTTGCGTTATTTTTTCAGGGACACAGTGTTCCAGCTTGTGCCAAAAGGATGCCTTCTGGCATAATAAATTCTTTTGCAGGAAAACTGGTTTTCGTGGTGAAGAACTATAATAAAGACTGTTGGAGGGGTTATTTGACTATTTTGTGTAATAGCATATATTAGCCCATGTGAGGGAGGAAGAGGAGGAGGACCCTTCGTGTAACAACAACTGCGTGTTTAATGTGGCTGCTCCAGAGCACGCTGTAAAAATGCAAACATGGGAAGGCATCTGAAAGAACAACCAGTACTTATTTACTTACTTGGTTAATGTCAGGGGTGTGCTTGGCTTACATAAACTTCTGACTGTCTGACATTGTACTTGCTTTTTCCCTTTAATATACGATTCATTTGTATTTTGCAGAGGTTTGGAATGGTTACTGCGGTATTGTATGTGAAGTGCTGGAAATGATGAATATTAGAAGTATAGCTTTCCCTTTCTTCTTCAAGACACTCCTACACATATCAAAGTATTTGACCAGTGGTTTTAAGTTACAGATGTTTCTTTGTCATGTGGAGGGGGATGCACAGCTTTTTCTGCCCACAACTCTAAAACCATCCTAAGTCTCACACTGTGCTGAATTGTGCAAACTCCTGCTAAAGAGAGCTTCAAGCCTGGGAATTGCATGGGCGTTGCGAGAAGGAATAATGAATGGGAGGGAGTTCACTCAGAGTTGGAAGGAAACTTCCCTCCTGTCCTGCCTGCTGAATGCTTGCACATTTGATGGCTTTGCACTTCCTATATTCATATGGTGTGAAGCACAGCTGCAAATAATCATGGGAGACAGTGAAAAGCTATGGAAAATTAAGACTTTTGTAAATTAAGTCCTGAGGGAGTCTTTCAGCCTTAGCCCCTTCAAAATTGTTTAAGAAGCCAATACCACACCTATTTAGACAAAGCCTCCCATCCTTAGGGAATATGGTGGTTGCATTTCAATGCTTAGAGTCATATTTGGGAATTTGATAGTTTGTCATTGCTGTGTGGTGGAAAATTGTTTAGGGGGCAGGTCCTGCACATTAGCGCAGTTGCAGTTGGAGATATGTAACTGTAGCCCAGGGCTGGGACAGATGGAGGGGGGCTGGTTTGCTTTGGGTGGACTGTACCCTTGCCAGCCCTTTCCAGCTCTGGCACTGCTACATCGGTAGTGTGCTTGAACCTGGTGGTACTCACTTCAGCCTATTTTAATGTCGTTAGTGCTCAGTGCTTGCATGAGAGATGTGTTGAAGGAGTAATAAAACCACACGCTGTTGTCAGATGGACAGTTGTTTTTCCCATGTGAACCAGCAGTGTAGCCTCTTTGTTTACAGGCACCAGAATATTGTATGTTTGGTGAGAAGCTGTGTTTTAATCTTGTAAAGTTGTTTTGTGCTAGTACAAAGATAAACCTCTAGAAACTCAGAAGTCGAAGGACACTGCTGAGAAAAACTTTTTGTTGAGCTGATTCATATGTTGCTTTGTATTGTAGGGGGATCCAATTAGTAATAAAGTTACTCCTTATAGTCTGATGTGTCATTGCAGATTTTTAGGAAACTTCAAATTCCTACAGCAGACAGCTGTTGTACAAGGAAACATTTTAGAGGAGAAAAATGGTAACATTTTAAATTTTAAAAAACAAACAAAAAAATCTGTTAAAACACAAATCAAATAAACGTTAGTTAATGCTATTTAGATCCCTAATTTTATAATGCTGTTTGAAAAATGCCTATATGCTAAGATAGTTGCAATGTGTTCTAGTTTAGTTGTGATAATTGGAGCAGAAATATGGTACTTTGAAGAAAAAGTTAAACATCGAATAAACTCAAGAAGACTTCCCTTTCCTGAGGTACTCTGCAAAATGAAGTACATGTGAAGAATGGGAAGAATGATTGTAAGAGTATGAAAACTGCATGGTGAAAAAGAGTAGAAATAAAAGTAGCTGTTGAGGGATTTGCCTTTATTAGCTAGCCATCTTGAATTTCATGGAGAAAGAGAAGTTTATAGAGCTTCTTGGGTCAGGGCCATGTCTCCTTGTATGTTACTTTGTACAGTATTACGGGGCTCTGAATAAGACTAGACTGGCTGGATTCTTATGTATGATAATAATGTATTATTACATGTAAAGTGACAATGCCACTTTTACCTCTTGCTTTTTGTAAAGCTTTGATGGTATGTTCCTCTCCTCAAAGCTGCTGCAAAAATCATAAGGGCATAGATTTATGTAGGAAAAAATCGAGACAGTGATGGCTTTTCCTCTTGGCATTTTGGGGGAGTGTTTCATTCGGTGTTTATAGTCTTATAATCTTTATAATGCTTGGACAACTTATTGAAGACCTTCTGGTTTTGGCTCAGATATTTCCTGTTTATCTCAAGATGCCTCCCGTATTGGCTGAACTTCTAACCCGGAGCTTAACATCTGTCATTTTATACATCGAATTATGAACGTGAATGGACAGTTTCTCATCCTGTCGCCATTGGGGCTGTCGTAGCCCCCTGCAGTTGAGTGTTGTGTTTATCAGGAGTAAATGGATGTGTTCCTTTGATTTGCTTCATTTGAGGGATTCCTGATACTTAATGATGCTGTGGGTTGTTTGGCTTCTTTCCCTTCCACTACTAAAGAGATTTTCACTGCCATTATCAGGTACACTAACTTTTCAGCACACTTCAGCATTTCTCATGTGCAAAGACCACAGCTGTAGTTGAACAATGTGTTTGTTGTAATCCAATAATAAGAGTCCTAAATATAACAATAATTATAACCTCTTACATTGAGAACAATATTGATAATCAGGGATATAAATCCTTGAAATTCATAGAAATAGAGCTTGACACGGGTTGTTGCAGTGTTATCCATGTTTTAAGATTTTAAATACTTTGCAAAACTTGTATGTGCTCACGTAAAGATTTGGCTTTGCTGTACAGATGGGCATAACAGAAGCAAAAAGCGCCCAGAGGACTATGAATAATTACGTTTATCAACAACTAAACAGAATACTCTGGATATTATTCTTGTAATTAACAAGTCTAACTTGCCATAATAAGCACTGATTATAAGTAGTCTAACTGATTTTATTGAATATATGCCCTATTGGACACTGCACCCCGTTCTGTCTTGTGTATCTTTAAATCATATTTGTAATTAGTCTACATGTACACTTTTGGTCTTTCTGTCCTCTTTTTAAAATTCAATTTTCTTTTTTTCAGCCAAACCCTTTGAAAATTTCATCAGTGTAAAATTCTTTGTAAAGTAGAGCTTTTGATGAGCCATGTATGATCCACAGAGTTGTGATGTTCCTGCAATTTGCTGATGGACAGAATAGCCATGTATTGCCAACATGGTCATGCAATTAATATATCCAGGTCTAATAAGAGTCCAGAGTCACAAAAAGAGAGTGTATCTGTAGGCACAGAAACAGCAGACTCTTCAGAGTTATATTCCTTGAGCAGGATTTAATTTTTAATTGCAAAATTCATAGTGGCTTGAGACAGTATGTATTTAATCTCAAACTTCTGTTTTGATCCATTGCTGTCACAAATACGCTCTCTGACTACCAGATTCTCACCTGGCATAATGCCATCTCCTCATTCACTTGTGGTTTTTCCTTTGACCAACCTCAGGTCCTTCTGCTGGCAAGAACCTTAAAAAGAACAGAGCAATATACAAGGTCTAAATATTCTATTTCAATTCTTCACTTTTTGTATCTCTTCAGGAGCCTGGTGTGGCACCTTCCTTATTTACCTCATGGCTGTACACGGTACCTCTGACCTTGTAAACACAGTCCTGACATTTGTAATACCTTTGGGAGAGGCTGATTTTAAGTTATGTTGCTGCTTCTCATGTTCACATCTTCTCTCTTTTGAGTTTTTCATTTTACAAACTTTAAACACTTTTCTGAATGTAGTAGTATATACACAGTGGATATAAAGTGGGTTTTTTAATGTACTGTGTTTCTCTTTCCTTGTCTAAAATAGTAGTTTTTCGTTAGCAGTACCTCTCAGCTAATGTTTTGACTATGAACTGTTGAAGGTTTCTAGTAAAAGATACATCTACCCTAATATGCATGTAATCAAACGTAATCTTATACTATGTTCTATGAGTATGCATGTTATAATTGAGGGACTAATTATTAGGATCTTCTCAGTAATTTTTAACGTTTATTTTTAATGGTTTTGGAATTTTCTTTTGCTCTGCTATAGTCAGAGAGATGTGGAGAGGGAGTAAGAGCCAGAATAATTCTGTAGAATGAGGGACAAATATGTTTTGTAGTTGGAGGGCTTTCACCTGAAACTGCACATAAAGAGTGCACAGAGTGACTGTCCAGCTCTTTTGCAAATACTACTGTAATCCGGGCATTTGGCATTTCTTTTTTTCATTAATCCTGTACCCATTTGTAAATCTGCCTGCAATTAATGTGTTGGATTTTTTTCCAGTTTTAAATATATTGTAATGTTTTCTCAATCTGTAATGAAAGTTGCTTCTGGTGGTTTATTGAAATCCTACCTGCAGTGCTTCTCTGGGAGGGGGTGTATCTTTTTCACAGCTGTCCTGTCCTCAGTAGGCATTTGCCATCTACAGCACTTGAAAGATTCCGTTCTTTGCACCATCTTTTGGCACTGATAACTGTGACATCTGTTTGTCACATATGAAGCCCGGGAGGTGCTGAAGACCCTGGAGCACTGAGCATGCCTTACATGAGCATCCCTTACATGGGCAGAGGAAAATTATCTTTGCTTCTCAGGTGGGGAAGCGGCTGGCTTGGCTTGCTCACAGTTTCTGTGGTGACATTAAGACTGAGGGACATATGCCCACCTCCTATGTACTGATTACAGGGAAACATGGCCTTTCCTAGTCTTGCCTCTCATGCTCTGGTTCCAGGGAGAAAATGTGAGTGAGGAGAACTGCCCTCTGTGGACTGCCTGCAGTGTCTATGCCCCGGAGCAGCTCTCTGGTTGAGGTAGAAGAGAGGGAGTAGTTTTCTCCTTGGTTGTCTTGCTCTTTGACATAAGTACACCTTGTATTTTTGTATAATTGAAATGAATAGGCCAGTAGCCTACCAGCCCTGGATTAATAAAGCCTAGGTGCAAATGCATATGTCATAGCAAATTATTTTAAGTCATCAGGAATTCAGCTGAACATTTAAGTTTGAAACATACTGATCAGTAAGTAGACTGATGTGCAGTTTCAAAGGTGGTCAGTCCTTAGGAAGAGTTGGCTTAAATTTAATGCGTATTTTATAGTGAAGAGAGGGAAAACCACAGTGATTTTAGAGGTCCCTTCCATCATGCTAGTTTAGGTAAAAATGTTGAAAATAATACTTTACAATCTGAAAGGGCATTGAATAGCGCTGCATAAATGCCCAGTTTGTATTAAACTCTAGTTTACTTTTTTTTTATGACTTGTTAAATGCTGTGCTACAGGTTGAATTTGTATTTGTTAAGGTGTAAAAACTGATGGAGTTCAGGTACTCTTTGTTCAGATTGAAAGAGGAATTTGTTGGCTTTATAATTAAAGAAAAAAAAAAGCCTCAGACCTGTCTTGGTTTGTTTTTGTTTGGTTTTTTTGAAAGCTCTGTGCCTTCATGCTATTGCTTTTCAGTAAATGCTTGGTTTACAGAACAAGGATTTACCAAGGGAAGTTATCAGTTTGCATCCCAATTCTGATATACCAGGGGAGCAGAAAAAATACTCCCTTGTCAAAGTTTCAGGTATGATAGTTAAACCTGTAATGTTCATCACCTTTTCCTTAACCACAAACTGAAAAGATGGCTAATAAGGACACAAGGTCTTTTATTTTCACTGTAGTTTTCCAGTCTTAAAGAAAAATTCTTTTGCCACCAATTTGGGGAAGGATATTATACCTAGTTGCCTTTTTAGAACTGTGTCTTCTCATGTGTGTCTGAGCAGATGATTTTAATTCAGATCTAGCCATATAAAAAGTCTGATTTAATACCTTTTAGTCTCTTAAAGGTAGGAGAAAAGGTTGAACTGCTTGCAGAGGAGGAGCAGACTGTGGAATCAGAACTTCAGGATATATTTAATGGAGATGCTCATTTGAGTTTGAATTACCACAGATGTACATAACCTGTTCTGACATTGAATTACAGGGCAGTTTGTTGGTTATCGTGTTTCAAAAGATAACCTGTTACACACATTACAGTAAGACAATACCTCAGAGTGATCATGAAGTGTGCCATTGTGTTATTAGTTAGGAGATTTCCCTGGAGGGTCATGCTGGATCTTGCAGTCTTGTTCCAGAAATTCATATGAATAAAAAAAATGAAATTAAACATTTCCTGATCAGTTTCTATGGTGCTGTTGTAATAAAAGGAATTAATTACACAGAAATCTGTCCAATTTTGCATCTGTGAACCATTAAAAATTGTTAGGGATTCGATGAACTATGACTAGGCCCATACAAGGTAGAACTCAGTGACAGAGTAGGGGGAAAAAACCAGCTCCCATATGTTCTACTTGCAAGCAAAACTTTTCTAAAAAAGAGGTTTTTTTAATGTTGAAAGCATTGACTCCTCTGCACAGTTTCTTTTGGAGGAGCTTTCTTGTTTGCTGGTTTTTATTTGTTTATTCCCACAGGTAAGGTAGAGCTTGCTTTAGACTTCATGTAAAGAGCTGGTCCTTTTCTGTTAATGCACAGAATAGTCCATCTGTGTACATAACACCTCAGGGATATGCCAGCTGACAAAGATGGGCAATGTATTAACATCTTAAATGCTCTTGTAGGCCCAAATCAAATGCAACATCCTAAATGCTCTTGTAGGCCTCTCAAATTAAACACTCATCAGCAGGTAATGAGTGTATAATGGGATCTGGACAGCATTGCCAGACTCCATGGCTGATAAGCTCAGGTGGAAAGCATGTGGGGCAGGGAAGTCCTTCTTGAGTAGTTAACATCCCTGGAGGTCTGTGTTGTTTCTGGAATTCAAGACCAGGAATCTTTCGAGGAAAAAAAAAGAAAAAAAAAAGTTATGCTATATGATTGCCTTTAAAGAGTAGATTGAAAAGGAAGAGGACTATCGTCATGCTTTAACTCTCTTATTACTAGAACATCTGTGCCTTTATATATACTCAAAAAATCTTGCAGTTATTTTGGATGAGAAACAGAGTTGTTGGATACAAAACTATTGCTTGTGTATTGACATCACAAAACCTGTTTGGTATACTGTGGGGCCTTACACATCCGGAACATAATCACGAACCTGACTTTTGGGCTTTGGTCACTGTCCTTGAAACATCCAGTACTGCTGGGTGCTTGACAACCTTAATCTCACCCATGGCCAGGAACAGGGAGTAGTGCATCAACCTGAGTTATTTGCTGGGATTCCTGTGGTACGTGGGTTGGGTGACATCCTCTCATATGATGGAATCTGGGGGGTAGAAGCAGAGCAAACTTGTTAGCTAGAAAAATTCCTTACTACATTGAGGTCAGGGGGATGCTGGAGTTGCTCTTAAGAAATTTTTCTTTTCCTTTAGCTTCCACTCCAGGCACCTGATGTTTTTTGGTACATCTTGTCCTGTCCAAGTTCAATGGCGTCATCAGCTGGGAATGCCTGTTCCCTGCAGCTCTCTCCTTCTGATTTGAAGGCAGCAATGTATGGCCAGCTGTTGGCAAACAGAACTTTGTGCTGAGGCTCTGGGGACAAAAGGTGTGGATGAGGAATGTTGGCAGCCATTTTACATTATTATTATTATTATTACTATTATCATCATCATCAATAGTAAGAATTCTTACCCATGCACAGTTTTGTTCACAAAAAAAATTGCTGCTCTTTAATTTAGAAACAAAATGACGTAAATAAATTACTTTAAAAGAATGTTTAGGGAATAAGGAGAAGTATTTGTGGCAAGTTATTCTGAAAATGTCATGCAATATGTGGTTAAATTATTTTGTTCTTTCCTGGTTGTAGTTTTTATGAAATTGGTGAGTCAAGCAATTGTAAGTAATATTTTTATTGTCTTAAACTTTTCTCTTACTCTATAGGAACTGCGTGCATCCTTCTAGATTACATCTGAATGACAAAAATACATAGATAGCAGGAGAAGGAAGAGTAATGCCTTTATTTAGAATTATCTATCAGTAACTGTTTGTTAAGTGCATCTGTCATGTCCTATTCTGGATTTGTTTTCCTAGTGTCTCAGCTGGTAATTCATTTTTTTTTGATACCTGATGACGATTATTTTAATGTTATTCTCATTCAGCAGTCTGTGTAATCAGTGTGGGACTTAAGTTCAGGAATATGAGAAGTACTTACTGCCCTCATTTTTAGTCATTTAGCAAAAGCACATCTATGGCGTATTTTTAGTACATTTTTTAAGGTGAAATATGTGTTGTCAAGAATATTGATTTCTTTCAAAAAATAAATGCCATTATACATGGGACTGTGCTTGTAAAAGAGTTTATGCAATTAATATATCAGATGGAAAACTTGGGCTGAGAAGGGCTTTGGGAGAAATTATGTACAAATATGGATAAATTAAAAAGGCAGATAATTCAATATAATGGTATCTTGTGTGTGTGAACAAGTAAAGTGGATTCAAGAAGATTTGACAAAAATTATTTCCTTTTGCAACCTAAATTTAAATGTCTGAATGAGTTCCTACAGCACTGTGACTTGGGAAATGGCCTTATTTTCTGATGTTAGGCAGAGGTGAATACCTGATTATGATTTCTGCTTGTCTCTTTGCTAGTAATGATGAGCATTACCTAGCATGGAAGAGAGAGATGGCAGCATTCAGATGAATTGAGGACTGGCGTTGAAATGCCTTGGGAATATTCCGGACTCATGATCTTTGACGTTCTGAAGCAATATTGTCTGAAAAAAAGAGATAAATTAAGATCTTCTCCCTCTGCATCACACTGAGTGTGCACACTATGTGGCAAGAAGTCGTGCATGAGCAGTCATGGATCACCAATTTTTGTGCTCTATTAATATCATGGGACCATTTAGGTTGGAAAAGACCTTTAAAATCATCAAGTCCAACCATTAACCCAGCACTGCCAAGGCCACCACTACACCATGTCCCTAAGTGCTACATCTGCACATCTTTAAAATACCTCCAGGGATGGTGACTTCATTACTTCCCTGGGCAGCTTGTTCCAGTGTTTTACAACCCCTTCCATGAAGAAATTTTTCCTAATATTCAATCTAAACCTCCTCTGGCACAACTTTGAGGCCATTTCCTCTCATACTGCCACTTTTTACTTGGGAGAAGAGACCAGCTCCCATCTCACTACAACCTCCTTTGAGGTAGTTGTAGGGAGCAAGAATGTTACCTCAGCCTCCTTTTCTCCAGGCTAAACAACCCCAGCTCCCTCAGCTGTTCCTCATAAGATTTGTGCTCTAGACCCTTCGTCAGCTCTGTTGCCCTTCTCTGGACACACTCCAGCACTTCAATGCTTTTCTTGGAAAGAGGAGCCATAACTGAACACAGGATTTGAGGTGTTACCTCACCAACACCAAGTACAGGGGTCAATCTGCTGGCCACACTGTTTCTTATACAGGCTAGGATGCCACTGGCCTTCTTGGCCACCTGGGTATGCACACTGGCTCATGTTGAACCTCATACAATTGACCTCGGCCCATCAATCCATCCTGTCTGTATCCTTCTTTAGAGCTTTCCTTCCCTTCAGCAGATCAACTCTCACCCAGCTTGGAGTCATCCGCAAAGTGACTGAGGGTGCCCTCGATCCCCCTCATCCAGATTATCAATAACGATTTTAAACATGACTGGCCCCAACACTGAGCCCTGGGGAACACTTGTGACCGACCACCAGCTGAAAGTAACTCTATTCATCAGGAATCTCACCAAGGGCCCAGCCATTCAGCCAGTATTTTTACACAGCAGAGAATGCACCCATTCAAGCCATGAACAGCCAGTTTTTCCAGGAGAATGTTATGGGAAATGGTGTCAAGGGCATCTACTCAGTGGGTCACACTGTTACAGGACATCAGGTTGGTCAAGCAGGACCTGCCTTTCCTAAACCCATGCTGGCTGGGCCTGATCCTCCAGTTGTCCTGTATGTGCCATGTGATAGCACTCAAGATGAGCTGCTCCATGACCTTCCCTGCACAGAGCTCAGGATGACAGGCCTGTAGTTACCCAGACCCTCCTTATGGCCCTTCCTGCAGATCGGGGTCACATTTGCTGACCTCCAGTCAACTGGGATCTCTCTGGTTAGCCAGGACTGCTGGTAAATGATGGCTTGGTGAGCACTTCCACCAGTACCCTTGAGTGGATCCCATCCAGCCCCACAGCCTTATGTGTGTTTAAGTGGTGTAGCAGGTCACTGACCATTTCCCCTTGGATTATGGGGGCTTCATTCTGCTCCCCATGCCTATTTTCTAGCTCAGGGGGCTGGGTACCTGGACATCAACTGGTTTTGTTATTCAAGACTGAGGCAAAGAAGACATAAAGTACCTTAGCCTTTTCTTCATCCTTTGCCACTTGTTTTCCCCCACATCCAATAAAGGCTGAAGATTGTCCTTAACACTCCTTTGGTTGCTAATGTATTTATAGAAACATTTTTTTTTCTTTTATGATGCTAGCCAAATTAAGTTCTAGTTGGGCTTTGGCTCTTCTGATTTGCTCCCTGCATAGCCTCATGACATCCCTGTAGTCCTCCTGAGTTTCCTGCCTCTTCTTCCAAAGGTCATAAACTTCCTTTTTTTCCTGAGTTCCAATGAAAGTTCTCTGTTAAGCGAGGCTGGTCTTCTTCCCTGATGGCTCAATTTTCAGCCTATAGGATTTCCTTCCTGAAGAATGATTTGAGCAACTGTTTGATTAGAAAGGGAAATGAAGGGAAGGCATAGCTGTGAATGCTTGATTAACTTAAAACTTTAAGTGGCTTTGTTTTGGAGGCAGAAAGTCAGGTGACAGACTCTAAAAGTCTGCCAGAATTGAGGACTTTCTCCTGTCTCTTGAGCCTGGACTGTTTGTTTTACAGCGTATTTGTGTGTGGTTTATTTTTGGTGTGTGAATTCTAGAGGTTAAAGCCTATGAATCTTGTGCTGGCGTATTGTATCAGGGACAGAATGTGGTTGACTCTTGTCCCAGGGCTGAACCAGGAACAACAGGCTTACCTGGTACTGGGACATCCCTGCCTGCAGCACCAACATGTTCCTCGTGTGAGTCTCTTTTGAGGTGTGGCTACACCCTAAATGGCATGAATGAGAACCAAAAATGCAACAAAACCAGTTTCAGAGAAGCTTTATGCTATAAATTGGGGCTCTTATAACTGAGGCTCAGCAGTCAAAACAATCTTTTATCCTTCATGTGTCTTCATATTTTTCAGATGTTTTGATAAGCAAGTGAGAATGTTCTCGGTTCCTTGCAGCCTAATGTGCAGATGTCTTTTCAATGTTAGGGATTATTTGACCATCAAAAAGGCGATATCTCTCAAGAATCAGCTAAATTAACATATTCAGGGTTTTGTCAAGTCCTGTTACTCGGTAACAGTCTTGTTGATCCATCAGAAGGTATTCAGACACAAATGTTAAATCGACCATCAAATACTCAAGAGTCTAACTTATCCCTTTGATACAGGGAAGCTACAGAGCTTCCCTGTACTGGTCTAGCTGTCTTAGGCAAAGATTGATGGGGAAGAGATGCGTGATGGATTATCTCACATTCTGCAGTGCTCTTTGCTCCAGGCGAAAACGTGTAGTCAGCTACATGTCCTTAGACTGTTAATCAAACTGAATAGCTGGAATACACATGGGCCTCAAAGCAGGACGTGGTTCTGTACAACCCTGCACTCGGCCATGTCCTGAGCAAAGAAAATGTGTTGCTTGGCCTTCTACAATATTTTTTGGCGCAATGGGCTTGTTTCTGCTCCCTGATTGCTCTGTTCTGAGGAGTGCACCCAGGTCTTGATTTAAGTGGCTTTTCATGCTCAGTAAGCATTTGTGTCCTGTGACTCTGTACAGGTTCTGAACTGAGGTACATTGAGTTGGATCTGCTACTGTAGTTGGGGTCCAGTTTATGAATTTGCAGTGCTGCCACCTTTCATGTTCTCTAGAGCTCTTTGCAGCTTGTTTTAGGGGCTGGCGTGTTCTGTGAACTTCAGATGGCTTAGCAGTGCTTTTGGAGTGGGGGAGGGGCTGTGATGTGGCGCTGCCATTTTTGTGTTTCACCGCATGGGGAACTCTAGCCAAGTGTCCTATGAAGAGCTGGGTTCCCAGCTGAGGGCATCTCCAGCAGCCTTTCCTTATCGTGTGACCTACCATGGCAGAGCTATGTTGGAAGGGAGGTTAAGTGGTACTGACAGCTAGCCAATCCTGGATGTATGGCATTAAGCATAGTCACACTTTCATTATTCCGTTAAAATTTGTCTCTTGCACAGAAGTTTTCCATTGTTTTCAGTCTTCCACAGTGCTGTAATAATCAATAACGTGTTGATATGCTGCACTGGGTAGGATACATGTCTTCCTCCCTTCCATTGTTGCCTCTTCTCCAGATGTGATAGAGGCATTGCTAACATACTTATTATTAGGGGCTGCCAGATTGACATTCATAGCACAGTACACTACAAGAATTCAGGGCTTTGTTTGGGGTTCAGGAGTATTGTCCACAGGTGAAAAAACTATAGCTGTCATTGCTTTCCAAATCTTACGATTTCTGGGCAATATAAAATTTTTTGAAATGTTAAAATATTTCTCTTGAAGATAGGACAAGTATCCTCTGTTGGCTTGATTTTTGGTTCCAGCCTATTTTTAGTTCCTGTGGCAGTACAAAATGTTGCTAAGTTTTGTCTTCTTCTGTCCTTTTGTTGCAGGTCTTGATGATTGTCTACAGCAATATATAAAGAACTTTGAGAGGGAAAAGATTAGTGGTGACCAGCTGCTACGAATTACTCATCAAGAACTGGAAGATCTTGGAGTCACACGAATTGGCCATCAGGAGCTTATCTTGGAAGCAGTAGACTTGCTCTGCGCACTGGTAAACTTCTTGGGGCAAAGTGGGGAGGAGTGAACGGTGTTTGCATATTCACACTTTGCTATTCAAATTGCTAGTCCTAAAGACTGTCTAAGTAGTTCAAGAAACTCCTGACATGTAATGGACAAACAAGTTTAGCATTTTAAACCAGTGCAAGATAAAGAGCAAAATCTATTGATAGGATGATATTTGTTAAATAAATTGGCATTAGAGATTTAAGGCTTTCATATATGTCTTTCTAGAATTAAAGTTTATCTGAAATCACAAACAAACTAATCTGGGTTTGATTTGGAATGTAAAACAGTGAATGAAGTAATTGAGTGCTGGTTGCCCTTTACAAAAAAAATGTTCTGATATTAACCATGTCATTTTTCACTGATCCTTTCATGCAAATTATGTTTTAGATGATTATTTGAGCTTGATGAAACATAGCTGCTTGTATTTCACAGTAGAAAGTATTAAATACTGAAATAATTAGCTTATGTGTAAATAATACATAAATTTTTGATGGAGCATACAGAGGGATTTTGGTAATGGTCTTTTCAGTCAGGTCATGTCATGCATAACTGGGATTATCTGCTTGGTGAGAGGTCTGGTGCTGACTTCTCTGTTCTTATGAACTTCTAGTATGTGCCTGTAAAGATTAGTGATAAATTGGGCACACTGTCTGGATTCTCTGCTGTAGGAAGGATTGTGAACAACCCTGTTAAGAAGTACTTGACTGCCTGAAGTGGTGTTTTGTGGATTTTTAATGCACACTACTTTTTCAAGCCTCAGAAGGAGCTTTTAGAAAGCTGAATCTGGGTAGAGGCAATCAAAGATGGTAGGATAAAAGGCTCTTCAGAAAGGCTTGTGGGTTCTCCATATGGAGCAGCTTTTCTGAATACCCTGTTATTGCATCTTTGGAAGATGGATGTGAGGGGTAATGAAAGGAGAGAGTGAAAAAAAATAAAAAATACAAAAATAAAGTAAAAAAAGGGGGAAAGCTTTTTCATAAGGGAAGACATTTGACTTTAAACTTGATTCTCTTTAGGGTAGTGTTTCTAATAACGTTGCAATGTGGTTTAGTGCAATAAATTAACTCATTAATTTGTTTTTTTAAATAATGAAGAAGTTGCAATCTTATAAAAAATGCTACTGGTATAGAAGGGAGCATAAAGAGAGTTATTCACATAATACTTTTCTCATCAGACAATGCAACAGAAAACTTTAATAAACTTAATAAATACTTTAATTAACTGAGATAGATAAAGCATAAGTTAGGGTGAACACTGATGACCATTTTTCCCAGTCACACAAGACAGAAAGATTGTAGTTCTTTGAATAATAAAGTATTTTTACAGAAAAAACCGCTCTTGTTTATTAGCTGAAATTTCTTTTTTCCTTGGTATGTAGTTACAGATGTTATCTTTAAACAAACAAACAAGACTTGTCTTTGTAGCTCCCTTATCTTAGGCAAAAGTGTATGGAACTAAGCTGAATATAAAATAAGGAATTTGTAGCAAAGGCTAACACTGCATCCTTAATGCATCCAGCAAGTCTCTCCTTCCTGGTCCTTGTTGCACATATAGTGTTTTCTGTTTTTCTGAGTTTGTCTTAAAGAAAACTTGATCACTGAAACACAATAGCATGTGTTCAGATCACATCTTCTAATTTAAGCTGAGGTTTTTGCAGTCTCACAATTGGCTCCTGATGTCTCCTCGGGGATACAAAATGTGATTGTGATATTGATTTTAGGGGACTTAATTTGAATTTATTGTTCACCAATCAGATAAACCTCTTAGAAAATTTAATTCAGAGGCAATCCGTTTGGCTGTACTGGTCTTATACTTACAGGCTTTTTTTTTTTATCGCATCAGTAAGTATCTGTCCTGGTCAGGGCTTGCCTATTCTTCCGATTTGACTCTAATGTTAGATTAGAGTAATTGTTCAGGAGAATATTAAGCCTGTGACTCTCCAGTCTAGGATAACTTCTAGTTCAGGTAGCCACTATGCTATGGCTTTTTTAATGATCTGGTTATTTTTTTTCTGTTTCACTGGAGTTTGACAGAGGTTTCATGACAGAATTTAGCATGAGTTACGAATGTATGATCCAAGTGAGTTTACATCTGTTTGGATGCTGGAGATGAGGGGGTAGAAATAGTAAAGTTAAATTTGCCTTGCAAGCATAATCCCTGATTGATGTGAAAGTAATCATTAAAAAACAAAAGGATTGTTACTTCTGCTTCTCCTCCCCATTCTCTCTGAGTTAGAGAGTGACCACCTAAATGATTTTTGGCATCAAGTACAACCGAGTGGACAGAACCACCTCCCACTATTCATCTATGTTCCCACTCTGCAGTGGAGACTTACCAGTGCAGAGTTGCTCTCACTTAGGAAAGCTTCTACAATGTTGATAGCTGATGGGGTTTATTCCTGACCCCCTTCCCAGCATTTTTCAAGGGTAAACTTCTATTTGTGTTTTCTGCCCTGTCAGCTGTGAACATTGCAAGTGGCAAACCAGCTGCCTTATGTCACATGTCTGTAGTTCATGGGGCAACATTTTCTTCCTGGGGGAAAGTGGAGAGCCTGAACAAGCATATCTGACTGGTTTGGAGAAAGCATGGGACCTCCTTAACCCAGATGGAGGCTACTGAACAGTGCTAAAAAGACAAACTGTTTGCCACAATAATTGCTGAGAACCAGTTATGATTGATAGCACTATTTAAAGGATGTTCTTTACTGGGTTTTGACAGAAGGTGGGTGGGTGGCTGTGGTCTCTCACACTATTCCCCTCCTGTCAGAAGCACTTGCAACAAATGGATCCTCCTGTGTTCGTTAGCTGAACAGAGGACAAGTGGTGGCCTGTACTATCCATCTTTAGTAGAGTCTCTCTTGGCTGCCAGCCTGCCATACTGTGCTCTTGACAAGAGAGCAAGCATTCAGGGGGTGAGATTCGCAGGTGTTCTTTTCCTGTGGTGCTTCAGAGAAGGGGGAATAATGTTTTTGCCCAGCTGCTACTGCTGTTACAGGTCATGCTTGCTGATAATGGTGGGGGTGTGCATACCACATAACCTCACTGAAGCTGAACATGCTGAATCTAATTAATGGGGTCTGTCTCTTTCCTCTCTCCTGTCTCCCACCTCTCTCTGAAGTTGGGAGCATGTTCAATAGGTTATCATGCCTTGGTGCAGCTTTGTGTTTTATAAAATCCATATGTCAGAAAGGGCAAGATAAATGAAATGTTCTTCGTGCTTAAAAGAAAGAAGTAGTGAGATCTGTGATGGTATTTTGTTGCTGCTAAGAGTTTGTTGCGTGGTTTTCAATCAGTGAGAAACCACCATGATGGATATATGCCCACAGAATTATTTTATTTCTCGCAAGACATGTCTCTTGTTCTTCCCTTTCTGTTTAAACTGGAACATGCAGCTGAGATTGCACTGGTGGCATCAACAGGTAGATTTGTCCTTCATGTGGACGTCCATTTTTATTCATACTCACAAAATCCCCCAAAATAATTGACATCTCAAAATTGGTTGAAAATGGTAAACTAAGAAACTGCATGTCCATCTCTAGAGATACAGGAAAAAGTGTACTGGGTTAGGTACCACAGTATTTTCTCTTCAGACTACTCCCAGGTTATAAAACATACAGTTGTTCATCAGTTCTTACAATTACCATTCAGATTTTAGCTTCAGCATGATCCTTTTCAGTATGTGTGTGACAGTGAAGCAGGTCTAAAACTGCTTTACATTTCATCAGTAAACAAACAACAGTGTAGCAGACCTTCATCCACAAATAAAATGTGATGAGCTTTGTTTCCTTGACGGTTGCTTTAAAAACTGGATGTGAATGAACAATGGCAACAGAACGTAAATTAAGGAAAGATGGGGATGATGCTTACAAAAAGAGAAATGCATAATGAAGAACGGATTACTTAGATAATGCCATCAGATCACTATATATCAATGTTCAGGTTTGGAGTGAATCTGGAGGTCTTGTATCTGCTGCTGTACCTCACGGGGCTGCAGAAAGCAGAGAAATGCACATAATTATTTTTCTATCATCTGTTTGTCAGGAGATGGATTTTTATTTATCAAAACTGGATATGACCATATTTTGCTGAGTGTCCAGACTCTAAATTTTATGTTTACTTGGTATCATATTTTTCCCTGACAACACTGTGCTTTACCTCACTGCTTGGAGAATACAAAGACTGAAGACTGCACAGCCAAACATTGCTTCTTTAATCTCTAAGAAAATGATCTAGTTTATCTAACATATCACCACAATGCCTTGATGCATGAGGATTCTTTTTTTTTATTTGCTTCTCCAAAATACCTTGTTCATTTTGTTTACATGAAGATTAAATTAGATTCATTTAATTCTGAACATATTCAAATATTTTTTAAACAGAAACCTTAAAAATGGAAGATATTTTGTTCTGGAAAGGTAAAAATATTTCAAAAACTTCACAAATAATTTTTGGATGCTTTGAAGTTTTCCATAAGCAAAGAACTTTATAAGTCCCTGTGAATTTGCAAAATACTTCTTCAGGGAATCTGCATTTGTGTAGAATAGAGTTTGGTTAAACAATGAAGTAAAACAGTTTTTTTGCTTTATACAGCGTACTGGTTTCAGTACTAGTTTCATGCTAGTTATTTAAATCTGCTATGACTGCACAGGAATTTATTATACACTGTATATTTGATTCTGTAAAACTAGAAGATTGCAGCAGATGAAATAGCATTATTATTTGGCAGAGAAAACATTGGCGTGCACTAACGGCATGAAATTACTTATAATTTACCACTAACACAAAACATTTATATGCAAATGAATGTAAAAAATAGACCTACTTTACCCATGAATGATTTGATTTCTCTTAAGAATTATGCCTTTTATCTTAATTTCATCTTCCTGCCATTTCTCACACAGAAATCTTTTCCTTTGCACTTATCACTAGTCAGGTCTGAAAACTACTTTTGTCAGTAACAGTGACTATTAGACTTAATCATCATAGTGCTAAATGAGAAAGACTTCATTTCAGAATGGAGATTTGTATGTACTGGAGTTTGGATTTAGTGTTAATATTCTGCCTGCTCATAGCAGAAAAATTACTTACCCTTTTCATTGTTGCCCTTTGCAAGTTAAAGTTCTGCTTATATATCATATGCCTTCCTGTCTTCAGCCTGAGCTGGCTTAACTGCAGAGAAGGAAAACATTGAAGTCCATGACCAGATCAATAAAACTAAGGAATTAAAGGGTTTCTATCAATAAAGCTAAGAAATTAAAGGGTTTCTGATAGCTCATATAGATCACATTAAAAATGCGTTAGCAGACCTTTTACGTCGAAATGCAGTAAACCCTGTGGTTTGCCAAAGACAGTGAATCTGTATGCAAAGGGTGAACGTCCTGCCTCTCATCAGTCTCAAGAATCAGTTATGGATCCTAGATACTTTTCTCAATTGTTTTATATTTCTTTGGCATGTTTGAAGGTTTGGGTGACTACAAAATACATGCCCTTATTCATAGACTTATAGCATGGTTTGAGTTGGAAGGGAGCCTTTGTAAAAATCTAACCCCCTAGTTAAAAGCAGACTGAAGGAAAAGAGCTGTTACATTGTAAAATGTTTTAAAGAAGTAGTGTGTTCATAACAATTATTTAATTCCTTTTTTAAAAGAAATATTTTAAACTGCTGGTTAGCTGTTTAAGACTTTGTGAAATGCATATAACTGAATATGTAACTAGTAGTTTCAATTGTGGAGAAGTAAGAGCACTTGACTGACTAAGGACAAAATTACATGAGAAAGTAGAAAAACAAAAAAGTAATGAGCACTTGGTGTTTCAGAGTCTGTTGATTGAATAAGAGTAAGAAGAATGGTTTATATAATTGCTCTATTAGTGCTACAAAGCGTGACCAGGGCTTGGCTTTTTGATGTGTTGCTTGATTGTGCTGTAGAAAAAGAAGGGCATTTTTCAAGAAAGGGGTTAATGATGATGATTGTGAATCTTTCCAAGGTTCTGCAGGGCTATAAGTATCATGCACCTGAATTTTTTTTCTGACTGTAAACATTTAGGACAAATATTTATACTCTTTGAAACCATTTGCCTTTTAATCAGTGTATGTTTAATAATTGCAGTAAATGATACTTGAGCTATCTGGGTTTTTGTTCTTATCTACTTATTCTGTGTTTATGAAACAAATGTGTTAGGATCATGTGTTGTGCACTTCTAAATTACCCCATATGTCAGTGCTATTTGAAGGAGAGATAACCTTAGTACTGGCATTTTGTGACGCTGGAAGAAGGGCCGTTAGAAATATATGTTGTAGGCAGATCTGATGAGGTATAAAGTTACATAAGGCACCTTCCATATGACAAGCTGTGATATCAGTTGCTAGCAGCTTTAAGCTGGTAAGCTATCTGCCTCAGTTTGTGGGATGTGTTCAGCCAAATGTTTTGGAGAACGAGGTTCAAATGCATTTTTTTTCATTTTTAAAAACAACTTTGGAGACGAAGTTTGGAACTTTTCTTGATGAATTTTTGTCCTCCACAAATTTTAAGGTGTGGTTTTGAAGTGGCTGCCATGTGCTGTGGTATCATGTGATGCTGTTTTGATTATTCCTTTAGAATTTTCCTTAGGCTTCCTGAGAAATGAGGATTCCGTGAACTTTACTGTTTCCAGGCTGTTTGGTTAAAAGCAAAGAAATGATACTCAAGAAATAAATATGGAAGATGAAAGCATTGAAAAATAGTGAGGAGCAGAATTAAGCTAACCTGAGGTGATTTTAGGTAAATTTCTTAGTGGTCATATGATATTCTTGCCTAAAACTCCTGTGTTCAGCCTGTGAATAAGTGGAAAAAGCCTTTTTATTGCATAAGAAAGAAAACTTATTACATCTTTCTGATAGTTATCCATGTTACTGAGAGATATCAAATATAATTGAGGAGTTGCACTTTTTTACACATAATTTATTACTCAATACAGCCATCTAGACTATAAAATTTGTCTTCTTAAAAGGTTGCCATTTTTTTCCTTCTTTAAAATACAGTGTTTGTGTGTGTGATGACAGACATTTACCAAACAAAAAATAACCTTTACCTTCTCCAATTTATACAGGCAGCAGAAATTAATTGATGTGAGCACTGCTATCTGCTCTGCCTGCCTGGTGAAGATGCTGGTTTTATTTTCTTTTTGCCTCCAAGCACCAATGCTAGCAGTAGTATTTTCAGTTCCCATCTTGTGTCTCTTCAGTAAGAGTTAGCACTGGTCACTGCATGCCTTTTTCTCCACTGGTTTCACAGCTTTCTGGGCTGAGGAGAAGAAATAGTGATTTAGGGAGGTAGGCAGTGGGACCACATACTCATTTCTCTGTCTTGGAGTATTTGTAGGAGCCAAACAGTATCACTGAACTTGATGTGATGTATGTGCTTGATGACATATAGGTATTCATGGTTGCATAAAAGTTGTGATGGAGACTTCTATTCTAGGAGATTTCTGGATTTGTTAATGGGACTGTGGCTATGTCTGTATTGAATTTTGCAGTGTGTTTAGATCTGAGCTTGGCCTTTTTTGTTAACTGAGACGTCTTTGCTCTTGCAATGGGCAGTATAAAAATACCCTAAAACTAAAGGTCTTGACAGCTTCTAGACACTCTGTCGGAGCCAGCAGAGATATTTAGCGCTGTATGAGTTAGGAACACTTTACTTTTTAAGCTTTGCTGACAGTGTCAGACACACTTCCACACCAGCAAGTCAAGTGAATTTAACATGGGAAAGAGATGAAATGAGGTCTGATTCTTTTATTATAATTAATTTCTTTTATTTTCATTGAGGGAAGCAGGGAACACAACTAATGAACATTCATCAAGCTAATCCAAGTAAAGCTAATTTCACTTTACCTCCCCATGGGATTACTAAACTCTCTTCCTACCCATGTGGTGCTGATGCAAAGATGGGCTGGCAGGGGGACTAGGCTGACTCTTCTCACAAAAAACCTGAGCAAAACTCATCAGTGGTGATTAGAGCTGCTGCTTGTCAGCATGTGAAGAAAAGAGCTACAATTCATCACTCACAGTCATGTGAAGCCACAGAAAAGTAATTAGCAGGTAAGATGTCTATTAATAGCTCCCACCACCTTTAGTTGGAACACCTGCTGACAAGCTATTACTCTGTGTAGCTTAGATTCATCAAGTTCTTGTTTTATGATTGCCAGAAGAGATTGCATTAGAGCCATTTCTGTTGAGGCAGGGTGTCTGAAAAAACTCTTGCCCTTTGGCCTCTCGTTGAGAAAGCGGATGTGTAGACTTGCATCCCTTCTCATAATCTCTACAAGCATGCAGAGATTTCTTTGTGATTCTTTCAGTGACTGTGAATTTATTTTGGTTAATGAAAGCATAACTTGTGTTAGTGCTGGCTAAATGCAGACTAGGGGAAAACAAAGAACTGTCTCCTTTGCCTGCAATTATCTTCTTACGGTACTTGAAAATAAACGCAGTGCATTTCTAAGAAAACCATATTGTTAATAGTATATTATCACATATAAAGTGTTATTACACTTGGCAGTTTTTATTTAAGCAGTCTTTTTTCACAACATGTGACTCTTTTAATGTGGGCCAGAAATATTAGTGATAAACAAAGTGGGGATTTTGTTAGCTTGGCTGATGTTTTAGGATCCTTTTACTAGAAGGCTTCAATAAACACAGCTGCCCCAAAATACATTCTGCCTGAAATTTATCTCTGTATTTTCAATCTCTGGCTTTCTCTGTCTCATATTACAGGTGGACGCTTTACCAACATCAGTGCCATCCTTATGTAAGACTAAATTTTATATGTAGCTTAGGCTGAGTTTTTATGTTAAAGAACACACACATACACATTTGATGAATGTATGTGAAAATAGGCTTTGTATCTTAACACTGCCTCTTCCTTTCCTCGTATTTGATGGTGAAAAAACAATATGAAAAAGAGTGTGGCTATGGGTGGCCATCACTTAGGTGATAACAAGAAGCCACTAAGCTTTTGTAGGAGCTGATTTTCTAAAGCCTATACATGAAGGCAACCTGTTTTCCTCATGTATAAAATAATTTGAATGTTGCTTTACTTGGTCTGCAGTGTTCAATATTGCAGGTTTTCTGTTTTGCTGGTGCTTTACTTTCTGGTGGGACTGGAGGACTGTGTGCATGCTGCCTGCCAAGGCTCCTGCTGGGGTGGACATGTCACTCCAGCGCAGGCTGGGAACCAGCACCCGCCTGTCTGAGCAGATGAGGAACACACAAGGTGACAAAGTGGGGGATGGCAAAAGACATAGTTAAATAATTTGGGGTTATTGAGGAGCATTGTGATCCAGCCTGTGCCTCCCCCAGCCATGGGCCCTATGTGGGGCGTGTCTGGCGAGGCAAGCAGGGGCTTGGGCTCACCCGTTTCCTTCCCCATGCACACCCCCGCCTTGGTTTTGTATTTGTATAATCGCACTCAGCTTCTTAGAAACATACCCCTGAATTAAGAAATTCAGCATTTCGGTGTGTTGGACAGAAGGCAGCCCCATAGAAGCCCTGTGTCCAGCCTGCAGTTTGTGGTCTTACCACTTCACTTCGAAGGATGTGAGTGTCATGTTGCGTGGGGTGGGGTTCACTTGTGGTGGGGTTTTGGTTTGCCTGATCTGTAAGACTTTTTTGGTAACTTATCATTCATCCAGGATATCTTTTATTTGTTTCTTCCCCCATTAATTTTGCCAAAATGAACTAGATGCTCAAGAAGCAGAATGAAGTAAGGACAAATCTGCTATTTTTTTCAAACTTACTCATACCCACTCCTCTGTCTCCTTCAGGCTCCCTCAGCCAGAGCAACCACAGAAAACTGCAGAAGAAAACAGACTTATTTTTATCTCATGTTTATCCCTTTACTTCAGACTGATTTAATAAGTTATTAGTTATGAGCCATTTAGCTGCATAATAAAGTATGTTTTACTTTTCAATCCCGATTAATTGTTTTCATCTTGTAATTTTTTATTTATAACCTAATTTTATCTGTTGTATAATTGCTCTTGAATATTTACATGGTAGAAATGTTGCTGCCCAAACATACAATTTGTCTAATTGGGAACCAAGTGTGGTAGAAGAGGACAGTGCCTCTGCAGAAACTGTGCAGTTGAGAAACATGCCTGCAAAGCCTTCCTTGCTCAAAACAGGGATGTTCACAGAAGTTCCAGTAGTGATTATTAAAGCACCTTAGTGTGTGGTCACTGCTCCCTTAGGCTGAATTCCACAGTGCATCCTCTGCTTCCAAAAGATGGTTGTTGTTTTAGCAGCTCCCTCACAAAGTGTGTTTGGTTTACAGGCACAAGGAGCTGGCTGGGAGATGGCAGACAAGCCCTGTACTGTAGTCTCTCCCTTCTGTGATGATCTCTCATTGGCTTGGGAGTAGATGTTGTGGGAGGGCTGGGGGCTCACCAAGACTAGCTTCTGTATAATGTTCCTGCAGCCTGTGTCATTAAAGAGGATTTAATTCATTTAGTAGATGGTTTGGATTAGGAGCCTGACAACTGCTGTAAACAATCACCACCTCACCACCTGCCCAATTCTTATAGAAAAGAGGTGAGTAAGCTTCAGCAGTCTTAAATTAGCATTGGCAAGTTTATCTCTTCTCCCATCTCTTCTTGTGGACATATTAGTATGGAGACCAAACGGGGGGCATAGGAGGAGAGCTGGGGAGGACAGGGAGTGTCATTCAGAAGTAGATTTTTCTGTGTGCGTCTGAGGAGCTTTGGGCATCCTAATTCTTCATTATTTGTGGTAGGAAATGGTCCATCTTCCATAGTAAGTAACCTTTTACATTGTCAACTGAACAAGTTGTCAGCACCCCATGTTATCACCCTGTGATGTGGTTAAAGTGAGGAGCACCTTCAGAATTCCATAATTCTCTAGAGTAATACTAAGCTCAAGTCTGTGCAATTGCTTATTCCTTTGCAAAGGCAAAATAAGACCTCTTTTGTAATAACTGTATTACTCTTTGCATGAGTGAGGAAAACAAATCTATTATAGAAATAACAAATCACGAATCCTACTATATTATATTGTAATTGAACATTAAATCAGGGTATTCTCTAGTGCTGTTTGGTAACATTTGTACTTTTGAAGGATTTCCAAGTACTATTTGTTAATATTTCTGGATAATTATGTCTCTGCTGCACAGCTGAGGAACTTAATTTAACTTTAAGAAATTGTCTCTTAAATGGAAACAAAGTTTAGAATTTGACTTTAAATGGGCAACATAGAGGTTGATCGGGGCAGTGTTGTGTTCTCGGGTCTGTGATTCTGATGGTCCTTTAGTGACAGAAAGAATAAAAATGAGGTACTGAATGTACTTCCATCTCTGAAACCAACAAAAACAATTTAGTGTCACACTGTGTCCACACTGCATGCTTTTGCTAGTTGCAAGCCCTCATGTCAAGTGTGATCTTAGGAATTATTCTAAGTAAGGATATGGGGACTAATCCCTAACCATCATGTCTACTGAGCGAACCATCTGATCAAGGTCAAGTTAGATGGGGCTCTGAGCAACCTGGTCTAGTGGAAGGTGTCCCAACCCATAGAATGGGGGGTGGAACTACATGATCTTTAAGGTCCTTTTCAACCCAAACTGTTCTATGATTCTGTGTTTTACTGAGACTGATGCACTGCTTTGAGAAACAATCTTCCAGACTAGCTTTTTTTCTTCTTTTTTGAGATGTTTTTCTCAGTGCACTTAAAATGAGCTAAAAGATCACTCATAATTTTGCTCTTCTTTTGTTCTGTTTTTATGCACTTCAGAAACAGAACATGCTATACATTTGAAAACTACTGAGTGGGTGTATTTCTACCTTAATTATTAGGAATGGTTAAGTTTTGATGTAGAAGAGCAGTCTTGGTGTTCTTGGTACTCCCTTCTGTACTTCTACATCTGTAAAGCTAACTTTATTTTTTTGGTCTTTTTTTTTTAATGCAGAACTATGGTTTGGAAACAGAAAATCTAAAAACCCTTTCTCACAAACTGAATGCATCTGCCAAAAATCTGCAGAACTTCATCACTGGGAGGAGGAGGAGTGGTCACTATGATGGAAGGACCAGTCGCAAATTACCGAATGATTTTCTGACATCAGTAGTGGATCTGATTGGAGCTGCTAAAAGTCTGCTGGCTTGGTTGGACAGGTAAAAACTCCCAAATGTGTCACAGGTAACCAGATCACGCACATGCACAAACCCCAGCTTCTTTACAAAATGTAATGTAGACATTAAATGGAAGCAGAATTCATTTACATATTCTGAGGAGATGTTCGTACCAATTTTTTTTGTTATGTCAGCATGCAGTTCAGGTAGCAGTTCAGTACAAAGCTCCAAATGCCCTATAACCGTGCACATATCTGGAAATACAATAAATCAACAGGATGACATATTTAGGTTATATATGTATTTTTTATTAATGTAGAACAACCCTTTGACACACATAACTCAGATTCATTGTTCTGATACTATCAAGTTCACAAAACTGTAATCATACTTTTTATTACATAGGTGTCAATATATAGTTTCAGAGTGTATGTGTGTAAAAACATGCATGTTGTGTTTTAGGTTTTTTAAATGGCAGTGAGATACCTCTGAAACTGTAGAGGCAATAGGAACTGTCTTATACTTTTACCTCTGTTACCTAGGAAGTATTTGAGATCAGGACTTAAGTGCTCCCCTTTGCTACATTTGTAGTGATGTTTTTCTAATTATAACGAGAGTAATATGGAAGTATTTAAGATGATCATTGAAACTCCTGAAGTGGTTGAAATTAGTTCATCTGTATGTCTTTATAAAATGCATCACAATGAACTTTCATCAGCAAAATTAAAATGTTTGTCTTGATTTAAAGGTGTATCTTATATTGTAACCAACAGCTGAATTTTTGTTCAGAGCGTGAGCTTTGTGTAACTTTAAAAATCCAACAGAATTATTTAGTTTTACTGCTGTGTGTTTTGTGTTTCATTTTCCTGAGGAAAACTGGCTTCTGTCCCATAAATGATTTCCATATGAATGGTTTAGGTGAGGCATGAGTCTTTTCCATTTCTTAAGCTGAACTGCAAGCTCTTTTGTTTTGTTCAGGAGATTGCAGCTACCATTGCTCCTTCTTTTCTACTCCCTTTCTAGCCTTTCCCCAAGTTTCAAACCCAGAGTACCCAAAGATTGCTCCTACATTTCTGCTTAGATATTTAACATTAAATTTGCGGAGAATTAATGCAATCTCGTGGAAACAGTCTAGTATTGAATCTTGAAAAAATGGGAGTATATTTTTAGCTCTGTCTCTAACTTGTTATTAATTGGAATACCCATGGGCTTCACTTTTTCTCCCTGAAAAATAATTTTTGGCAGAGAACAGCATATCATTCTGGGCTTTAAAACAGAAAGAACAGTAGAAGAACGTGTTCTTTTGCATAGATAGATTAGTTTTTGCCACTTCTTTCTGTTTAGAAATAACCTTGTCTTTTCTCACTAGAACTGTGGCCGTGATTAAAGACTGTTAGTTACAAAGTTGAGGTTCTGGCACTGTATGTCTGTGCACTGCATGTACTTTTACATTTAGTTGAAATGATAGCTGATCAGACCCAGGAGTTCCAAGAAGTTAAAAATGAGGGCAATCCTGGTGGTAGCCTGCTTTTAGCAATGCTGTCTTTAGTGTCCAAATAAGGCTTCAGATTTCTAGGAAATTCCTTTTGAAGATTTTTGCAGTTTTAACACCTGGTTCTAACAAATGTTTCCTGAAACATTTTAAGACTTTTCTGATTTATGAGCATCTGGGTATATTGGTAAGGTTTGCTCTTTCTTCTTTGTGAAGTCCCCAAGTTAGAATGAAGGCAGGCCAATGACTGCATTTTTCTCAGGAAGTGGGAACATATGGAGATCAAAATGATTCTTCTTATTATATACCTTCTAAAAAGGTATTGGGGTCACTAGGGGGAGATAGAAAGATCTAAAAAAAATAATTATTTAAAGTAAGGAACATGGATTTACTTTTATTTTTCACTGTTACTATTAAATCTGGACCGCAAATCTTAGTTTTCTGGTTGGTTTCTAGTACCAGTTCCATCTCTGGGGTTTGAGAAGGTGGAGCAAACCATGAGGAGGAATGAAATGGCTCTTAGGGTTGTCCACCCCATTGTAACAGCCCTACCAGGCTGCCCCTATGCAGTGGTTTTTGAGGTCATGTCTGGAAAAAGCATCTTGCAGCAGCTCCACATCACATCATGGCCAGTCTTCTTCACAAACAAAGATTTGGGAAAGGTCATTACCCTTGGAGCCTGCGCAGTGGATTTTTTAGGTGAGACACAGTGTGCGCTGAACTGAGCCCACCCTTTAATCCTGAGGTTCATCTGCCAGGGCCGAGTGAGCTCAGACGGTGGCAGCGAGGTCCTCAGGACGTAGGTTTGTTTAGAGTGACCTTCTCTTAGCTGGATGGCCTTACAGGGCTGACGAGCTCCATCTGCCCGGAGGGGTTCCCTGACTGGGAATCGAACCTGGGCCGCAGCGGTGAGAGCGCCGCATCCTGACCACTAGACCACCAGGGGGCCCCTGCAGCAGCTCCAACTTGCACAGAAATGCAATGATGTGTTTTTTATGTGTCGGGAATAGTGATGACTTCATACAGGCTGTGCTTCACTTGTCACTCTAGTGAGTTCTCTTTTTATGATGTTTCTGTGGGAAACTTACAATCTAAAAGGACTTTGTTAGGCCAGGCACAAATATTGAAAGGACTGTGAGAGTTGTGATTTGCTGAGTGATTTGCACACTTTCACTGTGGCTCTTTCAGGACCAGTCCAAGGACACTCTTTGTTCCAGGTCTCTGCCTGGAGCAGTCCTACTTCCAGATGTATGTCAGAAACTGAGTTTTACTGAAAATTAGGGTAGCTTTTACTGCCAGGCTTTAAAAGTCTTCTGGTTTTGTTTCATTTAGGAGCTGGAAAACTTAGTAGAGAATTCTAGCTATTTTCGAAAGAGGTTGGCTGATGATTTTGAGGAGCATGAAACAGCTCTCCAATAATGTCCTGTAAAGAAGCTGTCATCACACTGATAGATTATGTTCTTAAACTTTGTAGACTAATTTTAACTTCCTGTTATTTTCTCAGCATGCAAAACCTATGCTCTTCTCAGCTTAATAATGTTTTGTTTTATACGCTTTCCCTAATCTTAAAATTCTTCCAAGTGAATTTCCTGACAACATTGATAGTTTCTTGAAAAACTGTGAGTCTTTTGTGAAAGTATGATGTGTTTCTACTTGATATTAACGTAGCTTTTAGGCTGATGGAAAGCCACACTGGAGGCTATAGCAACAAACTACTTACCTGATGTTCAAAGCAACTTGGCATCAATATATCTCCAGTGATACTTCTGAGGAATTAGAGTATAATATATTCTGTCAATCAGGTCTTCTAGATTTACAGCTAAATAATTGGTATTCTTTTCAGTCTTTACTCCTGTAATTCATACAAGTTGTATTCTATGGAATAGTAATATATGCCACCTTTCTTAATCCTCCTTTTTCTCTGATGTGTCAGGTTCCTGGAAATTCTCCTACCTTTTTTAGGGCTGATACACTCCATCCTGGGGAGGAATTTTTAAAAAATGTGTAATTAAAGTAGGATTACTCTTTTGAGTTCAGTACTCTGAATTCACAACATGAACATGTCGCAACTTTGTGACGTAAAGCTATTTCCAGCCTCATAAAAGTATTTTTTTTCTGTACACTAGTATGTCCAGTAGTATCTGCACATTTAATTGGAATTGAAATTAGACGTATTTATTTCTGTTAATCCCAGGTAAGGTTTTGTTCTTAGAGTACACATTCACAATTCATCTGAAAATCACTTTGTAAAAGTGTTGCTTCTTGCAGGTAAAGCTCATTACTGTAGTCTTGACTAGGAAGAACTGTAATGCTTTTTGTGGAAGAGGAAGGATCCTGAGCGAGCCTGAACTGGGGTGACGTTTGGTGGCAGCTGCATTATCTCTGTCTCTTCCTGTTTCTCTCCTTGCTCTGTCAGCACAGGCTTCTGCTGATGTAATCTTCGAGGTTGTTCTTGGTTTGATGTGTTCTTTTCATTCACCTCCACCACACTTTGATTGTCTTTGCCAACCAAAATCCCTGGAAATCTGTATTTCCTGCAGACTGCCCTAAGCAAGAAAAAAAATTCTTAGTTGTGCTTCTGGGCTTCCTGTTCCTGCCTGCTCTGGAGTGTTTGGGCCATGTTATCCGAAGCAAGAACTCCTCATACCATGTATCTTGTGCAGTATCAAGAAGAATGTTTTGGAGCTTAGCAATAGGAACGATATCTGTCTAAACTACAAACACATACTTAGTGAATAGGAGTGAGGAAGGGTTGGTTACTTTTAGGGCTTTATTTGAGTCTTCATTAAAGACAGCTAAGATAAGGTTGTAGTTTATTTTTCTCTTAAGAATTTAAGAAAATATAATCTACTTCCCATGAGATAACTGCTACAACATTTTGCGTCTGTTGTTGTGTCACAGCTTTTAATGGTCATGAAATAGGATTTGTCAGGGACCACTGGATTTTTTTAGTGTACTGTTTGACTCAGCCATCTGTGTGGGCAGTGATTCAATATGTCTTTCACAGAAACTCTCCTGTAGCCCTTGTTTTTCACACTATCCTCCATTTGGAAATAGAAAACTTAAACTGTGCCTGCAGATTACACTGAAGTCTAAGAAATAGGAGCAAAGATCTTGTGGAGATAGATTTTGTATTCAAATCTTTCAGTGCTATGGCCAGAGAAAAGCTAGCAGGCAGGCTGACAAATGTGCATCAGTCTGATTAATTTACCGCTGCTGTCTAGATACATGATACTTGGACAGAATGGAACAAGAAGATGAACGAAAAACCCAACTGTAAATAGAAATTGTTGGTTATGTAAAATATAGGGTAAAATTGCTGACAGAAGTAACAAAATGAAAAATTTCAGAGTAAAAGGCCGTTCTAGCAAATCTAGGTCTGCTTTTAGGGCCATTCACAGATTGGGGTGGGGCGGGGTGTAATCCTTTAATTCTAAACCCCAGGTGGGCAAATCATTTTGGTGTGGGCTTAAATGTACTAGTATTCTGTGAAGCACTTATATGTATACATAAATCCTATAAAGCAAGGCTAAAATCTGTGCCTGAAGTTAAGGACATTTGAATGCTTCAGTGGTTGACAGCAGAACAGGGCCTCCAAGCCTTAAGCTGTGAGCTCTGATGCATCAGAGAAGTGTAGCCTGCAATGATGTAAACACTCTTTGTTTATGACTGAACAATTCTAGGTGTTCGGCTTCAGTGCACCCTCTAAGGCTGCTTTGTATGAAAGCATTGTGGTAGCAGAACATGTTCCCCACTCCAAAATGGATCTCCCTCTTTTTACCATGGTGACATGGTCAATGCATATGTTTTCTTCCACTATAAGTAAAATGTGTTCAGCTGAATTTCTGTGCCTCATTGTTTTTGAAGAATGAGCCTTGGTGATGTTTACGGTGTGGCTATTTTGTAGTTTTAAGTGAAAAGGAACATTGTGTGCAAGCCCATAACTTCTTACTTACAAAGAAAGTGTTACTGGTTTAGAGTCTCCTTTATAACAGACTTCATACAGTCCTGTTAACTGTGCTTGGTTATTACTTGTCCTGACAGGGTAAATCTGGCTTGAACATAAAATGGTGGGGGTAAACAAATGAAAACCCAAGCGAAAAGAAACAAAAGAGTTCAGCAAAAACAAAAGAGTTCAGTGATTCTTTACTCACCACACAAATAATGCGCTTTCTGTCGATTGGTTTTTGGTCTTAAACCTGCTTGTTTCCTTTATACATTTTCCTTTATGCTGGTTTGAATGGTATGCCAAACCTGTCAGTAAGTGCTGCCTAAGAATGCTATGGTACTTAACTGTATTGTGCTCCTGGAACAGCTGTAAATGTTTAATAGAGCACTCATTTAAAGAATTCCTTTATCCGCTGTGAATTTTACTGCATTCTTCCCTGATTCTACATAAAGCAGCTGCATTAGAAAGACAAATAAAATCTTTGTTTCATGAAAGCCTAAAACTATGAATCACAGATGGATTTGGCACAATATATATACAACAGTATTGTACATTCAGATTTTTATTTGAGCTTAATATGTTACCTTTGAAGACTGAGTTATATTACTGCTTTGGTTGCCTCTCTCTTTAAAAGATTTTCTACTATTATGTTTAATCAAAAGGCTCTGAGGATGTTTTCCCTTGGTAGGATGCTAAAATAAGTATGGGATTGTTTTTAAACCCCTCACAAAGTCTGTCGTTATAAAATACCTTAGTACTACAACTAGTGGTGAAATATGATTAACCTATATTTTGGGTAATGCTTTTACTAGCAACAGTCAGTATTTGTCCAAATTGCAGCTTTGTAAAGTGAAATAGATATTTTTATGTATCATGTTCCCCTGAGTGAATTTTATATGAAGAAGACAGATGAGGAGGCTAATGCATATGTGGCCAAAAATATTGATAATATAGAAATGCCGAGTGTCTGCATCTCCTTCACAAATTTTTAATTGTTTCTGAAGGATATTCCTTCATGTGCAATCAGTAGCTGTGAGTATTAATAGCTGTTGAATTGTATTATTTCTTAGGGCTGTGAGGGAATTATCTGTACTACATTAATGTGGCTGGTTTTTCTACCAATCCTTCAGGGTGGCTTAATTAATTACTGTTAGATAATATAATTTTATTTTTCATTCTGAAAGATGCTGATACTGCTGAAGATGTTAATAAGGTCTCAATTCATAAAAATGTACACACACCAAATGTGTGTTACCGAATGTGTGTTTACACATGTATAAAGAAATTCACTTTTCAGAGGTGTTATTATTTATGTCAAAGACTGACTTAAAAAAAATATGAAAAGAACCAGTAGGTCTGGCATGCCTTGTCTTAGAAAAACCTTGCGTCCTATAGACTAAGGTCTTGAAGTTGATTTATTTTAATGTTTAAAAAAAAAAAAAGTAAGATCGTTTTTCCCCTGTGAATGAGGTGTTTAGAAACTCTTCATCTTGCTGTGGTGTCCTAAGGTAAAGACTCACAGTGTGGGTTTGCACAGTGGAAAAATGTAAAGGTTCCCACTTTTCCAGGTGCATACACGATCACAAAACATATATGAACTTAATTATCCTTGAAACCTATTACCCACCCATTTGTGAGAGTGGTTTGAAAATGACTAATGGCTTCAAAAGTTGGAAAACGGAATGATGGAGGAAAGGTGAGACTAAGGGCAAAACCACCCTGCATGTGTTTGCAGAAGCATTGATGTGATTGTATAAATGTCTTTTCCTTACGATATCAGGTATAGAAGGGGTAGACAAAGAATGAAAAGGGGAGACCAGCAGAGGTCTGGAAGTGGCAATGAATGGAAAGGGCATGTGGTCAGGTAGGTGTGCTGTGGGGCTACAAAGGTGTTTTCATATGCGTGTTGCAAAGAAAGAGAATTAGTTTTGAAGGAAGAACAAACAAATCACTGGAGAAACTGAGTAAAAAAGGTTCTACAAATGGAAATGACTGAGAGAGACAATGAGACACTGAGGTCAATGTCACAGCAGGAAGTGTGGCAGCATGTGGCCCCAGTGCAAGGCAGTTCTTTAGTTCTTGTTTAAGAGCTCTCTACAACTACCTGAAAGGAGGTTGTAGCCAGGTGGGGGTTGGTCTCTTCTCCCTGGCAGCTATCAATAAGACAAGAGGGCATGGTCTTAAGCTCTGCCAGGGGAGGTTTAGATTGGATATTAGGAAGAAATTCTTTACAGACTGGGTAATCAGGCATTGGAATGGGCTGCCCAGGGAAGCGGTGGATTCATGGTCCCTGGAGGTTTTTAAGATGAGACTGGATGTGGCTCTTAGTGCCATGGGCTAGTAACCATGGTGGTGCTGCATCAAGGGTTGGACTTGATGATCTCGGAAGTCCCTTCCAACCAGGCTGATTCTATGATTCTATGACTTGGACAGTACACATGTTGAAAATTGCTTTTTTTTCCTCAGGGAATTTTCTTCACTGGAGCTGTAGGAGGTACCTGAGAACTGAAGGTCCAAGGGACTGTGAAAGACGTGGCTTTGAAAGAACAGAGTAAAAATTGGAAACTGATAAAATGGGTCTACCAAGCCAAGGAAATAATTTTTTTTAAGTAGAGAGAAGTGGTCTAATTGGACAGGGAATTCCTTAATCTTAGTATGTGCCTTGAGGAGGAAAGTGTTTTAGCAGCCAACTGAAGTTATAGTGTATGTAGGCTTTATTTGCATTTATACAAGTTGATTCATCTGTTCACAGTCAATAATACTGTGCTGTATTAAAATTACAATCAGTGGATATATTACCAATATAGAGGTTTTTTGTCAGATAGGTGTTTTACATTGTAACTCATATGAAATCCAGTCAGTGATCCTACAATGGAGTTTTTGTTGATATTTTGATTGAAACTGCTGGCACATTGTTATACTAAGTCTTGCTGAATTTCTACTGTTGAAGTTGAGGCTTGGGATGTAAATACCAAAATATATTTCCTTTGGAGGTAAATATTTAGAGAGGCCCCTGCCATTTCTCCAGATGCTTATGCAGTAGTGGCCGTGTAGTTGTGCATACAGATTACCTCCAGGGAAGTCTGAAGTGGGAAGGGGGAGGAAAAGTGAATTGCAATTTTACTGGTCCTGTTTGCATCAGTACCCCAGAGAGGCATCTGCAGAAACTGATGTAAGGGAGTTGGTTATAAGCTACAGAGACCTCATCATCATGGCCAGTCTTCGCGAACGAAGATTTGGGAAAGGTCTTTACCCTTGGAGCCTGCGCAGTGGATTTTTTAGGTGAGACACAGTGTGCGCTGAACTGAGCCCACCCTTTAATCCTGAGGTTCATCTGCCAGGGCCGAGTGAGCTCAGACGGTGGCAGCGAGGTCCTCAGGACGTAGGTTTGTTTAGAGTGACCTTCTCTTAGATGGATGGCCTTACAGGGCTGACGAGCTCCATCTGCCCGGGGAAGTCCCCTGACTGGGAATCGAACCCGGGCCGTGGCGGTGAGAGCACGGCATCCTAACCATTAGACCACCAGGGGGCCCCTACAGAGAAGGCCACTGGAGGATCCCTTAGATTTTCTGCAGGAGTAAAGTTTATAAAACATGAACCTGTCTCCTTATCTTTCCAAGTTGTAAAGCACTTTTCAAAATATTACGTTTGTTACTGATTTTCAGTAGTCTTCTCCCTCCTGCCGACAGTCTTGCTGTCTGCTTCACATGCTGTTGCAAGTCTTCACTGTGTTAACTTCAATGTAACAAAAATGAATAATGTCTCAGTCCCTTTGCCTGTTCCTTAATGTCAGCAGAGTTTATTTGGGGCGTTTCGAATGATCTTCACTAAGAGCAATGATGGTAAAAATGCCATTATTTTCCTCATGAACCGTGAAACCAAACTAAATTACAGAAGTATGAAGGAAGATGATGCGGTATTAGAAGCCAAAGCCTACCATGTGATTTTGTTTAGAGAAATGCTGGAGGCCTTGACATGTCAAATAGATTTCGGTTGTGTAATTTCAAGATCAAATTGTATTAACACTCATAGTTTAAGTAAAATAATACCATTTGCTGACTTGATTCCATTAATCTTCAATAAAAGTGAGTTCCTAAATGAAAATGACCTTTTAAAATCAGGGTTTCAGGTAGATATCAGAACCTCAACAGTTACCATTTTGTAAGGAAAAATATCAATGTTTTTGTGCATCTTGACTAATGTTTTTAACACATCATAGAATCATTGAATATGCTGAGTTGGAAGGAACCCATTATGATCATTAAGTTCAACTCCTGGTCCTGCACAGGACACCTCAAGAATCACATCATGTGTCTGAGATCTTTACCCAAACACTTCGTCAACTCAATTATGATTCATAACCAAGCAGTTCAGTCACTTTTTATCCTCATATTTATCCTCATCCCACTTTTTATGCTCATATGTCTCCTGAACTTCAGAAGTAATCTATGTGTGTGTCTGTGGGTTGACTTGCTGTAGTGGTTACCATACACTGCAGAAAACTTGGACTCTGAATTGTGATTGTATATCTGTGTCCACTAACTTTCATGAGGCACCTTTTGGAACCTACCCACATGCTGTCTACCAAGTCCTCACTCTCCTGTTTCTTTTGTGTTTCTTATACTCTGCCTAGCTTCTAATTTCTGTACTTTTATTTATACTGCTTTTCTCTCTAGAAAATACAGGCAGAAAGTATATGTCATTGTGTGATGTATTACATCAAATTAAAGCTGCCAGACTTGAGTATGCACCTCAGAGTTAATTCTGTCTTATGAACCCTCAGGGCTGGATTGCAAGCCCTGGAGAAGAAAGAGAGCACTAAACGAAACCAGCACAGACAGGCGAGTTCACGTGGATTATTAATGGACAGTTCCAAATCTGCCTGCACTAAAATTTCAGTAATTGTGTATATGGAAAACAAATTTAGAAACCTACTAGAACCAGTAGAACTATATTTACAGTTATCATTTGGACTTTCTTATAGCAGAGTTCTTTGTACTTAAAGCTTGTCTTTAGGCTTATATAAGGTAATCGTAGTATGTAAAACTCTTTAAGGTATATAGAAATATGTGTGAAGTGATGAAAGAAGGCAATTGGGAAAGGGATTAGTCACCCAGCTTAATTTAAAGGCAGACACATTTAAAGTATTGTTTTGAGATCTTGGCACATTTGCATGATCTATTGTTAGTTTATTCAGGCATTATAATCCTTGTGGTTCTTTAACACCTTTTTGTTTGTTTGTTTTTAATGTTGGAAGCAGGTATATTAGGGAGAAATGCCATCTTTGTGATGTTAATAATGTCCATTAAAACTTCATCTGCAACACTGATGAAGTCAAGGTCTTGACTCCTCTTAGAGAAAATACCAGTCCTGCCTAGTGTTTGGCTTCTTCTTGAATTTAGAATATAGTCCAAGTTGAGTTTATAGTTTAAGAGAGACTTGTAATACAGAAATCAGATGACTGCCAGCTTCACTAACTAAATACATTTTAGCAGTTCTTCTAGAAAGCAAGCAAGCTTCCAGGTAGGCAAGCATTTTAAACATTCTAATATGAAGTTTTAAGGTATAGGATATACGTAGGTCATGTCTGTAAATGTTAGATTACACTGTGTATTTTGCTAAGCAGTTCTGACTGTAGCATAGTGTGTGGGCTTGTTTGGTTGTGCTTCCAGTTTAGGCTTTGCAACTGCTTCTGAGCATTGATGCATCTCTGGCTCTAAATGCTATTCCCCCCTTTAGATAAAGATTTTACTTATTCTGAGTCCCTCCACTACTTTCACCAGATATTAGATCAAATCCCAAGGATCCCAGTGAATCAGCCAAAAGCTTTTCTGATTTGATTCACATCTGGACACCATTGATATCACAAGAGGAAGCAGTGCCTCTGGTTGCCTTTGTAAGGGTATTCCCAAACAAATGCTGAAGACAAGCTGGGCTTTTTCTGGGGGAGTAAAGGCAGTCCAGAAGTTAAGTGTCAGAAAAAATGTTTTTATAAATGGAATTCTTAAAGAGGAACTTAAAAACTGCAAGTGGATATATACTAGTACTATTCATCTTTTTTTTCTTTTTTTTTTTTTTAGATCACCTTTTGCTGCTGTCACAGATTACTCAGTAACAAGAAATAATGTAATACAGCTCTGTCTGGAACTAACAACAATAGTACAACAGGTATGAGACAATTTACTTAGCAATTTATTTTTTCCTCAATTGTAACTGGCTATTACTTTCTTGACGTAATTTTGTTTTACACTGTCTAGATCACTGTCTAACCAAATTAAGGGAATACTAGCACTTAGTAAATGCTTCCTAAAAATTCTGTTTCCTGGTTTTATAATACTAGTTTGAGTTGTACTATGTATATACCTCTCCATATCTCAATAGTAAGATTCATCTTGGGTTCTCTAGTCTAATATACTCACTATAAATTTGAGAAATCTACTTTATAGTTTGTATATTTAATTTCTTATATTTTGTCTTTAATTTTTAATTAGCTGTCTGGTTCAAAAGGTCTGTGTATATTCGACTTTAGTAATCTGCTTTTTCATACAGTTCATATTGTCTAGACACCTGTTAGGATGACACATGTTCCCACGGAGGTAGAATATTTTGAATACGTTTTTGTACATACTGACTTTAAGAAATCCAGAAGTAGATAATGAGAAGTTCTTGCTTAGCGGGCTTCATTTGGGAGTGGAATCCTGAGAACCTTCCCCACCCCACCCTGGTTTAGGTCTGTCTCTATCTGTGTGTTGTTCTGCTGAAATGAAAAATCTCTTTGCTGCCAAGCAGAAATTCAAGGGATTGTTGGCACTTGAGAAGATAGAGTGGAGAAAAAGGAGAGAGTGGGCTAGGTAGGAGGACTGAGACTTTTTCTGGTTTTCAGAAGCATCAGTCCAAACTACGAAAAACTAAACTTCTTCTCTGGCCTCTTGGTGTGACTTTGTATGATGATACTCTCCCTTTCCTAAAAGAAATGCGTTTTTCTCTAACCCTTTCATAAACGAGTGCAACACTGATGATTAGTTGTGTTTGCCTCCCAGATGAGTTTGAGAGAAGCAGTATTACTAGTCCTGTGTGTTCAAGCCTGGGAAATGCAAATTTCTCATATTTAGATTTATTTTATTTTCACCCTCAATTCTGTGTGTGGGTTTTGATTGGAAATGGAGCATGAGCTTTTCCCTCCCCTTTGACCACACAGTGTGAGGATGCCCGTTTGCTTTCCAGGCCCCAGGGGGGAGGGGTAATGCTGCCAGTCCATCCTTTGGCCGCCCTGTGCTCCCCACTGGGCTCCTCCCATCAGCCAGCCTCAAACAGGGATGGAAGTGCCAGCACTGATGGCTGTGGGAGAAGAGCCCAGGCCTTCAACTTCTTGGCTGCCTTTGGCATGACGTCTGTTTTGTGTCTGTTGGCCTGTGGCCTGTTGTGCCCTTGTTGAGTTGTGAGAAGGGATCGATAGGGTGGGAGAAATAGTCATGGAGGGCATCCCATCCACTTGTCCAAACTGGTCATTTTTCACAGAAGTAGTTGTGAATCACTGTCTGGTTTTTAATTTAGGGAAAGAGCCACCTGTCCATTTTCATGTGTCCATGATTAGTGAGGAGGTGGGTAAAATAACAACTGCTGCAGTATTTCACAGGAAATAACTCAATATCGATTTATTTTCTTAAAAATTCATCCCTATCCTTGATACTACTAATTCACTATGGTGTAGTTAAATATTTCTCTATGTATATTTTTCAGTGTGAATGAGAGTAAATGTTATTATTTAATACTTTTGGAGAACAGCAGTTTTACGTTCTCCAAGAACAACATAACTCCCCAATCAGGAAGCAGTTCCTGAATCTACAGTTTGAAGTCAAAAGGAGCATTTATGTGTCTAAATTTAAGTATGCTCTGAAATCAAATTGGGCTGTAGTCAGAAGAATGATAATGAAAAATTCCATTAGTAGTCCCAAACACATGTGGTTTGATCTCTACTTAAAACAATTGCATTCCAATGTTGCATTTCAAATGTCTTAACTGAGCTTTTTTTCTATATGACCATCGAGCACGCCGAAAATCCTCGTGCTTTCTTAAGACTGTAAATTCAATCTTTCAGTATCACCTCAACAGGTGTTTTTTCTGTCTCGGAATCTTTCTCCTTTTGTATTAAAAGGAATTAAATTAAAATAATTTATAAATTTTTTTTGGTGAAAGACCTAGAAGGTAATGTTGCAATTTTTCTTTTAGCAGCAGATAGCAGCTTTTTATAATGCTCAAAGGTTTATAAAAATATACAGTCTACACATTTTATTAGCTCTGAATTTTTATGACATTAGTACTATTTAAAAATAGAACTCCAGTAACTGAGTTCCATGAGGATTTTTTTGTGTTGTTTAAGTTACAGCTAATGTTTAGATTTATTAACCAAAAGTCAAAAAATGATTCTTTAATCAAGATGGAGGGTAAAAAGTGCTAAAATTATGGTGGCTTGCTTGATTTATTTTGCACCTTTTGTAACTGATTGTAATATCAGTGTTTCTTCATAGAATTTAGTGATTTTGAGTCGTGTCCCCCCCTATTATCAGCGCTAAATGGATAATTAAGAAAAAATTACAGAATTACATCCCACTTATAAGTATGAAGTCTAAGAAAATCTATTGAGTATTTGTGCTTTTACCTTTAAATAATTAGCAAAGTTCGAGTTATAATAATTTCTTAGGGACAACTCTGGAATAAAATGCAGGAAGACACATACTTTGTTTTAACCATTCAATTGTCTGTGTGTGTTGCACATTGCCCAGGACCTGATAGGCCAGTGTGCAGTGGATATTTGCCAATGGAAGCAGGTCCTTCAGAGCACTGCAAGTTACTGTAGCCTGCTTTGCATTTTCACTAATCATCTGCTTCTATGCAGCTGCTTTATTTTGGCTTAGGGATTTTTTTTCTCCCCCTTAGGATTTTAGGATATTTTTTCATAGCCTCTTCCTGCAGGTTTTCACTCTTGATACCATCATCCTTGCTGATGGCTTATTTAATTCAGGGCTTGCATTCTTGCTCTTTTTTATAATCAACTCTTCCCTTGCAGTAGAACACTGGAGGAAAAAAAAAGACAAACAAATTCATGAGACTGTTATGATTTTTGCCACCATTTCCTTGCACTGTGCCTTTCTCTCCTACACTATCTGCCTCTCTGTAGGAATCAAAGGCTGAGCATTATCTGTTCTGTCTGTTTCCTCTGCAATGAATAAAAAAGGCCTGTTCTTTCTTGATGATACAAGATAAATGTTAAAGGACTATGGGTGAACAGGTTGGGGGGGGTGAGATTGTTTTGGGTTGTGATTTGTTCGCCTTTGATTCATTCATGAATTTAGATTTGTGCCAACAGGATTGTTTCAGTCACAAATGCACATCAGGAAGAATGTGAGACGCTCTTGTCTTGATGGTGTTCATGAAGTCTTGCTATTGACTTAGTTAGTTGGGTTGTTTAGCTTCAGAGAGTGCCGGGAACTGGACATTTTAAGTGTGCTGGTTTTGTTTTAGAAAGGTAGCAGTAACTACACAGATAACGTAAGGAACAGAAAATATCTTGCTTTCTTAGGCCATCTGTAGGTAGCTTTTACTATCATTCTCAATGCTTTTATTCCTTAGGAATTCATTAAAGTTTCACTTAAGAAGCTTTCTTCTTTAGAATTGAAACCCTGGAAATCTTGTGAATATCTGAAAAGTCTAATTTTATATTGACTTTGTAAGTTACCAGACATTTAAAGAAATCTTTGCTGCTGAACACCCTGTTTCTTTTATTGCTTTTTAATAGTGATCATTAGTAGCCCTCATCACATGTTTTTTACTTTCCTTAATCAGCTTTCACAATGATTTGCTGTGTTTATTTAGTTTTAAAACCACTAATGTTTGTCTTGCAGCTTTAATGTCTTGTGGGATTTACTTAGCAATGTGCTCCAGCAGAAACATGGCTGTAGGCATGTAAATACTCCTTTATAGAAGCTTCACTGCATTTAGTTCTCTGCCTAATACCATTTTAAAGAGGGACTGTGTGGTGGAAGTAATTCTCTGTAACAGGGGTGGAGATGGAGGGTAGTCACTTGGCTAACATGGATTTGTCTTGCATTGTTGTCACAGAGCACACTTCTGACATCAGCTGTCTCATAGCAACATTTGGAGGTAAACTCAGATTTTGAATGATGTGGGGTGAGAACTTAAGTGATGCAGTTTGGGAGGTGGTGTCCAGGAGGGAAAATAGCAAAGAAAGACCAAGACAACCATCCACAGATACTCTGTCTGGGCATTATAGCCACCTGGGATTTGGAGCTAAAAACTCTGATATGGAGCACGTACAGAAGTGCCCTGTGCACTGCATCATCTGAGGGATTTGGAACTTATTCCCCATTTAAAGACATTTGAGATACAAAAAAAAAAAGTGTCAATATACTCCTTGCCCCAGTGGACGCACTTCCCATGCCAGGGGGGTGTTCTTTGTTGGGCTTTTAGCCATTGCTATTTTTCAGATAAAAGCTATTGTAAAACATCACAAGTTACTTCTTAAGTAATGCACTATTTTTGCGTACCACTGCAGTTTTTGTAATCAAATGTCTGTAACTTTAAGTGAGGAATCTTTCAAATATTAAATCTCACTGAGAAACATTACGTTCAGGCTTGTTTTACAGTTAAAAGGATAAAATGGAAATTTACTTTCTTAGCTCCCCTGCTCTGACTCTGAATCCAAATGTAGTATTATAAAATGATTCTATTCATTTGGTAAGGACAATGTCAAATATATGAATGAAGAAGAATAATATCCTTAGTACTATTTTTACAAAGTATCTCTCCTATAATGTTTTCGATCACAATTCCTCACTTTTGTTTTAAGTCCTAGTTATTAAGGACTTTAAAGACTTGCTAAATATAGCTTAAAGTTTTTAAATTTCAAGTCATACCAAGTAGCTGATTACCTCAGGTATCTTTAGCTAATAAACTGGTTTTAATAGTTTAGTGATGTGACTCTTTTATTGGTTCCTCATTAAAGCCGCTTTGCGCTTCCAGCTTGTTTATATTTTCAAAGCAACATGTGTTTGCTGTAAAGAGCTATATATTAAATTTTCAAGACTTTTATTTGAATTTTCAACATTATTCCTTCCACCCTAACTCTATTATCAAATGCTTGCAGGAAAATCTTTGTTAGCCTACTGTGGTAATATTCCCCTCCCTCTTCTCTTTTTTAAATAAAAATAGTTCATGATGAGGAGGCCACATTCTTGAAGTGTAAAGTATATTTATACATAGTGCACTGTTTATACAAAATGCCCCCATTTTAGATAAGTGCACAAGTGGGGGGTAAGTGTACGAGTGGGTAGCTAAATAGATGTGGGGGAAAGTTAGAACCGAAAGCTCCCCTTGAAAACAATACCCAGGCAATATCTGCCTATATACATGACATCAAAAGGATGTTCATATGAGAGTGTTATAGCTCATTGTCAATAATGCTGACAGAAATTCAGACTCACCTTGTATCCTTCAAGTGCTGCTCTTATGCAAGATTTTCTGTTGCATAAGGTTCAAAGCAGTCCTCAGAAGTTGTGGTGTTACTGGATACATGTTGTTCTGTGCAGTTGTTTTCTTGCAGTTGACTTTTAAAAGTCAATGTATAATGTATAAGCTAAAATAGAAATTAAAGGATTGTGGGAAATATGAGGCTGTTTTTTGTTTACAAGAAGCTACATCAAAGTTGTTTCAATTTATGCTCTTTAGTAATGTTTTTCTCTTTTTCATAGTAGAGTAGCTTATTTATCTATAGCACAATTTTACAGAAAATTTCAGCTGTAATTTAACGTAATGTAAAAAGTGCCTAAGGTACTTAGCATTGATGCCTTTTTATGATTCTGGTAGTTTCTTTCTGCTCTTTTATTATACTTCTTTTTTTTCCCCTTGAAATGGCTTACTTATAGATATATTGTCCTTTGATTTAAGTTTTGAAGTGCTTTTTGAAATAGAATTAGGCGTGGAATATCTTGAAGATTAAAATGTCAGTAATAGTTCTGTTGGGACTACTAATTTGATGACTCATTAGTTGTCATTGATATATATGCTGTAAAGACGTGTGGAATTTTTTTCCCCAAACTTGTGAAACTACCACCCTGTAAAGCCCCGTGAATTTGTTAGCTGTATTTTCTCTTCCATTCTTAGAGAAAGTAGTTTCTTTGCCTAGTGGATGGAAATTAAAAAACAAAATAAAAAAACCACTGAAATATTCAAAAGAATGGTGAGTATGTAGGAAGCTGAGCGACCAGAAAGCAAAAAATGGGTTTGTTGTTGCCTTGTTTGGAGTTCTTTTTTTTTGGTTGTTTTTCTTCCAGATTGACAGTCTCTGAACATGGGGGAAAATGAAACACAAAGCAGAATAATTTGTGAAAAAAGGACTAGTCTTTTTGATGGGGCATATAGTGGTAAACCAATGCAGCTGTTAAATTTTTCCAAGAAAATGATCCTGACTGGGTCAAGGTGACAGTGAAAGAGTCAGGGACTGTTGAGTTAACTCATGCACTCATGGAAGCACTTGCAGAAAGTAGCAGAAAGTTGGTGGAAACTGAGATGAAGTGTAGACAGAGGGGAAAATGTGTTTTCATATCTCATATGTTTCCTTTAAATAAAAGCTTTTTTTCTTAGACGGATTGTTGTGGGCACTGTGTCAGTGTGCGCTGAGTGGCATCACAGTTGCCATTTGAATAGAGTCAAAGAGATGCAATGCTTACTATGTAATTCTTTGTAAATGGCAAATTGAATGACTAATGATGATCTATTAAGATTATGTTGGTCATATCAGTAGATTTGAAGACTAAGACTCCGCATTTCTTTTAGTTTGGAAACTGATTTCCCTTCCCAGAGGCAGTATGATCTCTGTAACCAGGTGCAGTGAAGCAAGATTCGACTTCAGTAGTGTAGTGAAGTACGGAAACCATGTGTTGCTAAGTGGCTGTAAAAGCCTTAGGCATGAAAAAGTGTTGTGTCTGTCTTTATTTCAGGAACATGTGTGTGTTTATTTGCTTAAGTCCATTAAAAATACATAAACCATTTCAGATGGTCCATTATGAAACATTCAAGTTATGATTGAGCCTGAAATGCCACTTACCTAAATATCATTACTTTTTTCAAGTTCAATTAATTTCATTTCCTCTGTTGGCAAAATAGCTACCTAGGCTAAATATGAAAGATGAAATATTTTGCTGTAGTTGTGTTTTATAAACCAGAATTCTTTCTCATGGCAGTACTAGAGGAATAGCAGAATTGAAAAATTAAGAAGTTATTTACCTCTAAATTGTCTTGGAAGTGACATTGAAAACTTAAGAACTGCACAACACATCATGCTACAAGCTCTATTTTACACGTCAGTAATAAAAGATTAGAGGGTTAAATGCATGATGCTTATGTAGAAGTGTGGAAAAAAGGGTGTTTCGACTCTTTTTTCTCCTTTGGATGGACCATTTTTGCCTCAATTTCAATCTCTCATCTGTTGATAGCTTCAGTGGATTTTATTTGTACCTGCTGAGAATGTCACCAAGTAGAGAAATCACCTGAACAGCTGAAATTCAATTTAGACCATGTAAGCACTTAAATTCCAGAGGGATATATGAGCAACTATCAGTGTGATTTTAGTCAGTGCTAAAATACTGGCTGTAGTTTCTGACCTAATGGTATACTGGCTCATTTTAGAAACAAGGAAGAAGTGTAACTCTCTATATGCAAAGTAAGAATTAATATGTGACCAGATCCCTAGGGAAAGCAAGATGATGCCTTTTATAGGAGGAAGGGTAGAAATAATTGGAAATGAAAAATGACTTCAGAAAGATAGAATAAAAGAGCTTAGTGTACCCATTGCATCTCTCTTAATCCAGAGAGCAATTTTGCCCAGTGGTTGCTTGATCTGTGGGTGATTTATGTAAGTTGTATTAAATTTCTACATGAAGTATTCTGTTACTATGGTGATAGGTGCCACTCCACACAGATTGTTTAAATAAAATTAAAGCAATTCTTTGTACTCAGTAGGCAGGGTAATTGCTATTAGTTTGTACACAAAGGTTATGAACTTAGAGTACCTCAGGTTTATTACATTTTCAGGGAAAGGCTCTAGACTTTTAGAAACATTTATGTAGGTTGCGTAAGAAATGTTCTTTTTTGTAGCATTTATTTAGTAGCTTGCATTGTATTTTTCCAATCGAGATTTTTTTTCCTCTCCCCTTACTTTGTTAAAAGATGTGTGCTCACCATTCTGCTTCTCCCATCCCTGTCAGTCCTTATGCATGTTTCTGATGGGGGAGGACAGAGTGGGTTCTGCAGGTAGAGGTGAGTTCTGGCTTCAGTGTGGAGGGGAAGGGAATAATAATAGAGTGAGGATGCCCTAGACCCAGTGGCAAGGAACTGCAGGGATTGAATAACTGTGGTGTGAGAAAGAAAGCAAATATTTCTGAACGGCAATGGGAATAAAATCGACAGGATTTGTGTGGGAAGTGAAGAGGAGTTGAAAATGGCACCCAGGTTGTGAGCTTGTGGGACATAAGGTGGTGGAGCTGTTGACAGAGACTGGGAAAGAAAGGGAGAACAGGGAGCGTTTGGGAAGAAACGTGATTTCAGCTTTCCAGCACACTGTGTTAGGGCTGGTGGCAAATATCCAGAAGGAGATTCTGTACTGTGAATGTGAACAGAAGGGATGAGAGATCTGTGACTCATCTGCACAGAGATGATAATTAAAGCAGCATGATTTTAGGAGACTGCTGAGCAACAGGGAAGAGGTTGCAGAAAAGGGGAGAGCTGAGGATAGAGCTCCCTGGGACTGTGGCAGTCAGAACAGCCATGATGGGAGACTTTTGGAGCAGCTCAGTGGAAAGAAAGTCGTGGAAAGAGCATATTTTGGGATGGTTACTTAGAAATACAGTGTTGTAACAACATCTGTGTAATTTTAAAAATTAATTTTGTATGGCAGTAGCCAAGGATTGTCTGTGGAAGCACTGGGTGTTGTATAGCTTAGAGGGGCTTGCTATTGCATTTTAGGTAAAAGACAGGAAAAAAGTATTTCCTTTCTCCCTCCCTCTGTTCCAAAAGTGTAATTGTCAGTGTCCCCAAAGCCATACCTTTTGTATCCAAAGACCTGCTAGACCTCTCAAAATCTAAGATGTGGTAAAACACCTCAGGAAGCCTCTGACTGTGTCATGCTCTTATTTCTTTGCATGTTGCCAGAAGAGAACATAACCTGCTTGCCAACTTCTGTAGCTTTTGGAGTATTTAAGAGTTTTTTGGTTTTGTAAAGGGAGTTGGAGGGGAGGGGATTGAACAGAGCTGTATATTTTGCCAATTTGTGTTCTACTATTGCAGTGATTACCCAGACATACTTGTAAATCACAGTCTGAGCAGGGTTCCATGGTGTCCATCAGTTTTTTAATCATCATGAAATATAGAACACAGCATTTTGTCATAGCCAACCATATCCTGGCCTGCTTCAAAAGCAGTGTGACCAGCAGATCGAGGGAGGTGATTCGCCCCTCTCATGAGACCCCACCTGCAGGGCTGCATCCAGCGCTGGGGCTCCCATGTAAGGAGGGTGTGGACCTGGTGGAGCAAGTCCATGAAGATGATCAGAATACTGGAGCACCTCTCCTATGAGAGAGGTGAGTGAGTTGGGGCTGTTCAGCCTGGAGAAGAGAAGGCTCCAGGGAGACCTTATAGCTGCCTTTCAGTACCTAAAGGGAACTATAAGAGAGCTGAAGACAGAATTTTTACAAGGGCATGTGGGGATAGGACAAGGGGTAATAGTTTTAAGCTGAAAGAGAGCAGGTTTAGATTACATATAAGGAAAAAATTTTTCACTGTGTGGGTCATGAGACACTGGAACAGGTTGCCCAGAGGAGTTGTGGATGCCCAATCCTTGCAAGTGTTCAAGGCTAGGTTGGATGGGGCTTTGAGCAACCTGGCCTGGTGGGTGACACCCCTGCTCATGGCAGTGGTATTGGGACTAGATGATCTTTAAGATCCCTTCCAACCCAAACCATTCTACGATATCAATCAAGTTTATTATTTTAAAGCTGCAATTGTTTTTTCCTGCCATCAGCTGTATTGGATGTATTTTCTATGTATTTTCTAATTTTAGTGAAACACTAAATGAACTCAACCTGTCTTACCCTTGTACCAGTGGCTTGGTCCAAGAAAAGCAATGAAGGGTAATAATAAATCAACGTATACTGGAAGTTATAAGACTGTTGCCTTCTTCATGTGTTGGCAAAGCTTTAGACTTTGTCATCATTGTTTTTGAGAACTTCTGTGAGAACTCTCAGTGACAATTCCAGCAAACCTCAGTCTTGTGGCTCTCTTGCTAGTGCTGAATTGGGCAGAATTCAAACCAAACGAGCCTTTCTAGAGCCAATGGCATAAGTTCCCTAGAGCTAGTGACACTTGAACAGGCTTGGAGTAGGCTCCTTGAAGCCAGAACAACTTATTTTTCATGGTGTGGTACCGAGTCTGAAGGGGCTGGGAGTTATGTCTGAGCATTCTCAAGTTAATTTTTTATTGTTGCTAAGTAGCAAGACCGACAGATCATCCATTTGACTTATACTGCTATTAAAGGATTCAGTTACAGTTTTAATCAATTTGAGAAGCAAAGGGATTTAAAGGATAGCTTGGTTTAATTCCAACCAATGGCTACATTGCTCGAGAGAGATTTTTATGCCAAAGGTTTGGCAATGCGTGAGAGTCTGAACCCTCTTTTAGCAATCATGTAATTCATTGTTCTTGTTACAAATAGAGTACTGGAGTTACATAGTCTAGAGCATTTTGCATGACTTCAAAAACAATGGTGACAGCAATTCTATCAGACATCTGTTTTTAAGCAGTACATAAAATCTAGCTGGTGCCCTCTTGAAACTAGACATGGAAGATGAGTGGAGTTGCTCATGAAAGATGCATTTCCCAGGTGATTTTACTACCACTTTTAAAATGGTGTTCCTAACACAATTGCCTACATTTGTATCTGAAAAATGCTAGAAAAAACCCAGTGCAATATACACAAATACATACATGTCAATTGCCTTCATCTAAGTTCAGTTGGACTGCAGAGGAAAATAAATGAAAAAAACAGGGAAGAAGTTCCACCAGAAGTGACTTGAAAGCTGCCTGGAGAATGAATAATCTCATGGCAAGCTCTTGTTCTTTACAAGTTGCTCCAGTTTACTCCATCACACAACCTGCTTCTGGGCAATGCCACTATCATATGAATTTATAAAGGACATTTTTTGGCTAACATGTTACCTGAGAATTGGGAGATTTGGGGTTTGTTGCTGAAAATCATACAACCTGCTTCTGTATCAGTTCTGCCTAAGAAATTGCCTTGCCTTGTAAGAAAAAATATTTTACATATACATGAGCACCTAAAGCATTCTGCTGAACAAAAAATTACAGTGAAAGAAGTCCATGCTGTCTCTTGAGCATTTGGATCTAAGGATTAGTAGAAATGCTGAAATGTTGCTGAAAGAAATAATGCACATATTTATGCATTTCTCTCAATTTTTTATCCATCAACTATTTGTATGTATGTATTTTATTTTTTTAACTAGCATAATTTTATTCTGAAGTTAAATTATGGAGTTGACAGGAACTTAAAGACTGCCAAGAGTGCAGTGCAGCAGCTGCCTAGAATATGTGGCAAACCCATGAATAATAATAATAATAGTAGTAGTAGTGGTAATAATGATGGTATGTTTTGAGAGCATAGCCTGCAAGTATCCTGAGAGGTGTGTTTGATAGGTAATTGCAATAGGTAATTTGACAGGTTGCCAACTTGAACTTGTACACCAGATCATATGTATGCAAAAATAGAAGTGTTTTCTGTTGAATAGTTATCCCATAGTTACAGTGCTAGAGAACTGCATGAACATTTTTTTACCTATGGGATATGTGAGCAGTAGGATGAGTTGGCAGATCTTCTGTATCTCAGTACTTCACATTTTGAGTTAAGATTTAATTGACTTGGGTGCAAAGAAAACAAAGGGTAGGAAAAGTGCCAGTGTAATTAGCTGACTCCATTCCCCACTTCTGTGACATACGAAGACAAATGTTGAAAAAGAAGATAATAACAGTGAGGGTAGAACTAAAAGAAAATGGAAAAATATACCATCATAAACACTGCTTTTGAAAAGAAGTCCACAAATATTTGTATTTTATGTATGTTGTTTCACATGTGGTTTGTTCTAGCGATGTCTGGGGTAGGCCACAGTGATACGTGTACATTTTGCAGCATTGCCACAAGCCAGTGCTGTCTAATTCGATGGGTTTAATTTAAATGTGCTTAGTAATTATTTCTTATGACATTATGGTAGGATCTGTGCAGATAAAACTCACAATTTGTTTTGTAGAAATAATGCAGAATTGTGGTTATGAAGGTCAGAGCTTCTGGAAGAAATAAGTGATGCCTCTCAGCTGCAGTGTAGTGTAGATCTTGCTACCTTGCCTGGTAGTCTTAAAATTAGATTTTAAAACTATACCGGGATTGAAAATGCAGAAGAATCCTCTTCCTGATTTGTGTGGTTTGTTCTTGCTCTTCTTATTTTTCTCCCTTACTGCTTTTCTTTTTATTTCCAATTTTGGACCTCATGTTTCCCTTTTTTTGGGATATTAGCCTAGTTCCAGCTGTCTCCACAAAGGTCACTTTTGCCATTCTTTATGCATGAGGCAGAGCTGGAGAGAGTGACTATGAAAGTCTGATATTAGTAATAAACTTGTTCTCTCATGTTTCCCTTTTATGTCCCTCTTTTTGTGGATGACACTGTCCCATTTTTCTCTCTCAAACTGCTTATGGCCACTATTTGACTGTCTTCAGGAAATGTAAATTAACACTTCTTTTGTTGCTTTATTAACAATCTGTGTCATTAATCTTCTAGAAAATAATCCACATTTAGAAAATAACATTATACTGTTTCAGCTGAAGCTTTATTTGGTTGGTTAGAAGAAGATCATATAGCCTAGCTTCAGTTATAGTATGGGAGTGAATGTACATAGTAAAGTTCAGAGAATAAACAGGTAAAAGTAATATATCTCGTCCTTGCTGTAACTGTGTATTTCAGTTCAGAGATAATCACAGTATTGTTTAACTAAGTGAATAGCAAATTTTTATCTTGTGTAGGAGTAAAGCTTGGTTGCAGATTTTTATGTGTGTTCTTGCTTTTCTGAAGTAGAAAAAAGTTAATGTTAAACTTGCATATGATCTGTTTCTTACCTTAATTGCAATGTTTTGATACTGTAGTTAAACAGATATTTAAGAAAATTTTTCAGGAGTAAGATATAGGCTTGTATGGAAAGAAGAGGCATTCTCCAGGTGTGGGTGGTATGCTACTAAGAATAAAAAATTATTTCTAATTGCATAATTAGAGACTTTTTATAGTTCTCAAGTGCTTTAAGCTTTTTTAGTTGAATTAAAATGGGTATGAAAAAGTAATAACTGTAAATGGTAAAGGCTCCCAGTAATTTGCATTCAGCTTATCATGCCACCTAAGGGGATGTTTGCAGAGGGTGGGCACAGTTATCTTCAGCACTTGCTTAAAGATAAAGCACAAGGCAGCCAAAGGGAAATGAGCTGTTGCCTATGACAAAAAGTGACTTGTGGCTTTTGCTCTTGGGGCCGTTCAGAAGCAGCCTCAGCCCTCATCTCTAGGGATGGCTGCAGGGAAACGAGCTGCAGGGATCAGCTTGGTGACCTTTTCCTAGGTTTCTTTGAATCCTAGACTTCAGGGCTGCTCTGGTCTATGGCTCTTTACATTCCTGCATGTTTCCCCGAGTTCATGCTTAAATTATGTTTGGTTGGATATCAATCATGTATGGAAAAAATATATTTTGGAATTGTTTGTGTTTTTTTTATCGAAACATTGCATTCGCTCTCCTCCAGTTTTTCTGTCTTTTGTGGTTTACAGAACTGTTAATTTTTCTCTTGCCTGAATATGAAGATGTAATATCAACAGTCTGCTGTCTGCTATGTGATGAACTCATTTAGCAGTTCCTCTTCCCAGACCCTGAATTTGTAGGGAATTATATGTTGAGAAGTTAAGGGTGAATCTGTTCACAGACTGGATGCCTGAGAAGTTTTCCACTTGTTTTACTGTTTTTTGTGGATTCAGAAATATTTGAATATTTTATATATATACATATATACTCCTGGTTTGCTGAAAATAAGCATATATAGCTTCCTTTGTGATCATGGAAGAGATTAATTTCAAGGATTTAGCAGTATTTCTCTGTTATTCACTGTTTTCTTGTTTGTAATAAACATATAGAGTATTTGAGAACCCAGAATCCTTCTTCCTTTAGTCTCAGACAGTATCCTCTCTAAGCTGAATGTTTAAACTTATAGTAAATTCTTCTTATTAACAATGAAATAATTATGTCTGCTTAAAAGCACTTTTTTTTTGTTCTTCAATATAAATGTTGCAATCTCTTCCTGCTATTTTTGCAAAATGATTCATAAGAAACCATGCAGAAAATAGATGTATCCAGATTGAAAATGTTACATGCCCTCCCACATATAACAATGAAATGTGTGTTTTGCTACTAAGATTGCGAATACTTCATTGATGTCTGCATATAATTAAATGTGTTAGATTTTCTTTCTGGCTATACTTACTAGCAAATGTTTCCTGAATGCCAACAGCTGTTATTAGGAAAATGCTCCCTGATCAACCTGCTACTTCTGCATGGGTTGCTTTATATAAAGCTTAAGAACACATTGGCTTTTCTTGCCTGAGTAACACTGGAAGTGCTTCATGGATTAAAAGTTCATTCTTTTTAAAACAGTTGCATATAAAAAAAGTTCTTTTTCTAGCATGATAAACTGATTTTAAAACGAGACTTTAAACATGAAAACTTTGTCCCATTTTTCATGTGGTTTATTAGATAGGACATAAAGCATCTGTTCTAAACAGAGTTTGCACTAATTACCGTAAAGTTACTCTTAAAAAAGAGTGGTTCTTTCACCAATGTTGGTTGTCTTTCATGTACTCTCTGCCTTGCTAACTCCATTTCTTTATATCCACTGAGATTTTGGCCTGTCAGAAAAACTTTCACAGTCCCAGACTCCTGTCTGTTAGTCTTGCCTATAGAACCTGCCTCAAACGCTACATAAGGTGACAAGAATGTACATGAAGTCCCCAGCAGGCTGTGTGTAACCAGAGAGTCTGCCTCCAGTTTCCTTTGTGTTTTATTTGGCGTTTCTCCTCCCTCCCATGTTATGCTATGTTATAAACAATCAACATGTGCAAACATGTCAGTTCAGCTCAGCAAGAATTGTTCATCTTAGTTTCCTTTCTTAGTCATTTAAGACTATTGCTGGTATCTCTGTTTTTCAGTGTTACCACTACAAGCAGGTAATTTTTGTCCATGGTCAGGGGTGACTGGTTGAAGGCACTTGTCAGGTATGCATGGGACTAGCAGGCATGTGGCAAAAGGATGTAAAGTGGAGAAAGAGCACTATCTGTCTCAAGGAAGGAAGCAACAAGAACTAGGGAATAGATATAAACATTTACCAGTATTGCCTTTCTGTGGTGGCTTCACACTTTGGTTACATGAATCTTTTCATTCTGTCCAAGTCTTTGAAATATTTCATTTCATCCTAAGGACTTTTCTATTCAGTGGAATTCTTTTTAATGATAAATCAAGGAAGGAGGAATGATTGGACCAACTTAACCTACCTTTTCTGCTTTACTTTTTTCAGGATTGCACAGTATATGAAACAGAGAATAAAATTCTTCATGTGGTAAGTAGTGTTTGGTTTTCTGTTAAAAAATGTATTTGTATAGACTACATAGAATTTTAGAGCTGTGTGGTTCGTGCTTTTTGTATGCAGTGCCAGTGTGACAATGAACTAGTCCGAATATGACCGAGTGAATGTATAGAACTACTTGTGGATAGGTCATGATGCTACAAACCTGTCATATGAGAAGCCAGGAACTTTGCAAGGGTTTGTCTGAAAACTGCGCCTAAGTTTTAGATATTAATTTCTGTTTCATGTTGTGGCTGAGCTTTAGTGAGTATTAAATTAACCCAGATCTTGTTTCTAAAAGTTAGAAATGAAGATAATATCTCTCAGAGTGAATAATGAGTTGGCTTAATTTATTCACTATATTTCACATTTTCATATTATACTGGTCTTATTATAGATGTTAAGGAAGAAAATACTTCATTTCTTTATTTTAAAAGGTGAACTTCCCAGTAAATTTTGCAGTACTTTTTTCCCCTTTTTTTTCCTATTGCTTCCATATCAAAGGCTTGACAGGCTGCGTTCTATAAGCTTTTGATACTTTGGTTTCACAGTGATGTGGAAATAATAAGTCTCCTTGTATTTTTAAATTTCACTGACATGTTTTCAGCTGTGGGACACAATGAATTAGCAAATTTATTGAGCTCGTCTATGCTAGGCCAATCTCTACAAGTATGTGAGTAAGGAGGTTTTTAATTGCATAATCTTGGCAGAGGTTAAAGTGCTATAAGTTTGAAATCATTATATATAGCCTGGTTTTCAAAACATGTTGTCTACTATAAGAGATGAGAGTTCTGACATCTGCTATATACAGTATATAAATTTTACAAATCAGCAGAAAGGACTGTTAAGGCAGTGTTTAGAGTTAATACAAGCTTCAACAGACAATTTTGAGGAAACTGAAAGCTGACCATAAGCAATTTTGTGAAAGAGGTAAATCTATGACTAAATAAGTAAAAGATAGGATTTGACATCATATTTCAAATTTGAAAGGTAGTATTTTACACATGCAGCTGAAAAGGTTGATGATAAATTGGAATTGAAAGCAGTCACAATTCCCTCTAACCTCTCTCCTTGGAAGACAGAAAAATGTGTTGTGGGTTTAGCCCATTAGACAATCTGGGGGGAGCAATCTAACAGTAGATTAAAAAAGAGGATAGGAGCAGACTGCTGGATCAAAGTAGTAGATTTTTGTCCACATTACCTGTTTGTGGTCCAGTGGTTTACTTTATGTTGAACTTGTGTTCTGGGTTGAGCATCTTCGTTGTTCACATGGTGAGAAGTGTTATTTTGGCCTGTTGTGCTGTGGTTAAGGGCTGGAGCTCTGTAAGCACACATCTCCTGTGGGAATGCTGCCCTGTTTCCCCTGGAGCGAGCCTACTGAGTTCCAATTTGGAGAGCAAGAAGATGCAGTGGGCACAGAGAGGGTTGTGAGACCATTCTTCCGCTGTTGAAGTGCAAACGTGGAAACCTCCAAAGTTTACCTGTCACTGAGTCTTCATATCTTCCTCTAAAGCATGGTGAAGTAGGCAACATCCCTTGCCAAAAGCAAGATCCTCAAATAAATGACTGATTGGTTTGCTTTAATTAGGTAGGGCCAAAAAATAGTTCAGGTGTTCATATTCTAAAGGCAGTAGTTTCTTTTGAAAAGCAGATGAATGCCCTCTTTCCTTCAGAAGTGGCAGTGTGGGTGTTCATGTGGAGATTGCTGAATCACCTTGTGCATAGATAGTGTGTTTTAACGTCAATTCATGTATTCCCATGCTAGCTCTCTGGGTATCACTGAGATATTTTTAAGAAATGGTGTTCTGTGGAGACGGACCTCTATAGCTTCAGCTTATATTCCAGAAAGAAATATTTTTGTTTGTTCCAAGCAATTTCGAGTTTTTTAGAAAAGCGTTTTGATTGTCACTCATAATATTAGGTTAAGTATTAAACTAATCTCTGGTATTCAAGTAAACACGTAGAATGTATCTAAAGGAAAAAGGTCTAATTGAAGAATTACAAAGTTTTAAGAAGAAATTACCTACTTAAACTTGTTATTTCTTCTAAATGGAGTTCCAAAATGTGTCTGGGGAAAAAATGTCTCTTCTACAATTTTTTGCCCCAGGATTGTAGAAGTGTTGAAACAATTATTTTAAAGACAACTATATTTCTTAAAGTTTTGATTTTTTCCCTGTGACTTTATTCACAGAAACACCTGGTTTCTGTGGAATAAGAAGCATAAAACCACACACGAATAATGTGTTGGGTTTTGCTCATTAAAATATTGATATTTCTGAAATATGTATGGATACAGAGAAGTGCTTCATATTTCTGCCACTTCATTTCTCAGTATGTTTTTTCCAGATTAGATTTTGCTCAGTAAGCAATGTAATAAATAAATAGTTAAATAATAATAATAATTTGTTGATATAACCAGAAAGTAAATTGCACCACAAAATAATACCAACAGAAGTAGGTGGCTATAGAAAATATTAATTTTAGAAGAACAGGTTTTAAAATACACTGAGCCTAAATATGAAGGGATAAGCCACAGGTGTAGTATTTACTTCAAAACTGAAAATTAGTCTGCTCTTGCTAGTTTATATTTAGAATCTTTGTATTGATTTAGCTTAAGATGGTAAAATGTTTATAAAACTGATCAGCTTAAAAGGTTGTCAGTTCTGCTTATTTGGGGAATTATAAGTTAATCATTGCAAAAGTGTAAATGGAGCTTTAAAATATTTGAAGAATTGATTCCATCCAGCTGTTCAAGGCTGTATGTGATGGAAATATCCAGTACAGATTAATCCATATGAAGCAATAAAGTATTAAAGGGAGCGCAAAGCGAGAAGGACTAATTATAGAAAGTAGAAACCAGGCTTTGGTCAGATTAATAATAAGTTTTAACTGAAAAATTTTAATAGTCTTTCTTTTAAGTATTTTAGTTTAATTCCGTAAAAAAAGAGAATGTTTTCCTAAGGAATTTCACTGTTTTAAAATTGGGCTGCATTTCCTGCAAAATGAAAATGCAGTTTTATTGAGTTGGGAAATGGTAGAAAGTGAATCTGCAGAGTGAAGCTAATATTAAGAAGTTTTTTGAAAAACAAATGAGCTATTTAAATTTAAAAAGAATAACTAAGTTGAAAGAGAAAAGAACAAGCAATGGATCAGAATGTTCTTCTGGTAACAGCCTTGTTGAAACCACAGTGACAGTAATTTGCTCCTGCCCACTATATTTGAATATTTGTTATAGAACTATAAAGGACTAAAAATACATTGTCAAAGGTATCATTTTTACAGTCCTATAAAAGAAAAAAAGAAAAATGAAAAAGTAACCACCTTCTTTTTTTCAGGAGTCTATACCTTGCAAATTAAACCAAGCAAGCTTCATTCTAATAGAAGCCTCTCCTTTTGCATCCAAAATAAGATGTAGTTCACAGTTTAAACTTCATATATGTAAAAATGCCGGTTCAGGCCCACTTGGTTTTAATATTGCTGGAGTTATTGATGTATTCCATACAATACAAACAATGTTTTGGACTAAAATTACTTTATTAATAATTATTGGGTTTGGATTAAGCATTCTGATTAGACTTCATTTTCTCAAACAGCTGTAATTAGCAGAGCTGCTTCTTTTTTTTTCCCAAACAAATTAAAGTTAACAGTGCCCGGATGTTTTTGCTTACTTTTAGCCTTGAACATCCATATGTCTTATGGATATCCTTTCCCTCATTCAAATGACATAGGTGAGGAACTTAATGAGGGAGGCTGGTGCTGCTGTTGCCCTGGGAATGTGTTTCAGCCATGATGCTTCAGTATTGAAATACTTGGCAAGATAGATTTAAGCTTGATCACTAGCCTGGGTAAAATTAAGGACAGGGACAAACAAGTCTGTTTGCTTGATCAGAAACACTTAGTGACCATAGAGCTGCCTGAATCAAACAAATAGAGAGTTTGGGGGAAGACCATGTCCTTACGTACTTGCACTCTGCTGCAGAAGACAGATGTTTTCCCAGGACATATTGAAGTAGCCACAGAGAATTGGAACAGATAGAAATCTAATTTAGTCACCTTTAGGTCCTTATCCCTCTCGCTGAAAGAAGGAATAATTATAGAAAAGCTGTTAGAAATTGGTACCCTATGATCCAAAAATACAGATAGAAACTAAGTATTACCTGTAGGTAATGCTGTAGGGCTTAAAGTACTTTCCTACTGGGGAAAAGATAATGTTTCCCTTTGAATTTCTACCAAACAACTAGGTGCTGTGTGGTGATATTTTTGTGCTCCTTTGAATCATTTAACTTTGCACATAAAGACTGTGGTGTAGCTTCAGTCTGCAATTACAAGTGTGTCACTTGAATAGAGAGTTACTGCAAAAGAGAACTGAAGTTGTTGCTAGAAGGCTTATAGTGAGAACAGGGACTGTGCACAAAAGGAGAAAATGTAATAATCTGTTGATTTCTCTCAGTTAATAATTTGTAACTTGCTTTTTTTCTAGTGTGGAAAATTCTTTCCCTTTGTTCAGCTACCTTGCACACTGGAAGCTGAGTGCAGCTTGAGGAAGGCTGGGGATTTTTAATGCCTGCTGATTTTTGTGGGAGCTAGTGGGTCCTCAGCTTCCTGTGGCCTCTTACTGTAACTAACACTGCATTGCAGCAGGCAATCAGCAGTTACAAAAAATAAAGGAACCTGATCTCATTAACAATGTTTTCGTAAACAGAAGTGTAGTTTTAGAAAGCATCCAAAGGTACTCTACCATTAAAGAGAAAAGGTGAGAAGATAGTACTACCATCTGATTTTACTGGCACTAAAATACACTTCTATGATACAGCTTGTCCTGAATAATTATGTGTTCATAAATTTTTCGGAACAAAATGAGTAGCATTTCTTCTATTCAAATTAATTGAGTAGCCTACATGCAAAGTATTATATCAGTCCATTTTTTTCCATAAAATAAAATAACTTATTTTTAATACAATTAATCATTTAAAAAATTAATATTAAACCCTCTGGATTTATCTCACCTATATAATTTCTCAAATTGGATTTACATGTGCTGAGATGAAAGCTCCAGTGAAGTCTGGGGTGTTTAGGGAAAATTTAGTCAAGCTAGAAGTAAAGTTACATAGAACATAACTTTAAATTTAGGCAGGGTTTTTGCTTGAGTGAATATGGGATGAACCTGATGAGCCTTGGTAGGAATTATATAGGAAGAGAAGCATAGGGAAGTCACAGATGGTTTATGTGGGAACTTTCTAAGTGCAATAGCATATTGTCTCCGTTAAATTGACATTGCTTCTGTGCTAGGCACAGGCAAGGCACTGGATGGTAACTGCATTCAGAGCCTCTAGTTAAAAGCTGGTGTAAACTGACACAGCTGTACCCTATGAAAATGCCCCAGAGCCATCCAAGCTCTGATATATTCCTGGGCCTGAATTTCCCACTTCCTCCTTCTCCCATCCTTGACAGACATACACATCCCCCCCAAAAACCCTCAAACAAAACCCCACAAACTGTGAATGAGATGTTCCTGAGAGTAAAGGTGAGGAAAAATGCATTATTTTGCCTGTGTCAGCCTCTGGACGTGTTTCCAGTGAGAGCCTGCGTACCCTCTCTTTGCAGGGGGGAGGGAATATCTGCTGTGTAAGACTGGGTTTCTTGCTGTCCTGGCTCTGGACAAGCTCAAAGTTCATGACAATCTCTGCTTTTAACATAAGCCCAATAGATTCTTGATCCTGCTTACAGTTCAACTCTTTAACCAAGAAATATTTAACCAAAAATATTTAAGCGTCCAATAGTTTATAGGGAAACTCGTAAAATTCGGTAAGTATGTAACAGAAGCAGGCTTCTCATACTTTCAGAAAAAGGTAAAGGAGTTGTTATTTTCTCACAGCAGCTGCAAGTTTTAGATGGTTGGGCAGAACCCAGGCTCCTAGTTTAAAAAAATTACTTTTTGTTCCCAAAGTCTTGAAACTATGCCAGAACAAGAAAACTCAAATAAAATGCTTAGTGTTCTGAAATTAAAAGATCAGTTTAATTAAAATCAAATTAGTTAGTCATTCCTTGGAAGTCCAGGCAAAGTGAATATGCCAATTTGCTGTGCAATAGCAGTGAATCTTAAATTCATAATCCTCCTACAGGATTTGTGTGTCCCTCCAAAGGAAAGGACACACAAAGAAAACATTTTTCAATTAAATGAATTTGCTGGACAGAACTATTCCATAATTACTAAGCAGATGATTCTGTGTTTAGGTCTCATTATCCAGAGTGGCTGTTTCTTGAGCAGCTCTCTTTACGGGTGCAGTTAGTTATGGCATGTTGTCTTACTGAATCACTCAGGCCCACTAGTGCTCAGTTAGAAGAAATATAGCTAATTCTGTTGGTCAGAAATTGAGAGAAGTAATTCAAGAACTTTAGTTAGTTTTCTTTTTTTTTTTTTGTACCTTCTGTTTTCTTTTGCTGTTCCCAGTCACCTTTGATACTCATACATGATAATAAACCTGATAACATTTAATCAAGCTTTAGAAGTTATCTGTCTTAAACCTTTGTCTTCACTGTGGTGAGTTCTGGGCGCTCATGAAGTGGAAAATATTTTGTAGTAATGCAGCAGTTTTGCCCTACATATAATTTCTAGGAAGGTAGTTGTGTATACATCCTCACATTTTGAATGAGCATTTACATTTTGGAAAGGTCATAGAATTTGAAGCCTTAATCTGAAAGTGCATCCTGTAGTCATAAGGTCTTTTCTAAAGACTTTGCTGTGGCCCATTTATTCTGCTTAGAATGGGTATGATAACCTGCTGTTGGACTGCAGTGTGAATATCTAAAGAAGCTGCAAGACCCAAAAGACAATAATTTTTTAGAAATGCATTGAAGCATATGGGAGATTTTTTTTATCCTAGCAACTTCGTGATTTTGACATCCAATATTCCCAGAGCTCCTCTTGGGGAACATTCACACCACCTTGTTTTAGAATTGCAACCAATATAACAGTATTGGAATGCTGATCTCCACAGACTTACTGTGTAGTGTATGCTGTACCCCTCTTATGGAGAGGCAGAGGGAGAGCAGCTGCTCCAGGGAGCAGCTCAGCTTAGGCTTCTGTTCTGTGCCCAACTCCTCACCTTTCCCCATCCTCTGTCAAGGCAGCTGAGGACTTTTCTTTTAATGAGGAGCCATGTCTGTGACTGACATACCTTGTGTTGGGTGGTAGGAACACTCCTTTTCTGTCCATTTTGGCATCTCTCTGAAATGCAACAGTTGAAAAATAGGAGAAAAAAAAATAGTTCACTACAAGCAAAAGTTTCTCTGAAACTGCTAAGAACTCCATAAATTTAGTAGTTTTAGAGGAGATTAATAGGAAGAATAGGTGGGTGAATACAAGTCTAAAGTTATATCTGTTTTCGTCTGCAGAGAGGAATTTATAATGTAGGTCTCTTCACTTTGCATATGGAGAACTGAGTGCTCTGTAATTTTTTTTAAACAATTTTTCAATAATTGTCAGTGCAATTACAAGAGGTATGAAAATACAAATAGCATGCCAATACTGTGTTGAAAAAAGCCAAACAGAAATCTAAGTTTTGATTTTTATTATGGAATTTTATATAGTTTTTATATTTTAAAAATGTCAGCTCAACACAATTTTTGTGTATCCAAAAGCCATTAAAAGAAACCCAAATTTCCATAAAGTTCACTTTTTCACTTCTTTCTATTTCAGGTAAAACACAAAATATTCTTGACCTCATTTTATGTATTTCTTGGCTTCCTTTATTCAGTAATGATTCTGCATCATGACAAAGCAGAAGGGGTGGTGTGTGTGGCTATGCTTGAAAGTAGTATTTTTTCTGGAAGAAGGTTGTATTGGTAATAAAAACTTTATTATATTTTCCATTTGATTCTGGTTTGTTTTTTCCACCCTGAAACAATATTTCTCAACAAAACAAGTGATCTATATACAAACCTAAACTTTTAACTGTTTGTAAATAATTTGAAGAGGAGAAAATCATAGTATCCTCATATGTAACAGGATTAAGATTTCACTGTACTTGGATTTATTCTTTTTTTCTTTTATAACTTAATTTTTTTTATTTTCTTTTTTTACACAAGATATTTGTAGATTGTCATTTGGAATTATAATAGTGATTTGGCAAGGAGGCTATATCCAGTTTTATATTATTTTTCCATAACATTGTAGTAGATATTTTTTACTGTAAGAACTATACTTTGCAGTCTTGGAAGATTGACTGGTGCAGCAGTTGTGTGCAGTTGTGTTTCAGTCTTTTGAGGAGACTGATTAGGTTTCATCTTTTGAATTTGAGAGCAGTTAAGCTGGTTCTTAATTGATTTTGGAGAGACCTGCAGTTTTGGGACCAGAAGAATGTTCTAATCCCTGAATTTGCTGACAAAATTGTATCTGGAAATCTAAACAGGGAATTCATTTAAAGTTGCTAAAAGAGGACTTCATGGAAAACTTTGAAACTCTCAAAGATCACTTTCTTACAAAAATATGAGAGAAAGATAGGAAAACCTCACAGCTTTTCTTCCTCATGAGAAGAGGGTTTTCAGGGAGTGAGAGATCAGGAGATAAACAGTACCAATTTGACAGTCCTGGCCTTTTTAGAAACTTTTTCTGTCTTACTGCAAAGAGGCTACCAGCGATAACTGGTATAAGAGTTATCCCATCGTGTAGTGGTGATTTGTTGTAATCTTCATATCTGCAATAGTAAATCATGCTTGGCAGCTGTAGAACATGAGAAATCCAGTCTGAAGACAATTAGCATGTTTTATTAGAATCATAGAATCATAGAATCATAGAATCGATTGGGTTGGAAAAGACCTCCGAGATCATCGAGTCCAACCCTTGGTCCAAATCCAGTCCATTTACTAGATCATGGCACTCAGTGCCACGTCCAATCTGCGTTTAAAAATCTCCAGGGATGGTGAATCCACCACCTCTCTGGGCAGCCCATTCCAATGCCTGATTACTCTCTCTGTAAAGAATTTTCTCCTGATATCCAACTTAAATTTCCCCTGGCGGAGCTTAAGCCCGTGCCCCCTTGTCCTATTGCTGAGTGCCTGAGAGAAGAGACCAACCCCCACCTGGCTAGAACTTCCCTTCAGGTAGTTATAGACGGTGATGAGGTCACCTCTGAGCCTCCTCTTCTCCAGGCTAAACAACCCCAGCTCCCTCAGCCTCTCCCCAGAGGACTTATGCTCCAGTCCCTTCACCAGCCTTGTTGCTCTTCTCTGGACCCGCTCCAGCACCTCAATATCCTTCCTGAACTGAGGGGCCCAGAACTGAACACAATACTCAAGGTGTGGCCTCACCAACGCAGAGTACAGGGGAAGGATCACTTCCCTGCTCCTGCTGGCCACGCTATTTTTGATACAGGACAAGATCCCATTGGCCTTCTTGGCCACCTGGGCACACTGTTGGCTCATGTTGAGCTTCCTGTCAATTAGTACCCCCAGGTCCCTTTCTGCCTGGCTGCTTTCCAGCCACTCTGTGCCCAGCCTGTAGCGCTGCAGGGGGTTGTTGTGGCCAAAGTGCAGGACCCGGCACTTGGCTTTATTGAACTTCATTAGTGTAGAATAAACTTCAGAGTTAATGGGAGTTGCCTGACATCATTAAGAGCCTGATTTTTATCTGTACTGAACTTCTGCATATTCAATGGAAATTAGTGTGGTTTGGGGCACTTATTGTCTTTGCAAAAGGTGTGGGCAGGGTGGAGGCTGGAGCTCAGCACAGAGAATGCATGAGAGCAGCTGGCACAGTCCCTATTTCTCTCTACTCAGATGCAAAAGCATTTACCTCTTATTCTTTCCTGTTCTGGCACTGTGTTAGTTCGAGGTCATCACAGAAAATGTATTTTGTATTGCACTGCTCGCTGAGGCCTTTTCCTCTCCTCCTTATTTTTGTCTGCCTTGTACATACTTGCAAAACATGATGGTTTAAATTGTACGTTAATACGCAAATAGTTTGCAGTGCTTATTGTGACATTTTCTTTTCTTTTTTCTTTACCAGTGTAAAACTCTCTCTGGAGTCTGTGATCACATAATCTCGCTCTCTTCTGACCCACTGGTTTCTCAGTCTGCCCATCTCGAAGTGATCCAGCTTACAAACATCAAGCCAAGTGAAGGGCTGGTAAGAAGTACGCAGTTAATCAAACCCACCATCCAGGATGAGAAAGTGATTTTTTAAAAAGCAGTTGAATATATGGAAAGGAATAGGACATTTTAGCCTTTCCTGTTTTAAAGCTTGAAAACAATTTGATTACCCAGGCTAGTTTGGTTTCTCATGCAGCTGGGCCACCAGGGATGTATTTTGTAAAGCTGACTGAAGTATGCAAAGAGTTCAGTGAACAGGGAGAAATGAGTAAGAAGTTCTTGCCATTTATACTAGCTTCTGGAAAATGGTTCAGATTGTTCTAGGATCTTGAAGTCTGAAGGGATTTAAATTACTAAGATCAACTCAACCCAGAAGTTTGCGTGGGCTTGTGAACAAAATCTGTCAAATTCTGGAAAATATTTCATAGTATCTCTGGGTTATAAAGCTATTTTATGTTATTCAAGGACTCTATAGCCCTCCTGATAAGTAACTCATTGAATTTTATTGCAAGTACTCTGCATTCTTAATCAGGTGCTTGTAAAGGCTCTCAGTGCAGCCATCCTGTGTTTGTTTTTAAAGAGATGACCATTGATCTTTTGTTTGCTCATGTAATCCAACACCCACTGCATGGAAAAAGCCAACACTGATAACAATTCTAGCTGTATGACTTTACGTCTCTTATAATATCTCTTCCCATAATTTTTGAAGGTAGAGTAGAAGGTGATCACACTGCCGTTAAACATTTTTTTGCCTAAAGAAAGAGCTTTTGTAACTTCTGTCCAAACTTATTCTCATTCCATTTTCTTGAATCTTCTTGAAGAACTGTACTCTTTGCTGCATGTTTTTAAAGTTGTCTGGACTTCATACTTTTGGAGAATATTTTGGTTTGTGGGTCGGTTGCTGCTGGGTTTTGGTTTGATTTATTTTTTTGACAAATCTGGTATATCAAGGTATTTAGAACAATTGTACACTAAATTAATTTTCTTTCTTTTGGAAAATCACTATTAAAATATGAGAACAATCCCAAACACTTGGATGATTAAATATTGCCCCATCCTTTGTTTTAGTCTGCAATTTGTTTTCCCTTCCTCTTCTTTTTTATCTCTGAATGCATTTTGAAGTTGTCCTTCAGGATATCAGCTTTTCATGGATTCTCCCCTCCCTCTTTTCCCTGCCCTTACTCCTGTAATTTTAGCTCTTATACCACTTCACTGCAGTCAACCTTTTGAAATCCTATCTTCTACTGTAATTAGGAAATCTTCTTCCCCTTTCTCTTGATCACCTTTTTATGAGTTCTGTTCATTTATATCTGAACTTTAATTTTTTTTCTTTCTGTCTTTGTGACTATTTTGTTGTGGTGTTTTCCCCTCATTTAAGTCTTTGTGTTGGTTGATGTTAACCATTACTGACTGAAAAATGTTGAACGGTTTTTTTGTAAATAAGAATATGTTTCATGGGTCTGTTCCTGCTGGGTAGTTGATGAGAGAATCTCTTTCCTTCTTTGTGCCTCTGTTTTATACCCTGTGTCTGTCTTATCTGTTTAAACTGGAAGCTCTTCAGGCAGGTTTTTTTCTTTTACTGTGTTTGTGAACCAACTCAACAGGGTCTTGATGCTGACTGAGGATTATTGTGTCATTGTCATAAAAATAATTATATGTATTTTTTTCTGAAAAGGAAGATAGCAGTCACGCAGTATACAAACCTTAGAAGGATACAATGCTATTTTGACACAGTCATATTTTTTCCCTTCATCCTTGCCCATATTCCACTATTCTGTTGCCTCTGCATTGTGCCGTCTCCTGTAGATTGTGAGCTCTTCAGAGCAGGCGCCAAGGAAGGTTTGTTTGCACGAGAAGGGTGAATATCATAACCTTTCTCTTTGTATCAGTGCCAATCTTGTTAACAGATCACCTTTGTCACATTGTTCTTGGTGCTTTATATGGTTTTGGGTTGTTGGGCTTTTGTTTCTTTGTTTTTTTAAACTAACATCTTTCAATTAAGATACAGTGACTGCATATCAGTACTGCCCTATTGAGTGCTAAGTGTGTCAGTGTGAGAATTTATGGTGGAGCTTGGAAGTGAGAATATTCTCTGCACATCACAAGCACTTGGATGAATGTGAAGCTCGATAACTTCTGGACCTTCTTCCAGGATTTGTGCAATTATGGAGGTGGAAATATGATCAACTTTCCTGTAGATTTTTGACCTGCATGACAGTTCTGTGCTGGCTCTACCAAGCACTAAATAAAATGTTCTATAAGGACGGAAAGGCTTCAAGCAGAAGGAAAAAGACAAGGATGGCTGCTAACTGGGAAGATTTTTTTTGTCACCTATCATAAACAGAATATCTAACATGTCTCAAATTCCATAGCTAAGAAGCTGAAGTAAATCTGGGAGAGAAAAAGGAAAGAAGAAGAGAAGGAAATTAAAAGTTTGGAACTCATGGTAAATATATGATGGAATTAAGAAAATGGTTGAAGTTTTTACAACTTAAAAAAGATTGGAGCACTATCAGAATGTTTTAATAAGCACAAATAGTTCCTTCACTGTGTTTGATCTTTTCTTGTGGAAACGTAAGTATTTGTCAGAGGTAAATGTAAATTGTCAGACCAATACCTGAATGCAGAAGGAATGTGTAAATGTGTTGCAGGGTTTACCATGTCTTATAGATATTAAAACTAGCTACCATCTATGACTAAATAACTTGTCAAGCAAGTAAATCTGTCAAGCAGAAAATGTTGTTGTGATGTGGGAAACCTCTTGTGTACTGGGTAAAGCAATGTTATGGGTCTGTTTTGGGATTGGTGTTCTGGTTTTCTTTCCCCTTTCCCCCCCCACCCCCATCCCTGGTCTCTTTCCCAGGTGACTGGATGCATTCCTGTGTTCTCCAGTGAGTGTTGCTGGGGGAAAAGATACTGCATAGCCACTGCGGGCTGTAAGGGTGAAAAGAGTTTTCAGGGTAGAAAGTTATTTAAAAAAAACATAAAATGGACTAATGTGGTCAGCTTTGCAATCACCAGCCTGCTCCCATGTGTGATCCTCTCTTTTTTCCTTTTTTTCCCTTTTTTTTTTTTTTTTTAATTTGAGGGCTTCTAAGTTGTTTCCTCTGTATTAGTGAGCAGAATTTAATTTTGTGTGTTTTTACTCTGCTGATGTTCTACAAAGAGACAAAACTGACTAGCTTAGGTAGTATCTTTTCCCGTGAAACAAACTTAAAAATATTGCTGTTTGATTGAAAACAGTGAGTGTATTAAGACAAAAAGCAGGAAGTCAAGTTTTCCTTGAGTAGTTTTTCTGCAACAGTCACTTCCTATTTTATCTTTATTTTATTATAGGGCAGAATATCAGAGAACTGTAGCAACGGTTAATCTTGAATTTCAATTTTTTCATGTTCATATAATCACTTTAATCCCAGTCAGGTAAGGTACTGTACTGTGTGTTCAAGCTTACTAGATTCAGAAATGCAAAGGTAAATCCACCAGAACATGAGAGTGATTGTCAGAGTTCCTTTTTACCTGTTGAAGCAAACACAAAAGACACCTGTCATCTAAAAAAATCACTAATAAAATACAAGTCGTAGATACAACAGGGTATGGCAACTGATTAAAGGTGCACTGCTGACTCCCTTTCCAGGAATCCAATGTACTACTATTCCTAATATTTCTCCTGACATTTTTTTTGTTTGAAATAGTGGAGAAACTGGGAAATAATTATGAACAGGATTGTGTGAGCTGTTTGGGGTTAAAGAGGCACGTGCATCTTTTGAGGGCTCCATTAAAATAGTGTCACGGTGAAAGTAAAAACGTGTGTGATAAAATGGAATTAGTATCTTCTTTTCTTTTCTATCCAACATTGCATAAAATATTTTAGAAGTATATCATATTCTGTTTTCACTGTTATAAAAAAAAAGGCAAAAACAAAGAAAGGAAAAAAAAAGAAAAAGTCACAAGGTCTCTTTTCTAACCCTTAACTGAATCACCAAGATAAAATATAATGTTTGGTTTGAAATTAGAGTTCTACCCATAACTGATCAGAATAATCTCGCATGCAATTAAGCATGGTTTACCTGTTCTTTAATCCAGACATACATTTATTCCTGATTATTAGGTTGGTTAGCTTATGGTTTCCTTCCATTTGATGTAACTGATTCTTGTAAATTCTTAGGGACCATGGCATTAACTTTGAATACCTAAGATGCATATCTAACAATGTTTCAGTACAGATGAACAGCGCACACTGATCTCCCCTGTATTCTTGATTGCTGAAAGTACTGTTGATATTGTGCAGCCACAAGGAGGCAGAGAGGGGGAAACTTGTAAATGCCTTGGGTATTCTTATTTCCATTCCAGATAAAACAATTGAAGCCAGAAACATTCTCTTCTCTGTACCATTTCCCATATATTGTTCACTTAAAAGGAGGAGTGGAGGAACGTGGCTAAAAGGGGCTCAGTTTTCTGTTGCAAAATGTTACCTCTCCTCATTTAAAAGCTGCTCTATAACAAGAATTATTAATTCTTGCTCTTGCAAAATTAATGTGACATGGTACTAATGTAACATTTATTAATTTTACACATGTGCACAAAATACAATCTGAGATGGGTTTTTTTTCAACTTCTCTCTTACCTCTTAATGTGTGCAGTCTTGATCTTAGCCTTTAAAGAGCATTCTGCAAAAGTTCTTTTTCCTCTTTTCTCAAAGTCTTTTAAATTTGTGGAAAAGACTAGATTGGATGTGAATTGCACTTCACTGTGATAGCACACTTGGATGATGTTACTATCCTTTGGAATAATGCTTTGCACAAAACTAAACACTGCATAGCCATTGAGTGTGAGATTGTATCCTCAGCTTTCACCCTGATGTTTAGAGTTAAAAGCAGTAACTCACTAATTTCTTCAGAACTTGCTCTCTGTGGGGACCTGACTCAATGTTCCTGTCACCATGGTCACTGTGATTTTAGCTTTTGCCATGATTTTAGCTTTTGCAGGGTGTATGACCCAGTCACTTAGATCTGGATCCTGAGAGGGATTTAGGCCCTGATTATTGGTGGTTTGAGGGCAGGTATGTGTGCTAAATAACAGGTACCAACATATCTCAGCCTCTTTTGTGGCTCCTTACACTTTCTGTAAGATGTGTGTATATTAGTGTTTCCCTACCTCACAGGGGTGTTGTGAGGATAAATGTATGAAAAAACCATTCTATATTTGAGATAATTAAGCGGAAACTGCATGATGGGGCCAACTGATGGACAAATTACTGAAGGTACATAGAGACACTGGAAGTTTAAGGATGATGTTAGGGGTTTCTGACTGTGTAGTAATGAGCTTGATTTGTTATCTAGATGATCGGATTCTTGATTTGTTACCTTCGAGCTGTGGCAGCTCAAGATGACAACTGGGTTTGATGCCATTACCACTATATAATTGTGCAGAACAGAATTTGAGTTTACTTTTGAGCCCCTTATCCTGAGAAACTCATAAAGTCCCTGCTTTTTTTACTGGGGATATTATCCACTTTGTTAAGTGAGGTGTACTCCCTTGTTTCTGCTACCAAAATGTCTGTGAGTTCTAGTCCCAAATCAGATTAGTCCAACCTGATACATCCTCTTTGCCTCTTTACCATACTTATTCACTAGTAAGTGCACTCTGTTCCTCAGGTAGGAACAGATTTCTTTGTGGCACTGTGATTAAAAGGAGAAAAAGTCTACGGAGAGGATGTTTACCTGCTTTCATGAGTGGTTGGGGGAAAGGAGATTCCTCAGAAGTTGTTGAATGCTCAGTGTCTGTCAATTATGTCTACTTTTTCCTTCTCTCGGTATCATAGTGGATGCTGTTAAAATGTTTGAATTAAGGCTTGATGAAAAAGCATATTTGAGACACTGTGTTAAACTACCCATGCAGGAACTTCTGTCTGTTCATAAGCTATCCCTCCTTCTTCATATTTTTTGAAAGAATTGGGATAGCTAACAAAGTTGATGTTTAAGTTTGCATCATTGAGTTTTATAGCTAAACTGTCCACTGAGATGAGTGGGGCTGTGAGAAAATCTTGCAGCCATTCTGCAGGCACAATTCCGAGCGGTCATTTGCAGCTTGAAAGTTACATTTGTAGTGTTACCTACTGTAGACTCCAGATCTTTTAAAACCCAATCTAGTTTTCAAAGCAAAATGAAAGTATTGGTCATACTAAGGCAATTTGTAATTTTGGGGATTTTTGTAATCAGGTGTTGTTATATTTGTAGTTGAAGGAGTGTATTGAAAAAACTGGGAAGTATACATGGACACAACTGTGGCAAAAGTTTTAGTTTCCTATTGCTAATTAGGGCCAAAATAATTTGGGCGGTTCCTCTTGAAGTGTATCAAAAAGCACTCTCCTATTAGAGACAAATTCCTCATGGCATGTATTAAAATCCACAAATCTTAAAGAAAGCAAAAAGAAAAGACAGATTCTTTTAGAGATATGCAAATTTTGTTTGGATGGTGATGGTTTGTGAAACACTTTAAAAATTCTTTCCCATGATGTCTTTTTCTTAGGGTATGTACATTAAGTCAACATATGATGGTCTCCATGTAATTACTGGAACAACAGAAAATGTAAGTATTGTTAATACTGTATGTTCAGGCCTGGAAACCTTTTTGACCTTACCTGTGGTTAATGCTTTCCCTTTGCTGTAGACTACATTTTGCTTGCAAACGTGTGCTAGTTGGCTGTTGGGGACCAATGGCATGTTGGACAGCAGAGATGCTTGTGCTTGTTTAACACAGAATTGAAAGAGTTGTTCCCAGTTAAGGACCAGGGGAAGCAATTTTGATTTGTTCTTACCTAAAATGCTGCAGTTGATCAAGACAGGAAGCAGCTGCCTTGGAGTTATTTTGCTCTGTGAATAAAAGATAAATGTCTATATTATGTGTAGGCTGTTATGCTGGAGTTTGCTGAAGAATTAGACAAACAGCTTTTATATTTTCCATCTATCAATCTTCATTTTGTAATAAATGAATGCATGAAAATGAACATCCCCTTACATTGACAAATAACCATATATTTCTGCATGAACTTCTGAGTAATACCTGTAGAAAGGAACACTTATTACCAGTGTACTAATTCTCACTAAAGGCATTAGATAAAGTAAAACATAATAGACTACTTTTCAAAAGCCTTTGAAATACAACCTCCTTTCCTTGTACACCATATTCAGAGAACTGGCTGTCTGTTAGGAGGTGAGCAAAACGATAATTTTGGGGGAAAGGCTTCTATCCATGATCTTCAATTAATACAGAACAATCACTAAACAACACGAAACTGTTCCATAATGATTTAGGCAATCCCTTTCAAAGATTTTGATGGCATTTTCTTGAAATGAAGCTGTCAGAAATGTTTGTTTTATCCTGCTAGTGTGTCATCCTGTGGGAAATGCAAAATACCTACCTGGTATTTACAGCTGCTGCATCTGATCTGCTGTGAGGTTCTGTTAATATCTCAATAAAATAGGAAAATTGTTTTCTTCCTCTCATAGGAGCTGCAATCTGATAGCCTTTTTCCTTTCTGTTTTCTGCTGCTGCTGTGGGCAGGATATCCATGGGTTATAACCAATATATATAGATATTCTGCTGTAGAACTCGTGTAAATGCCACCTGTCTTAAAATAAGGAAAATTTTAAAAAAATCATCCTTTAAATCAAAATTCTGGAGAGTCAGGCCTACAGCTAGAGACATCATCAGTGAGATTAGCAAAACTAAACAAACCCAACAGAACCATAGTTGAGCTTAATCTAGAAAATATATGAAATAAAGAGAATGGTTTTTACAGTTGAATTTCTCTTGGATTAAAAAAGGAACAATTTCTCTTCATGACTTACTAATGGATTTAATTTCCCAGGGGCAAAGATAAAAATAAAATCTTAATGCATTCCCTCAAAACTCTTATCTTTTGTGATTCATGAATATAATTTAAAGCTATGTCAGGAAGCTTCAGTCATGATGACTTTTCTGCTGTTTTTACTGACTCTTTCACTCACTGTGACACCCTGGAGGTGCTCACAGTCGACCAAGAAACTGCACTCTGTTGTCAAGGGAAAAAGCCTTTGTATGTTAAAGCATTTGTGAAAATGAGTAGTGCTTTAGAGAAAGCAGGATGTCTCCTGCTTTTACAAACACACTCACTAGCTGCTTCCTTTAACACACACACACACACACACACACACACAAAAAAAAAAGTTTTGATTCAGATAGATGGGAGGAGAAACATCTAAGCAGCATGGCCAGAGCAAGATCATGATAGTGCACATATGAGCTGACCTGCTGATCTTGACATGTTTACTGCTTGCAATACAGTTTAACTTCTAGGAAACAATAAGAATCCAAAATCTCTTCCATTTGAAAAAAAATCTTCTGTCCCTTTTCTTTCTGACTCTGCTCTTCCAAGTGAGACACTGGCAGACTTTTTTGTCTGAAAGATCCCAGAAAAGCACAATATCTCCGTGTTAAACACAGTAGCATGGTAATGTTAATGTGAGATAGTAGTTTTGTAACCACAGTTGTGCTTTTTCTTTTTGCCATTTGAGATGTTTGATGTCCAGCTGCAAAGCCCATTACAGTTTGGATCTTGCTGTTCAGCATCAGGAGTCATCTCTCCCAACACATCAGCCCTGCAGATCAAAGCAGCTGAGCTCTGAAACTTGAACTGTGAGAGAGCAGTGTTTCCTTACAGGTCACTGCTTCTCTCTGGTGGTCCTGTAGCATTAGAGTAAGCTGAGCTTTCCAGTTCATGTCTTCTGTCTCTTTTTTTTTTTTTTGGAAGTAACAAATCTAAAGTGTGTATTGGTCCAGCAAGAGATTTTAGGTTTCTTGTTGAGTAGCCCTTTCAGACCATGTTGGAGAGATTATTTTAATTCATGAATCAAATGTATCCTTCAAATAAAACCATTTTGTCCTTTGGTTTTCCAATAGAAAAGAGTATTTTTCTAAAGAAATAGCATGCAGTGCATCTCCAGCAGGAATGTAGCTTTGAAGGGGGTGCTTCCAGTGTCCCCATTTACTGTGCACTGGTTGGGTTTGTGTGGCACCCTTATCTCAGAGAAGAGAGGCCTTTTGGAAGAAATAACAGCAAAGTCTCTGGGCATGCAGCAGATGTGCTCCAGGGGGTCTAAACTGGACTTTCAGACAGTGTGGTTATACTGGGGAAATAGGACAAAGACAACATTTAGCCTAAAGGACAAAATTAAGTCTATTCTGAAGAAGAAATTCTAAGCAGATTCTGAATAGCTTTTAGGTATTGATGTGTAACCCTCAGTGACAGATACTTCCATCTCTTGTTCAGCTCCCTGTTGAACCAAATTATCAACTAATGAAGATACAGTTGTGATGTGACACACTTTGTTCCTCCTAGTAGGACTTCTTGAGTGGATCTTGTGCTTAAGGATCAGTATTCACATTTAAAAAAAAGTACCTTATCAATTCTCCTCTGTTTTCCTTAGATAGTTATAATAAAAGATACTATTTTACAGCAAAATCCATTCTTTACTGGGGAGGAAAAAGCGGTAAGGAGCAGGACTTGGAACTCCTTCATAAAACCACAGCCTTGGCACTTCTTTATAAATTATTTTTACCTCACCTTGCAGTGTGTTTGAGGCATAATTGCAATCAGGCTTTTTAAACACAGACTTTTCCAGTTTGAAGATTCTCAGACCGTATTTTAATGGCTTGGCAAAATGCCAAGACAAATACCTGTTTTGTCAAGATTTAAGCTGCAAGTGCTGCAGACAATAAAAAGGAAAGTTTGTGTCATAATAAAGTCTCGCAGAGTTCAAAGGTAATGACACAAGATTCACTTGCATTTATATTTTAAAAGTCTTAGGTGAAACTACATCTGAGCTAAAAGAGCTGTATTACATTGGAGGATTGTAAAGATTTTAGAGGTATGAATGAGTAACTGTGATTAGTGAAATGCCAGGCAGAAGACAGATTATTAGAACATAATCACCAGTGTTAAAATTTTTCCCCAAGTCACTCGGCCAACACCTTTAATGCTTAAGTAGTGCCAAAAAGTCAAGGCTGCTGTTCCTTATGTAAGTACAATTACACTTTTACCAGCCCAGTTTGATTTAGGATGTTGTGTGCAATGTCTCTTAGGACTGAGTCATGAGTGACCCTTCTTTCAGCCTCTCATTTCTCTTGGATATCTTCTCTTTAAACACAGTCCTTAACTTAAGCCATGAATTATGTGCAATTGTACTGGAAAGTCATGGTATAGCTATGGGACACATGCTTTGAATGGGGATACAGGTTACTACAAACAGTCCACATTTCAGGCCTGGAGCATTTTCTCTAGATGACCTGTTATCTCACCTGAAAATGAATTTCATTTCGTTCCTTTATGTAAAACTTGCAGCAGCTTTTTGGAAATCTACTCCTGAACAACATGTTTTGTTGTTTTGTTTTTTTTTTCAAACTGTCAGTCTCACCTTCTACTGTGGACTTTAAGTACCTTCCTAGACTGGTGGCAGCAGTATGGAGAGAAAAATTAAAGTATTGTGACTATCAAAAGCTGAAGGAATTTATTTTCTTTTAAACGTAGAGGTATTTCTCTCAGGAAACAGTTGGTCTACTATAAAGACAGAAGATGGGAAAATGTGTGGGGATTTCACCTTATGGAGGAGGGTGGGAGGGGTTTCCGATTTGGTTTTTATTTTTGTCGTTATTAAGGGGTTTTTTGAGGCAAAAGCAAAGAACAAAACTACTTTGCTTTTTTAAAAGTGTGATCTTTGTAGGATTTTTATTATGCTTGCATTTCTTTCACCCTAATAGTGATCCAAAACCAAAGTTACCATTAACTTACAGAATCTTCCTAGGTGATATGTAACCTAATCTCTCTCCTTGTGTACTTTTTGCAGATCAGTAATTTACTGAAGTTCTCTGCAACATATTGAAATGTTGTAGAATAAAAAGGCAATGCTACAAAATTTGTTTATGAGGAATTGCCAGGTATTCTTGATAGACTCAAAATTCAACCAAAGATTACCTTTCAAGGTTTAAGAGATGTCAGGCAGATTAAAGCATCCTTTTGTCAGAATGGAATTAAAAAGAAATCCTTAGGACTTGGTTATCGTATATATATTCATACCTTTCTTAACATTCGATTTTATTGTGTAGAATAGTACAGATCATTTTTCTTCAACAAAAATAATTGATTTATTAAATATTTCTTTAATTCTCTATTTCACAGTAGAATGTCGTTATCAACCTAACCTGGTTTACATAACTTAGAAATCATACTGCTGAAAGAGAGATGATGACTGGTAAGAACTGTATTCTTGATCATCTCTTTTATTTTAAATTCAGTCACCTGCAGATCGGTGCAAGAAAATCCATGCTGGGGATGAAGTGATTCAAGTTAACCACCAAACTGTGGTATGTATAACTATGTTCTGTGTCAATTGGAGATAGAGGTGTCATGGCACATTAGCATGTGTAGAGAAGAAATGTGTAGAAAAATGTGTTTTTATAAATCATTTTTTATTCTAACATCTCAATTTTCCTTTTCTCTTTTGAAACCACATAGTTTTGAAGTCTTAAACTAAGCCCCAATCGTCTGAGTATTACAGGAGGTGTCAAATTAGTCTAAATAGCTGTGGCCTGGGAGGTATGTTAGGGTGTTTTCTGCTTACCAATGATCTGTTAATAAACAGTTGGTTTTAGTAAAATAGAAGTTTGAGGTCAAAGGGATGCAGGGAGTTGGAAATGTGCCGTTGTGGGTTTAAGGTCAAGAATACTTCCTGAAAGCTGGAAAACTTACTACTTTCCAAACCCACTGGAATGTGTAGAATGTGATTTTTGAAAACACAGGCATGTGAAATTCTCGTAGGGATGACTAGGGTGATTAATTTAATTTGAAGACAGATTTTTTAACTTGGAAAGTTAAAATGAAACAAATCTTTCGTATATGATAGGCAAGAAATTAATAATACCATGCAAATTGCTCTTTGTGGGAACAGATACTTGTTAGTTCCTGGTGATTTTATTTAGGATTGGTGAACTCTTAAAATGAATTTACCTTTTCTAAGGTAAGGCTTGGTAAGAGAAAAGAACAGACCGTTAGTACAGAAAGCAACTATTCTTTTTCCAAAGTATAAAGTTTCTTGAGTGTAGTGAAAGTCAATATATGGTATTAGTTACATGTGTTCTTGCAAGCATTTTAACAGACAAAAAAATATCCTATCCTGCCGTTATTAATGCAGTCATTTGTTAAAAGTGTTTTTTGTCATTTTGCATGAGGTTCCACTTCTGCCCTTAAGCCATTGTACATCATGTGAGCTCCTCTGCACAAATTAGTGTAATATTTCAGTATACCCTCCAGCTAAATTTGATATCAAATATACTATACATATGTGGACCTTAACTGATGAGAAGCTATCTTTTGAGCCATGCAATGTAATTTGATAAATTTAAGCAGGTCAGGGTGAATTTCAATACTGTTTTGGCCATATAGCTTCTTCATAAGTATTGTATCCATGTACATTTTCATGTACAGTTGATGACTGATTTATTTGTTTTTCTACACTAAGAAAGCTTATTGCATCAATTTAATTTGAAAAACATTTTTGAACTTTTTTATTCTGACTATCAAAATATATACACATCTGAAGAAGCACATCATTAAACATTCAGTACTTATGCTAGCCAATTTTTCCAACAATTTCTAATGGTGCTGTAGAGCAAAGTTACTTTGTTAACTTGAAAATTTCCAGTTGGTTAGGTATTTACTCTAGTTTTCGTAGCACATCTACAGTGCATTTATTTGATGTAAAGATCAGATCTTACCCCTAACACTAATAACAGTGTTTTGACAAGCCTTAAGATGAGCTTTCTTATGTAGTTGGATGGAATTTTTAATGTAGGATTTGGTTGTTTTGGCTTTTGCATCAGTGAAGCTAAGTATTTTCAGATGTACAGAAAACAAAAAAACATTGATTGCATTTCTAGGGAAAACAACCATACAGAGCTAAGACTTAGTTTAATATGGTGAAGTGAATATGTCTAGTCACTTCTAGACTAAGTCATAGACTAAGTCACACATTTGCTTGTGCTTTTCTTTGTTCTATCAACAATATAATTGAAATGGTTGTCATTGTTGATATTGTATGCAAGTAATTTTCTGGTATTTTAGTGTTGCTTTTCTACAGGGAAAGTCAACTAGAATTTTCTTAGAAATGTGGTAGCATCTCCCATGGTACCTTTGCAAAGGTACACTTAATTCACTCTTCAATTTATAGAGCTCAAATATTTCATTTTTTCTATAGATACTGCGGAATTTGACAAGAGTCTAAGTCACTCCTTTTGTATTCTGACCCCTGTCATGAGGAATTTAATGTCCAGTTCTAGGAATCTGTTTTTCTGGGAAGAGGTGTTATTCCTTGCTGTGGTTCTTACTTAGGAGATAAATTATTCTGAAGATACTACATTTTGTTTTTACTGTGTATTGATTTTTTTTTCCACACTTGATATACTGCTCCCTAGTTGAAAATACAGGACATACATATCAATATGTATCATATGTAACTCATCATACTTATACACTTGTATTGACTATAGAAATAACTGACTAAATTTTTCAAATACCAGACTCTCAAGCTGTAGGGAAGTATTATTCATGTGTAACTGTTATTAAGGTGATGTCTTCTAAATGAAGAATCAAAGTATAAAACCAAAAAAATCTTAAATTTAAATTTATTTTAGAGCTAAAACCTTTTTTTTTCCTTTATTTTCCTCAGTTATTTCAGTGTATTTTGTTTGTCAAATTGAAGTTAATACCTGTCTTTTGGTACTTTATATTTAAAAGAATGAATATAAATATAGGGAAGAGAAGTTCCGTGAAATTATTTTAAAAATCCATCTTATTAGACAATACTTTATGCAAGAATCACATTTTAATGATTATGAAAAAGCTGCTTTTTCAGAAAGCCCACTGGCTTTCAAATAAGCATCATGACAAAGTAGGAGAATAGTTCAGTGATTTTTATTGATTTTCATTATATGTGTCCTAATACTGGGTGTCAAATAGTTCTAAGTTGTCTATTGACATCCTCTGTTTGCTTGTAGTGATGCTTAATATTTGTAGTATTTCATTTGACAGTGAAATCAAAGAATTTCGAGTGATTACTCTGATCATTTGCTATTTGATGGAAAACATCCATAACAGGATTATTCCACTTGTTGCTGGCAGGATGTCTGGAATGTTGAAAATAAAAAAATAATTTAATTATGCTTAAAGTCAGTGAAAACCTAGTATTCAGACAATTGTCCTTTAAATAGTGGTTTCTCAAGGTTAAATATCTGTGTGGATCTCCTGTGTCAGTTGTGCCTTACAGGACAGATATTTTCTTAAATGGCTCTGTAACTGAGGGTCATGACTCCTCCCAACAGGAGAAGGACGTGGACCTGTAGGAGCAAGTCCAGAGGAGACCATGAATATGATCAGAGGGCTGGAGCACCTCTTCTGTGAGGACAGGCTGAGAGGGTTGGGGCTGTTCAGCCTGGAGAAGAAGAGGCTCCAGGGAGACATTACAGACCTTCCAGTACCAAAAAGGGGTTACAGGAAAGCTGAAGAGGGACTTTTGACAGAGGCTGTCATGATAGGCCAAGGGGGAATGGCTTTAAACTGAAAGAGGATAGGTTTAGTTTAGATGTTAGGAAGAAATTCTTTGCTGTAAGGCTTGTGAGGCATTGGAATAGGTAGTCCAGAGGAGCTATGGATGCTCCATCCCTGGGAAATGTTCAAGGACAGCTTAAATAGGGCTTTGAGCAATCTGGTCTAGTGGAAGGTGTCCCTGCCCATGGCAGAGGGATTGACACTAGATGTTCTTTAAGGCCTCTCTCAAATTAAAATGTACTATGATTCTGTGACTCCTCCATTAAAATATAAAGGATTTAGACAGTCTTCTCTTAAACTTCCCTGAAAATTCCATCCTTAATCTTCTCTAAAAGCCCATCTAAAATATTTCAATGTAAACAAAGAACCAAAGCCACCCACCTCATTCGGGTATTTCAGAATTTGGACTGTGCAGTACTCGTATTTCTATCCATATATAGTTCAAGAGTATATTTTGCCTCAAGATAGTCATTCTTTTAACCAACTGAAAGTACAGGAAACTATATTATTGTCTATATGAATTATTACTGTCTCCAGTAGTCTTTCTGGTTGTATCAGTGATAAAACAGTAGAGAAAATACTCCAAGCGGAAAACAGGGAGATATAGACTCACAATGGGTAGGATTCTTGATTAACAGGCTGCTTTTGTGTAATAGTTTCTTTATTGTGGAGGCATATTTGGCACATTGCGTATACTTTGAATAAATATGGATTGAATACAAGTTTGATATGACAACTGATAGACTTGTGGATTCCCAAAACTTGTGTTTGTTGGCTAAAACTCTTCAGAACTAATGTACATATCAGTGATGGAAATAATAGTTGAATATGGTCAGTTACTGATCTGTTGCTGATCTGAAGCTGGTATGTTTAATGTATTTAACACCTATAAGTTACCATTGAAATTGGATTTTTTGAAATATTGTAGTAGATAATACCTCGCTTTTATACAGCAAGTTTCTTACTGTGGAAGCTCCAGCGCATCAAACCAAGTCCAGAGAATTGAGTTGCAGGAACTCTTTTTGTATTTACACTACAAAAATGTTTTGCTGAAATGCCTCTGAAACACGACAGATACATTTACAAGATCATACTTTGCTTTATTGGAAGGGTATACACTTAAGGAAGGGTATGATACCTCTCTAGATACTTATCCTAACCTAATCCTTCCTTAGAAAAAGTAAGAAACAGATTTTTAAGATCACTGTACAATTAGTGAGGAGAGTTTGTCTTCCACAGAATATCTTAGGGTTTGTTGGGAGCTGATAAATTCCAGTTCATAGGAAATATTGAGCTTGGGGTGCATATGAATCTCTGGAGTGTATGCATCCAAAATGGAGTTTGCAGTAGATATCTTCTTATTTGGGGGGGGGGGGAAAGCCAAACCCAAACACCTATAAGCAGAAAAATGATGTAAATATTTCAGTTTATTCATTTTTTTTCTGCACTGTTTAGCAGACTAGTTCTGATCCAGCTAGATTTTTGTGAACACAGGTATTTCATTTAAGGCCTTATTAGTTTGACTTTGAGGGAGATGGTATTTCTAAAGCGACTCAGTGGAGAAATGGGCTGGAATAGTATAAGGGAGGGAACAGCAGTGTCAGTCCAAGCTTTTGACATTAAATGTTTGACATCTTATAGAACTTCCAGTAACAACATCTTTTACTTAAAACAGTATTTTTATTTTCTTATGATGCTTGACTTGAACAACAAAACAGCAAATCATGAAAGTTCAAAAGAAATAAGCTTTTTGCTCAGCTTTCTTCTGTTGGTGTCATGCATGTGCTTTTATGGAAGAGGAGATAGAGTAACAGCTCCCAAATCATGCTTTTAATCCTTTCTGAATCCTTGAGTGTCCTTTGTTTATAATGGTTTGGTAAATGTGAACACGAATATTTAATTTTAAAGGCGAGTGGGATTTACATCTAAAAGATTTCTTGGTCTATCCAGAAATGTTAATGGAAGTCTTTATGGAAGTAACCTAGTTCTCTAGGGCTCTGTCCTGAACTCTCTGTAGTTTGTCAGGATATGAGGTCCATACGTTTTTGCAAATGTAGTCTGTCCCCCAAATACCCTCTCAAAATTTTGGTATAACTCCTTATCCTTTTTTTACAATCTCCATAAGTATTGTATAATACTGATAAAGAAATTAAATTGTCATGATCCCCTCAAAAGGAAAAATATTTTTGTCAACTTGCAATTCCCTTTAACATGGAATTTGTGTTGAGATTATATGGCGTTATTTATGTTATCTTTTTTACATAGATGTGCAGATAAACACAAGTATATTATTTTATATCCCATATGTCAGGGAAGTGTGATACCGCAGAAAGGAAATCTGTGAGGAAACATGACCTTTTTTTCCCCAGGGGAACAAATGCTGAATGCTCTTGTCCATGGAATCTGTTTTCCATTAATCCCTGGAGCTTGTCCAGAGTTGTCTGAAACACACACCACTTTGATAAGCACAGGCTCAATTTTATGTAAATAATGTGCTGTGTCAGTGCGGGCATCCAGTTGCACTTCTGTCTCTGGCAGGACAGAACAGTTAACAAACAAGTCATTGTTGCCTCTGTGTTAGAGCAGCATAAGCTTGGCCAGCCCATGCTGCTTCATGTTTCTGCCAAACTTTATATAATTTTCCTTTGTTCATTCCACATTAAATTTTCACACTTAATCACATCTGTGTCACTCCAGTGGAATTAGTTCAGTTGCAGCAGAAAACCACTCTGTGCTGCCTTCCAGTAGCTACCTGTCCCCTAGATGAGCTAAACTATATAAGCTTTTCTACTTTAATTTCAAGTCAACCTACTTGTCCTAGCTGAAAGCATTAAACCTGGTTGACCGTGCCCCAGAATAGAAAGGGAACACTGGCAGGATCACTCGTAAGTCACAAATGGTTGTGGAAACTGCTCCTCACTGCCTCTGGCTTTGTGAGTGACACATCTGGTCCTGTGACCTGGACACTGACATCCCATGTTCAGTGTGCTCTTTGATCTGTGCTCCAGAGCACCTGATCCCAATGCTCTGCTGCAGTTATGGTGCACTACAGTGCTTGAAGAACATATGCTGGGCATGGTGAACCTCCTCTGTGGGATTGGTGGAGCTGTGTAGCAGCCAAACACTGAGAAGTTTGGATTGCTGTACAAGTCCTTTCAGGAAGTCCTTTCAAGAAGAAATTGCTGCAATAGAAGATGCCCATCATCTCATATGACTGAGATGTAGGTTCTTTGACTATACACTAGATTTTGGTCTTGCTCACCTGATGGCATTTGCCGTGCCCTACAACTCACTCAAAATGAGATTTTATTTTATTTTTTTTTCTGTCCTGACTGTACCCCAGAATGGACAACTCTACTGTCACTGAGCCCTGGTAGTTTACTCGTGTGATAGTATGAACATTTATAAATAATATTCAGCAGACTATTGAGTTCTTAGGTTATTTTTCTTTGGGGAAATAAAAAGTTCTTTTGTAATTGATGATACAGACTGTTCTGTACAGCTGCAGTTTGGGAATACACACCTGGGCTGACTTCAAGGCACCTTTTGAAGGCAGTGTAATTGTAGTAAGAATTCCACTGCAAATATCAATTGACTTTTTCTGTAAATGGCATTGGTGGGCCTTCATAGTGTCACTGCTGGTGATAGCCACATTATTGAGTCTACAACCAAATCAAGTATTCTGATACAAACTATACTTAGGACTATACTCCTGAGGATGTATCTGCTAAAAACTGCTGCAGTAGTCTGTGGAGCATTCCTGTGACCTATTTGTTAAACTCATCTTTCTGCACAGAACATACTGGGAGATGATGCATTTTGCATTTTAATTTATTTTTTTAGAGTTGTTTTCTGTTTTGCTTTTTTTTTGCCCACCTGGTAGTGTTTTTGTAGAAAAAAAAGTCCTCTAAGCAGTGATGTAAATGGTGTTAATATTTTCAACAGAAATATTGAAAGACAATATGTTGTCAAAATATGTTTGCATGTATTCCTGATAAAAATAATTTTCAAATTCTTACAGTAATTGCTACTGACTATTAATCTTGGCACAAATTGTATTTGTTGGCAATTTAAATTAAAATGTTAACAGTATGTTCTTGGTGAGAGTACTATAAATTCTGCAGTTAAAATGATTATTTCAGAATATATGATTAGAGCATATTTTTTATGCCCAGGTAGCAGATAATAAGTAGAATTGAAGTTTTCTATTGTTAACATTGTTTATGTCTGTAGAACAGAATACAGATTATGTTACTCTATTTGTCTCATATGAACAGGTTAAAAGACCTGCTGTTAGTGCAAATACGTGTATTTGAAAGGAAGGCAGATGTTATTCTGCTGCTAATAATTTCCTTTTAACTGAGGTTGCTGAAAATTGAAGTACACTGTATAGGAAGTGATTAAAGGTAAGGAGGGGTTTCTTCAAAGCAAATCAACACAATTGACAGCGCAGTTGTGCACACCCAGGACCACGTATGAGTTAGGATGGAAAAATTTTGAATACCCCTGTGCTTTGTGCAGGTAGCAACTGTGTAAATGACACAGCTGATCTTCAGGTTCCAGCTTGATCTTCTGTTGCATAATCCCTTGTCTTATTGTGACGAAATTAAGAGGTAATTGTGAGGAAGTGTAAGACGGTGATAGTTGTTGTAAAAATAGATCAAAACAGTAAGAAAAGCAAATTAATGCTGTGTTATGTGGGAGGAAAAAATAAAGCAGGGAAATTCTATTGTTTGAGTAGATGTACTCTGGATTTGTAAATTTGTACTTGAAAAAACCTAATTACTGGCTTAAAACAACTCAGTGGCTTGAATGCAGTACATAGTTTATGGCTGATTATTTTAATAGCAGTAAAATGGAACAAAAAAGAAAAGATTTCTCACGATTTAATAATTACTCCTCTATTATGACAATTTCTTTTAGCTTCCTATCCCTGTTCTTCCTTTAGCTAAGTAATGCAACGTAAGTTTGCAGCTCAATTAAAGGCTTTTTTTGGATTTGGATTTTTTTTTTTTCAGTTTGCTTTGTCATTAGTGACCTTAAGGATTTTTTTTTTTATAATTTCTTTGTGCACATGTTAATTTCTTTTCACTATATGAATCCAGTCTCAAGAAACATCTGTTTCAAGGGTAGCACCACTGTTTAGCTGCAGGGCAGCTGGGGATCTCAAGTAGTTTATTTATACACTAAAAAGAGGGAGGTTAGAGGGACTGTTGGAATTACTGACTCACTGGAATCATTCTAAAATACTAAGTTGTGACAATGTAAATCTAATCTGAAATAAAATTATTTATGTATGTGTGTATGCATGCATGTCTACATATATTTATTATTTTAATTCCAGGACAAGCATTTGGGGAATCTAAATATGAGACTATGCAATGCACACACACATGGCTCAAATTCCCATTGTATGGTGGGTTAATACTGCAGGGTCGCTCCTGAGGAGCACCTTCTTTATGCCATGTGAAATATGGAGAACTTGGCTGTTCCTCTACCCTAAGGAAGGGTGGGGTCACCTACATCCATAGTGCAACTTAATCTATGAGAAACCAAGGTGCAGTCCAGTCAGCCTAAATCCCACCTGAGCCTCCAGCTTGTACGACCAACTCTCTGTGCCTCCTTAGACATTTATCGGCACTTGAGTTTTCTTAGCACTCATCTGTGGCCACCCAAGGGTGCTCAAATGTCTCTTCTTTGGCCGTGGAAGAGTGTCCCTCTCTAGGAGCCCTGCTCAAATTAATAGGCACCCAGGCTCTCCATATATTCTCTGAAAACTCCTGATGATGAGGCCAAGTGAGGACTCTGATGGTGGCAGCAGCTTTGTTCATAGCAGTTTAATGTCTGTGCCCTTGCTGAAGAAGGGGTAGGTCTTGCTCATCACAATGTGGCTCTCAGAACCTGTTCTCTGCAGTAGGTATGTAATTTGTTATGCATTTATATATCAGAAAAGTGGTCACTGAGAATTGGGACCAGAACCCTCATATCCCTGACCCACATGCAAGGACCTAGTGGTTTCTTGTCTGTTGTATGACTGGGGTTTGTACTTGCCTGGTGCCATCAGCACAGCGCTGTGCCTTCAGGGAAGGCCTTTAGCCTGAAATTACGCACACCTTGATGCTTGAAACACCTACCTAGCATTTGAAAGACTTGAGTTTAGTCCCTCTGAGGATAAATAACGCTGAGATCCCTTTTTCTGCAAGTGGATGGAAGGTTGAATGAAGGCCTTCCAAATTGCCAGTACCTGTCTTTTCTGGTTATCTGTACTCCTGGTTGAAGACAGAGATGCCTTATAGACACCATGCTGGAGACAGGCAGTCACTGCAGGTACCCCAGTGAAGGAGAATGCTTTGAATTTCAGAGGCACTCCAAAACCGAGTGAAATGAAATCAACCCCGTTTTTTAGGGCCACACCTTGATATAGGGAAATAAGACACTTTTTCCTCAAAAATGATACCTAATAATTGATCTTTATGTCTGTAAAATAGGATATAATCAAACCCATAAAGTTGGAGTCTTTGGAGTTTCAACAAATACGCTCGTTTATTTGTTCTAGGATGTTACTAACAATGACTCAAAAGCAAAACAGTAAATTAGCTCTGAGCTGAAGGTTGATTCTGTCAGTACAAAGTGAATGGTGAGCGTTGTTATTAAATAGTGTCCAAGCTTCAGTACAGAATGGATTCTGAGTTCCTGGACAAATCAAATTTCAGTTCCCCATTGGACAATACAGATGCTTGTCTCCTTTACCGAGGTGCTCTGTAGTCCTGTTACTAACATTGTGAAATTTGTTGAATTATGGTGGTACTGAGCTATGCAAATAACTAAAAGGAGCAATCTAGTAAAATCAGTCAGAAGTTATGCTCTGAATCAGGTATGTTTTCTGAGAGGGAAATGTGTTTAGGGCACCTTAATGAGAGGCAGTAATTTCTGCACTCAACTCTCAGTTTGGATCCTAACTTAGTTTACTCTTGGGATGGTCTCTTAATTGTGATCTTTAGTTTATGTAGCCAAAAATTAATATAAAAATCAGTTATTTCATAGTTTGATAGCAATAAACAAAAGTTTTAGTGAAACATCAGACATTTTTCAAGTAAAATATGAGATTTTCTTCAATGTACTTTACATATAAACTGTGTTGTGACTTTGGACAACGATACAGTGCGGTGCAATCAGTGACATTTTAAGGATACACAGAACGAACTTTAGCATTGAATTAAAATTGCATTTATTTAAATAATATAGCCAAGATACTCTTTAATTAGAATCGCAACCTATGCAATCACAATATTATTAATCTCTCTGTGAGAAAACCATTATGCAAGTGTGGATGCTATTACTGTGCTAGCTTAAGACCATGGATAAATCCCTGAAAAGGCATCTACTGCTCTCCTGACACTGCTTCCCCTATCACATACAGATACAACTTTCATCTCTGTGATAGTCCATGTTGTAAACATCCTTTTGTGATTTCCTCACACAGTAATATTTTCTGGAAACAGGAGACCTATGTCTTTCCATTAATTTTTCACCTTTTCAGGCATCTGCAGCTGGGGGAAGGGAAGAAGATGCTTGCTACTAACATATTTGTTTCACGGTGCTGCCAACTGACCATCCTCCTTTCTGGCCAGTGTTCGTGGAAATCAATCTGTTAATTTAACAGCACGATGCTGTTAAATTTCTTGTCAGATTCTGATGTGCTTAAAAATGTGCTATGTTTGATAGTTATTTGAAGTGTAGTGTTGTGTTATTTTTTCTTATGCACTAATTTTTTTTATGAAATGCAAGATGGTGTTAGATATGGAAGTTCTTTAAAAAACACCCATTTCTTAAGGTGAATACACTTTCCCTCCTAGAAATTGTTCATGTTTTTTTAGCTGAAAAATGAGTAAAAGCTTGAAGCTTGAAAAGGTTGATAAGTCAAAGCACTCTGGATGCATGCAACTAATTACAGGCAACATTGAAAGAATTAGAATTTTTACTATCTCTCAAATCCACTAACTTTTTTAAATTAAACACTAGAGTGGATTTTGCATATTTCTTTAGGTAGAAAAGAGCACATAGCTTTGCAGGTTATATTTAGCAGGAATATATTTTTTTTTCTTTAAAAGTGTAAAGATGTTGCTACTTTTCCCTTCTACAAATCTGCAAGTCAGGAAAAACTTACAGTAACAGGAGAAAAAATAACAGTTTTCTTTTCATGGAAGCAGAAAGCTTTCATTAATTTTCATGAGAGTCTGATGACCTGTTGAACAGGAATACTCCTGTAAAACTATGGACTCTGTTCTGTTTACCATTTGACTGTTATTCCACCCTGTGCATGATGTCATTTCAATGTGTATCAGATTTTCACACTGCTTTTAAGTGATGCAGCTGTTCCATAGTTTCTTTGGGGATACAAGTCCAAGATTTTTCAGGCTGTAGGTTATTTTGTAGCATCCTAAAGATACTTGGTTTAGGTCCATCCAATTGTATTTGAGCTGTTTGCATGTTAATATTTTACAGAGCTCCTCTCTGGATGATAACATACAGCAGCACTCAAGAATGAGCACGGGAGTTTGGGAATACTGCCATGAGTGTGGCTGTGTGAAAAAAAGATTCAATGAACGGTCATGCTTCATTCAGAAAAAGGGAAGATTACTACCAGTTTTCTAAGCTTGTCATAAAGGGGGGAATAGATTCGTCTGGGGAAGAAAGTAATTACTTAAGAACAACTTTTAATTATTTAAAATGTAACAGTTCTTGGCAATTTAGAATAGGAATTCAAAATAAAAGTTTAATTTCAAGCTGTTGTAATATTATCATCCAGATGTGCTTGCCTAAGCCAAAGAAACATTGGGGTCTTGTAAAATATATCTTAACTTGCTCAGAGGCCTCTTCTTTTCCTGGGTGGTGGATGGGAGACCTCTGATAGCACCCTCTGCTAAAGCTTTCTGTGATTTTGGGTAATGGGTGCTTGGCAGGGAAGATGAGTAGGATGTGTCAGATCTGGGTGCAGCTGCACAGGGCTCCTGTATGCCCGTCTTGTCCTGCTGAGGCAACCTGGGTGGCCCTGAGTATCTCTGGAGCACTGTGGTGAGGCTTCCCAGCATGGCCACAATCTCTGGGCATGTAGTGGTAGATGAATGAGAAATTTGGAGGTGACCTGATGCTGTAGGCACCCTGTCTACAGGCTTGTTTCTCTTCTCACAGGATATTACCCTCCCCTTTGGGACGGTGGTGTCCCTGCCCATGCCACCCCCTGCAGCCCTGTTTATCTGACCTTGGGCTGTTGGTCCTTGGATGACACAGATGTGGGCTACCCCTTCTATCCCTCCTTTCTGTGGCAGTAAACTACTCCAGCAAAGGTGCTGTAGCCTCCTTGGCAAAACTAGCTCAGCACAACCCCTCAGGGCACCCGTGGGCCGCCCTCTGTGCCCTTGTCCCTCCCTGTGCTTGGCCAAGAGCTGCACTGGCAACGAGCAGTGATCCAGGCACTGGGCAGCAAAACCCAATGCTGGGCTTAGGCTGCCACCAAAGACACCTCTTCTGACTGCTGCTTCTAGATGGCACTGGTTTAACAATGCAGATTGATTTTAAAGCAAACAACAGTAACTTCCTTGGTCTTTAAAAATGGGCACTTGGTCAGCATAGTGCACTCTTTTTGAAATTAATTGCTCAGGTTATTTTAAATAAACTTGTCTCTTAATATAGTCCTTTTACATATTTATTGAATTGGCAAACCAGTAATGAAACTTTCTTATTACTGTCCCTTTTTGCAGTATGTAAAATCAAATTGCACTTAAAAGGAAGTGTAGATTACACATCCCTGAAGTGAATTTCTGAAAAACAGTTTTCAGTTCCACATATAGTCACTACCTTTTCCTCTTTTCAACCTGGACCCCCTCAAATAAAATTACTTCTGTTTTGTCTGTGTCAATATGAATTTCAATAGGAATTGAACTATGTTGGAACTGAAAAGCATGCCTCCTATGCGGATATTGATTTTCTTCAATTTATTGTTGACTGCTTCTAATGTGACTTTTTCCTCTTAGGCCAATTTAGTAATTTCTATTCAAATGATAAGCCTTCAAGACCTGTCTGAATAGGCAGAAAACTGTCAGGGAACTAAGTAAAAACTGAAGATGAACTTAATTTGAAATTTATAGTAAACTCAGAATTTCCCTGTGCAAAGTTAAGTTAAATTGTTTTTATTCATGAGCTGCTAAATTAAATACATCAGATTTAGTGCTTTGAAGTGATTTTTTTTTTCTTTAATCCCCGCAACTCTCATAGACCAGATAATCTCCCATTTATTGCAAGGTAAGGCATATTTCAAATACAAGATACAGTTTATCTCTGCAAAGTATGAAAGTACATTTAAAATAATTTTTAAAATGCTAGCATAACAAAAAAAAGCCCAATTGTATTTATATTCCTCTGGCTGTTTCAGTGAGAAACATGCAACATCCTACCAATTTAAATTGGAAGTATTTTACATCCTGACTCCCTAATTGAGGCCAAATCAGAGGCCTCAAGGCTCTTTGTGCTGCTTTATTCAGCAGACGGATTCTTCTCCAGAAATCTGTCTTCAGTTGTTACATTAGGGAATTACAGTGTGCAGTAGCTTATGTACAGAGATACATTACATAAACTGTATTCCTTTTCGGTATCAAGTGAAACCTTGCATATGTCCTCAGTGACATTATGTAACTACGGCGAATGTATTGCTTCTAAGCAGTGGTGGAAGTCTAAAAGTAAGAAAACAGTGTTGTAAATAGCAAGGTATTTTTTCAATTATATCATGATGTTCAGACACAAAGCTTGGACTCAGAGACATTTCATTTAAATACTGTAGAAACACAGTGGAGACCTCACCAGGATGTAGGAATTGAGCTGGAGTTGATTGCACTAATGTTTCATTTTATTCAAAGTGTGATAGCCATATGCTTAGTACATTGGACTGAAAATAAGAATTTTAGCATGCTTGGAAGTCTTCTGTAGATACTGAAAAATATTCTCTAATGATGCATGTTGTCAATACCCATTTTCTTTGCATACTATAATATTACTGTAGAAGTACATTCTGAATATAATGAACTTTGCTCTGGTGAAAACAGGACAGGTAGGTGCACAGGAGCTGAGGAAAGAGTGATGAGGTTTGAGCAATATCTGTGATTCCAGGTGGTTGGTAAGCATTAGAGTTGGCTTAAGCGTCATGTTCATATGGCAGTACCAGTTCTTAAAATAAGTGATATTAAACAAACACAGTGAGGTTCTGTGTAGTAGGGAATAAGTAGCAACAACCTACTTGTAATTATCTTGCTTAAGCATAGGTAACAAATATATATTTGTGTCATTGCACTATAGCAATGATAAGGACCATCTGCACTCTCTTTGTTCACATTGTCTATTTCATTTTTTCAAATGTATTGACATGACACAAAATAACCTTTTTAAGGTTAAGTTACCTTATCACTTCAGAGGTCTAGATTTTTTCTTTTCTCAGTTGGGTAATTTTGTTATTAATGTTGTTCTTGTACAAATTGTGAAAGTGGAAAAATATTTATAAATGTGATCCTTTATACATCAGTAAAATTTAGTTGTTTGTTTAGGGGGGAGGGAGAGAAAAAAAGGTAGAAAAGGTGTCAAGTTTACAGAAATAATCACCTTCTGACTCTACAGGCCAAGACTTTCAAGGGATGTATGATTCCATGTATTGCCAATCTAAGTGCCAAACTTGAAAGAGCAGGGTTTTAACACCTTAAAGCACTTCACAATAGATACCTAGTAATCAGGCATTATTCACACTTAACACTATTGTCATTGTCAGTTGTAATGTTTTATTATTTGAAGTACTTTTTTCAAAAATGCAAAGTAGATTATTCAGAAAGTTCTATCCTGCATTTATAAACAAAGAGTTGTTACTTTCCATGTTAGTCAAGTTTTTAATTTTAGAATATTTCAAAATGCTGTAATTAAATTAGGAAAATTTTACTTTGGGCTGGACTACGTCAAGTAGTGATTGGACTACATTTCTGTCATTGATTTACTGTATTTGTTTCTGAATCATGAAAGAAGTACTATTTTTAAAAAGGCCTTTTGTTTCTGACTTTATTTTTATAGCAGTGTGAAGAGTAGAAGATTTTCTTGAACTGTTTTGTGCTCGCATAAGCTGCTAGGAGTAGTAGTGTATGACTACATGTGGTTAGTGGACTTTAAATAGTAACCATGAAGTACCAAATGCTCAGTTTTGAAATGAACTGTCAATGCAGAAGCCAGGGCTTTTTAACTTTCTAGTTTCTAAAGTCTGTGTACCAGAGATAAGTTTGAAAACACCTTGAGATTTAATTGTGCATTTGCAGTGAAGTAACAGTAGTTTATTAATTCTAAAACCTGAAATGATGCATATACATGGTAATGCATTATAATAATTATTTTAGTTTACATGATTTTTATGCAGTAATGAAATTTCGACATTTCTAGAGTTAATTTCCTTTAATATATATATATACACTCCTATAATGTTATTTTAGTAATCTTATTTAAAAAGGGAACATTACATATTGAATACTGTACCTCAATTTTATTGTAATGATTTTACTGGTTACCAGGTGGGGTGGCAGTTGAAAAATTTGGTGAATGCACTACGAGAGGATCCGAGTGGTGTTATCTTAACTTTGAAAAAGCGACCTCAGAGCATGCTTACCTCAGCACCAGCTTTACTGAAAAATATGAGATGGAAGCCCCTTGCTCTGCAGGTAATGAAGCTTAATCATAAGTCATACACCATCATTTTAACTATAGATTATCTCAATGATGCTTTATTGTGCTTCATCCTCAGCAGCATATGGATTTACTCTTGTATACTTTGAAGAATTGTTTCTGAAATTATTTCTCTGAAGTTTGTTCTCATAGGCTTAATTGAAATTAAACCTGTTAGAACTTTTCAAAGTTAAGAAGTAATCATCCCAGTGTTCTACAGTGCAGAAAAGTAGCCTCAGATAATTTTTCTAGCCAAGGGAAAAGAAGCATGCTTTACAAATGGATAAATTTTAGTTTGGTTTCCTGTGAAGATCTCAGTACAATATAACCTCAAAAAAAGAGGGGAAAAAACTGTTTGAGTTCTCAGTTTGATCACTCATGAAGTTACAGGAAAATTTATAAGGTGATTGTATTCAATAAAGCACTTGACCATCAATTTTTCTCATGTAAATAAAGTTGTATTTGTGTCAAAGTTGCCTTGCACATAAGGAGGTGTTAGCATAGGATATCAGCTGGGCACCTAATATTAGTAAGCCTGCAATATACTGAAAACAATGAAATGGTTTCATTAAAGCTTTCATGTTTACCTCTAGGATAAAATGTCACTGTGATGGATTACTCTAGGAAATAAAAGTTATGTTCAGACTGATGAAGTCATGTAACCAACAGATGGAACCAACAAATAATCTGTTTTTCAATTCAATTCAGATAGAATAATGTTTAGCAATTTATTTTCTTTGGGACTTTTTATTATCACAGTAAAAACTCTAATTAAAAATTAAGTACATTTCAAAGATAAAAGACTTCTGCAAAGTTTGGACAAAAGGAAAATGAGATATGAAAATGCCACTGCCATTAGCTGTGGTCTTTGCCGTTTAAAATATTAAGAGATACCTAGAAAGAACTAATGCTGTGAAGAACTTTTTTCAGATATGTGTATATATATATATATATGTATATATATATATATGCATATATATATATTATAATGGTTAAATGCATCATAGTCTTTAAAACTGAGTAAGTTTTTAAATAACTGAGATGTCTTGATCTTTCAGATGTAAAGAACTGACTAGACATATGACAAAAACTTTCAACCAGAAATATCTTATTAGCGTCTGAACATAAAATTGCAAATCTGTGTGCATGTTGTGAGTGCATGAATGTCCATACTTGAAGGCTGCTCTTTTATCATAGCTGTAGTGAGAATATAAATGCAAATGTAAAATGCACATCATTGCCTTAAATGGGGTCCAGTGCTTTCAGTCTAAATCCTGTTTGGATGAGTTTGGTATTTCTTTGTGTGAATTGGGCCATTCTCCTAAATACTCCTTTTTGCTTGACTTTATCGTTTGCCACTAGAATAATTGTGCTGAAGTCCCCACAAGAGAAGTTTCTGACAGGTACTAGGGTGTTACTCAATGGATTTAGCTTTTGATATCTACTATATACATATCTACATATCATTCAAGTTTCTCATTTTTTCTCCCTTTGACCAGCAGACTTACACGAACAGTTACTGCTTCATTCATCTTGGCCTATTTTAAACTGATCTACCTTAGATACAGGGAATTTGACCCAGCACATGCCTCTTTTCTATGCATTTGATGGTAAAGGGAGTCTGGACAGCCAACTTGAATGTAGTTTATCTGTATTGGATGGCACTGACCCTAGATAGTGTTCTTCTATAATCTTACAGACTTGGGGAGTTGGGGGGCAATGGGAGTATTGGGTTTGGTGTGGAGTTTTTTTTTGCTGATAGCATAAAGAATATTAATATTTTCAAGGCTAATATGAATACAAATAGAGATCCTGTTAAACATTACAGATATAATTCTGGTAACATGATATTATTCTGATTTTATCAAACGTGACACCAGGAAAAGGCCAGAGCCTCATTCAGCACTTATGTGTGCAGTGGGCATATGTGTGTCTGTTACAATTTATGATTTTAGCGTGAGAAACAATAGTTTTCTTAAGTAGGCGGAGTGTGGACAAAGCTCCAAGGTGAAGTGCAGACAAACTTCAGAAGCTGCATAATGTAGAAATTTGTGTTGATTTATGGAGATCAGAGTTGAACAGATGTTAAAGTCAGTTGATGTTAAAGTTTAAATGTAGCCTAAGTGTGAAATTGGTACCATACGTTATATCAATAACAAGCAGCAAAAGCATTGGGTGCAGTATAATTTTGTAGATGTAAAAATATGAACAAGTTATGTTTATTTAGCAAATTTTCTGGAAAAAAAAGTCTTCGGAAAAACTGTAAGTATGGCAATTGCAATTTGACCCTCTGACTGGTGTGAAATTTCTTATATTCCTGATTCATGTAGAGGGGCTATCCTTTGTTAGGAACTGGGAAGGTAATGTGAGAGAAGAGGGGGAAAGTGACAGCAAATAGCAAAAAAACATAAGGGAAAGCAGTACTTACATCACCTTTGCAAGCAGGGGAGGTTATGACAAATCATTTTCCCATATCAGGATGTCTTACAAAAAATAACTGAGATCATTACAACTGTGCTGTCATCCCAGAGTTAAGTTAATTGAACCACATGTACAATTCAGCAGACACAAGCTATAAGGAAATTATGATTCAGTAATAATTCTGTTAAAGTGCAAAATATGACCAAAATATTCAAAAGATTGTAGAAGGAGATATGGGGATGAAATTCTGATAAAGTGGGAAATAAGAGCAGCAAAATGACTGCTGTGGTTTTTTTGGTTCTGCAAATAGATTGAACACAGAAAAATGTGGTGTCACATCCTAATCATATTGCAATGAATAAGGTGGGAAGGTGGAAGTTTGCCCTAATGTAAGGAGGCTGACACAGAAGCAGAGACTTGAGGTTTTGTATGCATCCCACCAATGAATATATTTAACAGCTGATGTCGTGGATGTAGAAGGTAAATATTTCAGTGAATTAAATTAGGAAACTCATTTACATTGAAATGTACATTGTAATGTTTTAATTGAGAACCTTCAAAACTTAATTTTAGCTTAAAGTAAATAATGTTGAGGCATTACTGGTAAATTGCATTCTGCTTGTTTAGTCAGTAATTGTGTATGAGAACATGAAATTTGCCATTTGCAGCTACATGACAAGCTAGGCTTAATGGAGAGATACTAAATATGCCTGTAAGCTGGGAAAGTGCTAGATGAGTCTTCCAGTTCAGGCAATATGCAGGTACTACCAGTGGATCAAGCGGTTTTATGTGTGACAGGGCACCCTGGTAGTTAAATTATAAACTCCGATAGTGAAATTTTTTAAGAACTTTCTGTCCACTGTTAGTGATCTAGATTAGCTACAAGCCAAACGAACATTTGTGGTCTCCATGTCTGGAAAACACTTTCAGACCATTCAGATATTAAGTGCTTTTTAATTGACATAAATACTTCTTAGAATATTCAGTTGTTTACTTTTAACAGCTCTGCCTTCACGTCACAGTGTTGCCATGAATTAGGAGTTAAGTGTAGGCTACGTTATTATTGATTAATTCTTTGTGTTGTTTTTTTTTTCTTTTTGGCAGAAATGTGGTATATTCATTCTTTTCACAAATATCCTTAGAATAAATATGAAAGATTAGGGAAAAGAAAGAAGAATAATTATGCATCTTGTGTAGCAGTCCTGAAACTGATATTGAATGACTTGATGTACAGTCAAATAATACAATTAGCCTATGGCTATACCATGCATCATTACATAATAAGTTTGTATTTATAAGCGCATTAATTCCAGCTCTAGGGTCAATCACTACAGAAATAAAAAACTTTTTTTTTTTCTTTTCCCCCCTCTTGTGTCCTGATTAAAGAAAATGCTGTTTGGTTGGGTTTTTTTTCTCTTTTCAGTCAGTTGATTGTCTGTTTTAATATCCATCAGTATCCAACCTCTAACTGATAATCAAGGTTCTCTCATGATACATTTGGAATCATATCCAAATTTGTGAAGTCAAGGGATTTTTCAGCCTACTTTTGTCGCTATTGCTTTTATAATATTTGAATAAGGCAGCTGTGGCCTTGGGGAATTTAGTGGTTGCCTTTTGCAATTGAATGTATTCATTAATATGGTATTGTACCATGAATTTTAAGATGTTATGCCTGCAAGACAAACCTTACTAAATTTGCCTTTCAGTTACTTTTCTTAATACTCTGAGCAGTTGTGTGAGAACCCAGAATGATATTTCAGTTTGCAATGTTTGTATTTCTGACTGGGCTGAATGTGGTGAACAAACCAATTAACTTTAACCTTTAATTTTTTTATTTTTCTTACTTTACATAGAGGTGACTTTATCTTTGAACTCTCCAAATTTTTGTCTGGTTCAAAACCTAACTTAAATAAATGTTCTCTACTCTAGATTGTCTGTTTTATTTCTCCTTTCCACTTTGTGTTATTCTGGGGAGGTTTCAAAGGGAGGCTCCCCGAAGTGCTGTTTGAACAAGGGTGGAAAGCTCAACAGAGAAGATTCTTGGAGCATATGGAATTTTATGTGAGTTGCTATCATCACTCTGGCAAGAGCCTAGCTGCAAAGTCCTCTGCCTTCTGGAAAATGCTTTGTTAATTAGTCAAAAAGAAAGTGGACTTTACTACAGTGTGGAAGACTCTTCATCTATTTTCTTTATAATACAGCAAAGGAGTGCTAGAACAACATGTGCCATGCTGTGGTTAATTTGGACTACACCCACCAAAAAGGCTCTTCCTCATCTCAATGAGATTGGGGCAGGTCAAGCTGCCAGCCACATCTTGTGTATTGACTGGGAAAAAAAACCTTCTGACCCCTCCTTCACCAAGCCTATTTAAATGTCACCTTTTGTATATCCAAATAGTTCACTGTACTGTTTTGTATTTGATTAAATTGTACTGTTACAAAATCACCAGCAACTCAGTATCTGTAGTTTTTTTAGTAGGTTTTTTTGGATTAGATATGCATCATATTTCCACTATGGTATATCCAGCTTTTCAGCCTCCTAAGAAGCAACAGCACCAATAACAACACTCCTTTGAAAGTATCGAAAGTATTTGTTTGAAATATTTAGTGTATTTCCTTACTTGATTATATTGCCTCCTTCATTCATCTAGAGACAATGCTATCATCATCATTTATGATTAGAATTAATGATCCTACACTTTTTAATCATTAAATTTGAATAAAATATTACCTTGTTTGCTTTTAAGTTACTTGTTTGTCTTTCAGCTACATGGGAACTGGGCATTCTTTGCAGCACTGTTAAAATGGATTCTGACTGAATTAGTTACAGTATTGCATTACTTCACATCATGGTTGTTCTTATAAAAAGTTTATTTTGTTGGAAACATTTTGTTCAATGAATTGTCATAACCTTGATCCAATATGAAAAATATATTGGCAGTAAAATCTATTTACTGATGCAAATACTGTATAAAGATAATAGAATTTAAAATTTTGTATTGGTTTTGCTTGTATTTGGAAAAGTTGTATGCCTTTTTTCTGGAGCAATGTTTCTCAAACTATATATTGCTGGTTCCAAGGGAGTTCATGAAAGGTTCAAAGAGTTTTAAAAACATTAAAAGAATTTTAGATAGTGTATATTAAATATTAATTACATTCATTGTTTAGAGGGAAAAAGCAAAAATATTATGCTGACTCACTGGGGACACCCTCTAAGTTCCTTCAGGATTGGGGATGGGAAAAGCAGCAATAGGTCCCAGTAGCAAGAGGGAGGTGGGGAGTGCATGGCAGAGCTAACCAGGGACAGAACAACTGCGAGGGGAGAGGGGACTTGGATGTCTGTGTGCTGTCAGTCAGTACTTACAGGGACCTCCTATTTCCCTGCATTAGAGAAACTGATGTGCTGTAAGTAAAGATGGTTGGTTACCTCTTCCCTGGCCAACTGACTGTTTGGGAAAGGCTCCATGAAGACTAATGATCCGGAAGGAGGATGGTGCATTCAAAACGTTTAAGAAATAGTACTCCAAAATGTATTGAAATATGGATTTTGTGTCTGTCATTGTGGGTTAACATTGATGCAGGGTCATTTGTGGAACATTTTTTAGGTTACTCCAAATTTTAATATGTAAATTCTAAACTTTTCCTGCCAGGCTATTCCCGTGGGTCAAGTATTTAACTCTTTGGACTTGAAAACTTTTTAGTTTTATTGCTGTATCAGCAATCCCCCTTGCCCTGACCAACCTGCCAAAAGGAACTGCAGCAGGAAAATCTCTACTCCTTGGAAGTTAATTAACTCAGGGATATCACTGATCTCCAATGCATCCAATTGAGAAATACTTGAATGGAGTTCCATGTGGTTTTCCTGTTCAATGTGTTGCATATGTTTCACTGAGTGGCTGCCATTGAACTGGAGAGCTACATGAGCTGATTTACTTGCAGATGACCAGATTGACTTGACTTGAACGGTTGAGGTCTCTAAATTTCAATGCAAAATGTCAGGTAGATGCACCATATACGCAGGCCATGGTCTGAAGGCTTTCTTTTCAATCAAGGGGGTCTGAAGACTTTTAATTCCTTATAAAAATGAAAGCTGAACTCCTACAGCACAAGGTGGTAGGTACAACAGTGCTCTCAGTGTGTTGAGCTACTACCAGGAGAGACCATTTAAATGCTCTTACCATGTAGAAATTCTTACTGAGCTGTTACTTTACTGGTGAAGTCTTGATAACTACTTTTTTATTTTAAAAGTGGCAAGCAATTTTTAAATTTGGATTTCCCTTTTTCTTCTAATTAAACAGCTTTTCTGTTTCTGCGGAAATAAGCAGAGAGTTGAGTTTGGCAGTACAAAAGAAATTTGGAAAAGACACGAGAATGTTTTGAGACAATCCTACAGGATTGTGCTTCCGTTTGTACTAGATTGTATTACAATTTCTATACCCTTGGGAGCTCCAGGTGCCCTGGGAAGATGTACCCACCTTGCCATCCTGTGAGGTACCACATCCATTCAGACTTTCACCAGCTACACTGTATTTTCACCTCTGAAAGTGTCTGACGTGGGAACAGTTACCTTCAGTAAACTAGATAGCTTGTGGTTTTCTGTGTTAGACTGAATACCATTTCTTCCTATTGCATTCACTGTTTTAACTACTTTCCTGTGCCAAAAAAATAAACTAAAATAGGCATTTTTCAAAGATTTACAAACCCGAACTGATTTCCAGCATCAACCAGCAAATTGTCTGGAGGACAAACTGAGCTGTATGTCGGGGCTGTGTATTACACCAAAAAGAATCCTCAGACTTTAGCAAATTTTTTTTTATTTTTTTTTTTCCAGAAATTAACTCAGTATCAGTAGTATTTAAATAATTGCAGCCAGGTATTCCAGGCTGTAACATAAGGGAAATTCTTCACCTGTGTCCTCTAGCCCTCTGGCAGCTTGTCAGGACTGCCACAGGCACATCAACCCCTTGTACATCCAGATCACTCTTATGCTTGAGCATGACTTTCCTTACATGACATAAACTCCTATTGAGTGCCACCAGTCTAGTTTCTGGGGCTCCCTTTCCTCTTATCTACCTATTCACGCAGGTAAAGTAAAGGGTTGTCTTCCTCCTGTAATTAGACAACAGCAAACCCCTACCCAGGCTGTCTTCCTCCAAGTGCTCCTGCTGGTATAAGCCATGAGCAAACAAATTGGGCTTAACAAGTGTAAACAGTATCTAAGTCACAAAATTCTGTTGGTTTACAATGAAAATTAATACGACAAGCTACTCAGCAAGGTGTACTTGTCATAGAAGTGCAAGGTATCAAAAAGGAAATAACCAGTGTTGTACTAGTGAGTGGTTCAAAAACATCTATGGCTACGTTGTCACAGATGAAAATTAAAATATAAGGTTTTTGTTTCTCTGAAAGTTGGGGGGGGGGAGGGGGGGTTCGGGGTGTTTTTTATGGGTTGGGTTTGGGGTTTTTTTACCCTGTTTTACCACCAGCTTTATTCTTACTTTTGCAGACTTTTGTCTTGTTTTTAGTGGTTGTAAAGTCTTTTACTTGTCTGATTTTGTGTGTGTGTCTTTCTTTTTCTCTTCCTGTAAATACCAGTAGTCTTTCCTTGGCCTGGCTATGGAATACTCACATTAACTCTAATGAGCAAGGAAAGAATTAAGCAGTATCATTGTTTATAGGATGCAGTTTTTGAACATTCAAAAAGAGAAAACTTTTGTCAGTTTGTAGCTGTTGCTTTAAAGGTGGACTTGCAAAGTTTTAATAAGTCAATTTTAAGCATACATTTTATTATATTTGAGATAAATAACATCTAACACAGCTCTGTTCCTAAAACAAGCAATAACTGGCTAAAGCATGGGGTTTCCTAAGTGATATTCATTGTTCCTATGTACAGATTTTAAAAAATTAACACAATGGTGGGGACTTCACTTGATAAACATAAGTTTGAATGGCTTATCGCTAGTTTATGAAAGGCCAACATTTTGAGGAAGTTTCTGCTGTTAAACTTTTGGAGGATTCTGCACTATAGGCATAATACTACGGTGTCAAGATTAGTATCTAGAAAATGAGAATTGGTTATTCTGCACAGGAACACCCTTTTGGTCTGTTCTGAAGTATTGTTAATAGTACTGGCAGAAGGATCTTTCTATGCACCCATTCAGTCAACATTTAGAGCTTCTCTGCCGTCAATACAACATGAAATGTTTTATTCTCCAGTAGTTACTAAGGTCAGAAATTGGAGGTATAGTGAACTCTCTTCAATCCCAGCTCTTCTTTTTTCAAGGAGTTAAATTCCAAAAATATAGCAGGAAAAAACTCTTTCTAAGCAAAACTCAGCATTTTTTAATAATAGATCAATTTTAAGGTATACAACAATACTCTTGTACTTGCTGTTTTGCTTTTGCTTTTGCTTGAGTTTAGGTATCTCACAAACCAAGCCACATAAGGCTTTCCTTATTAGGTAGACATGTTATTAAGTAGACTACAGCAAACAAAGTTTTCTTCTCATTTAATTTTTCTGTATCTATGTAGAGACTGTTAGAAAATCTTGCTATGATTTTCAACCCTACAGTGATTTAATAAAGTTAGTTAAACTAAGGAAGAAAAAGGTGTGCCTAATTCATGAGATAAAGGGAGAGATGTGATTAAGGAACGATCCTGTTTGGACTGGAATGATAGCTAGAATGCATGATTATTCTGTGAGGAGGGTACAATTTATTTACCTGTGACTAAATGTTATTTCGTGAGGAGAATGCCCAGGGGAATAATGAAAAATAATAATCTCCCATTGATTCTGTGTGTTCTGAGGATGCAGTACCTGATTTAACAGCATCTGCAGGCATAAACTGAAGCGTTTACAGTTAATTCTTAAGCTGTAGAACAGATGGGGGGACTTGACATTTAATTTAATGCCTACTTACGCACCTTTTACTGTAAAGTAGACTTTTTCTTTACAATGTTAGTTTAATTAAGGAATTAACTGGATTCTGTATGTTATTTAATCGTTACGATTTCAGCAGTAGCTCTACTGATCACCATTTTTATGAGCATTGGCAATAATCTTGCTATGCTGAAGGGAAAAAGATGTCATCAGAGGAGTCAATTTTATAAGCACAATGCATAAGCATTCTTAGATCTGTCTCCTTAGCATGAGTGTTTTTTAGTCAGTTTAAGAGCACACAAAACTATTTCTTTAGCTTTCTGAACTATAGTCTGTTTATGGCTTTTTCAAATAAAAATGTATAATATTTAAGGATAATCTTGATTATTTCTCTTTCTCTTTTGAACCAGCCTCTTATTCCTAGAAGTCCTACAAGCAGTGTTGCTACGCCATCCAGTACTATCAGCACACCTACAAAAAGAGACAGCTCTGCCCTTCAGGATCTCTACATACCCCCTCCTCCAACAGAACCTTATGTTCCAAGGTAAAAAATATCATTTCAGGGTACAATTCAATGTAAAAAATATTTTTGAGGTAACTGAACATTTCATTCCTACCCATTTATCAACCTGCCCTGCAGAATAGACTGCATTTTGCAGGTGAACTGATTATTAAGGGTAGATATGTTGAATCAGACTCACAGTGTTCTGAATCAATCTATTGTCTGCAAAACCAAACAGTAACCTTTAGAAAAGAGGGCTTAGTACCCTATTTTATCAAATATGGGGTAATCAATTGACTGTAACAGTCTTGTCCTCTTTCAGAAGACCAAAAGTTACCTGAGACCCTGAATCTGTAACCAGAAAAGAAGTTTGTATCTTTCAACAACAGAAATTATTAGTCCTACCATAATGTTTTCTTTTTTAGATATATTTGATTAGATAGCATTACAGCAAATTTCAGGACTGTGTTTTGGTGTGGCCACTCTGCTAGATTGTGCAGTGACTGCTGTTCCCTGTAAATGTACCTGTTACTCTGACCTGCCACCTGGAACAGGCATTGCCATCTCTTCCGGGTCTCTGGGCTTTCTGAGCCAGAAAAGCAGCAGATCTTTCTTGCAGATTCATCGACCTGCCTTTATGTGACCTCAAATGATGCAGTGTAATTGTATAATGTGCACAGATGCTGCTTTCCTAAAATTTTGAGAGAATTATGGTCCACAAATAATACAGAAGTAGCTACCCAAAAGTCTAGGAATGTATTTACGAGGAATCAGAATTTTTAAAGCTTTCTGTATTCTTACACAGAGGCTATCACATGTCTGGTCAATGTATTTTTAAATTACTTCTTACTTTTCTTTTAGTTAGTCTGTTAGTTTAGTCTTTTAGTTCTTGGAAAGTCTGTAAGGGCAGCATGTCCTTTCTTGTACCCGAGTTTCTTGTAGCTGAGTTTTTCTTAGACTTTCCTATCAGTAACTCTTCTAGCCAATTAGTGAGACGGATGACCTGATACTGGCAAGATTTTCCAGGGAGTCATCCAAGAGTGAGGTATAAGGCATATTAAATTGCTTAGTGGGGAGCAAAACTTGTGATTCTATGATAAATTCTTACTCTTCAGAGATATGAAAAACCTTCCGGGGCAAAAGAGTGACTTTGCACTTCATGGTGACATCACAAGCCTTTAGTGAAGCCTTGTGTCCCATGTTCCTTCCTCATCCCTGCCTCATCTGTACCTGACTTGGTTACTATTTCTTGGGAAAAAAAAAAAAGGCCATTTTATTTCAAATGTGACATGTGTAACACAGTTGAACTTGCTGATGTAATTAGTTTAATGTTTGTCTTAGAGCGAGATAGACAAACATAATGCATTCACTATTTTTTTGTCTTTTAATTAAATAAAAACACAGTCAGTCATGACATTTGACTTGTTTACAGAAATTGAATTTATATTTTATCTCCCTCATAATAATATTTTATTATGCTTATGTAAATGTTTTAAAGACATGGTTTTCAGAAAATTGAGGGTAAAGAACCAAGTATTTAATTCTAATCCATTAACAAAAAAGCTGGGGAAAAAAGCCCCCAAAACACAGTCTTAGGTTTATTTCTTTTTGAATGCAGTAGCTATATGGTGAAGACTTGTTGCTCCTGAAACTATACCATCTTAAAAGAAGTAGTGCCTTTGTAATGCTTCTGATCATGTTTACCATCACAAAAATACTTTTATTTGATAAGAAATGCATCCTCTTTATTGAAGTATTTTTAGTGATCATTCAGTACTCATCAGTTTTTGAGTTCTGCTCTAGAAATTGAGATCTTCAAAATGTATTTTCATTATTTATTAATAACATCTCTGAAATCATTATGATAATGCAGTAGTTTGGACCAATTCCGATTAAATCTTATAATACATATTAGCACAAGCTGTAATCTTATGGAGAGATTAAACTTTGTACATTTGAATTTTTTTATCACCGTAATCCTAATGGACTATACTTTATTTCACCTGTCACATAGTGTACAGTGTTTCTGCATAATTTGTTTTTGCATTACATCAGGTTTTTTGTCCATGATTAACTATATTAAATCATGTCTTTATTTTGGGTATTATCAAACTGTTCAGCATGTGTTTCTCAGTTTGTTGTTGCCATTCCAAAAGAAAAAAACAAAACAAGCAAGCCCTCCTTTTCTTACTGGAATAGAGTAAAAGACTTGACATTTTTACAGAAATTGTAAAATCCAAAACCAGGCCACCTTAGTGATGATACCCACAGACAGCACAACTGCTGACATAAACTGCACACGGATGGCATGACAAAAAGGGACCAACAATTTCCACGTGGTAGTTCCTTAGAAGTGTTTGTTGTAAGTCAGTGCCTGCTCAAATTTGTGAAATGCCTTTGGGGATGAGAACTGCAGCCTTCATCTCCAGCGGGCTGTGGCAAAGGGTGTTTGCCTGGTGGCTCTGCACTTAACTCCGCGCTCACAGTAAAGATCCCTCCAGCTCGGGCTGCGCTGCTTTCCTCATGCCAGCCCCTGATGAGGGTTGCAGCACTGATTAGCATCTGGCTGTTTTGTGTCAGTCTCCATTGTGTTACCTGCTGGAGTCCCCCTGCACTGTCAGCACAGAAAGTCTTTCTGTGATCAGAGGTGACTCCACAGCCCTGCTGAGGCTGCACCATCCCCCCTCACTGAGCCAACACCAACCCTGCTCTGGGAAAGCAACCTGCCAAAGCAGGGACAGAAGGACTCCAGCAAAAGGCATATGGCCCCAGCTTCTCTCTTGAATGTCTCCTATGCATTTGGCTGCCCAGGAATAACTGTCTGATTAGGTCTTTTGCAACCCTCTCCAGGCACAATTCTACCAGCAGGTTTACTAAATGAGCCCTGGTTCACCTAGTACAAGAGAGGACTCCTAACCCAGTACAACTTGCTCTCTTGGTTGATGCCTTTGAGTAGTTTGCATTTTCAAAGAGTGGGGCAGGGGTGCAGGAAAGCAAAAATTATTATCTTGAGGATCTGACACAAACTCCAAAGTTAGCACTGTCCTGGGATAGCAGCTTATGAGCAGGTGTTACACACCATATTTGGTACTGCGTGGATGTACCTGTACAACTTCTAGACCTGGACGGATTGTGCAAGACTATGTCAGATGTCTGTACATCATCTGCACCTGGTTCTTCTTGATCTGAGGTTAATTTGTAAGGAATCAGATTGAGTTTGCTGGTGCTCCATATAGCCATGTCTTAAAACTATATGATGTATTTAAAAATGCAAATCTGGAAAAGTAAGGTAAGCACTATTCCTCTGCCCTAAATCACAAGGGCAAAAATAACAAGAAATAAAAAGGAGCAGCTGCACATCAATTTTATTTCTATAATTCTTTTCAAGATAAACCAGTGAGATTAATAAGTCTGTAAAAGAATTGAATAAGCAGAGATGTGTGAGGTAACTGGCATATACAGGCATACGTATGCATATATGAGGTGTGATCCTGATGTGGGTGGATGTCATCATCTGTTTTGATGCATGAAATACTGATATAGGCCTATGTTTATTGAAACATTTGCAGTTTAAAAACATCAATGTTTTATCTCAATATACTAAAACCCTCTCTTTTTAATTAAAGGGATGAAAAGGGAAATCTCCCCTGTGACGATGTTGGCAGACATATAGTGGGCAAACCGGTTCATACAGGATCCGAATCTCCAAACTCATTTCTTGACCAGGAGTATCGGAAACGCTTTAATGTGGTTGAAGAAGATGCAGTTTTATACTGCTATGAATATGAGAAAGGAAGAACAAGTGGTCCTGGAAGGAGAGAGAGCACACCGACATATGGTATGGCATTGATCTAATAAAGATAATCACCTTTCATTGATTTTAGGATTTTCGTGCATCTGCTTTTGTTTTTAACCATGAAAATATTTCTGGGGCCATTGATTTTGCTAAAAATTCTATACTACTTTAGTCCAATTTCAATCTAAGAGCTTTATTCTGTTAAGGGGAAAAAAAAATACTTAACATGTTAGGGAGAGCAAGTCCAGTTTTATATCAATGGTTTTTCTGAATATAAATTATATAATTTTGTTATCAACTTAATTTTCCAGATTATATTTCAGTATCATTTTATAGAAAAAAGCAACTAGCAGAAGCCCATATTTTTTTACTAAAAATACAGGATGAAATTGTTCTCTCAGTATAACAGCAAGGCTTGTATAAGTTTAGTAATTCATTGTTGGAAATATTTTCCCAGATATAATAATGATCACAAACACTTCAGGTTTACCAAGAGATGACATGCTGCTTTCATGCTGCACTGCTCTCTAAAACTTTTTAATTTTTCTTTAGTCCTGTAACTTCCTATATGGGAAGTGATGACAATTATATATAGCAATTCCTCTTTATTTGAGATTATAGGTTGTTTAAGGAAGAATTTTGCATGTAAACATGCACATGCATTCATGCTACTTCCACATCTTGGATTTTTGGCTTATTTGGGATGAAAATTCAGAAACAATTTCTGGTGAGAATTTCGATGCTCAAACCCTTGTACTCCCAGTTATTTTCCCTTTGAACCTGTTGGAACTCTTCCCTTACCTATTGTAACTTGTTTCAGACTGGGAGAACTGGGGGGTTTTTTGCCAAGTAAAAAATTGGACAGGCGTGGAGTTATTAGGCTGTAGAAGAAAATGAACCTGTTGGAACTCTTCCCTTACCTATTGTAACTTGTTTCAGACTGGGAGAACTGGGGGGTTTTTTGCCAAGTAAAAAATTGGACAGGCGTGGAGTTATTAGGCTGTAGAAGAAAATGAAGAGGAAATATCATGTTTAAAAAAAAGTATTTTGACTGCTATGGTGTTAGCTGAGCACACACTTGAATATTTTTTCACCCTACTTGCTATGTTTCCTCAATTTTTAAACTGAGCACAAGCTGTATTTTGGAGTTGTTATAGTAATCCTGTCATCATGTAGCTTTGTGAAGAAAATTGATGTAACTTATGAGGAAGCATAGATTTAGTACATCATGCAACCAAGCTTCAAAATCACCTGGGAACCTCGATATAAATTGAGCTTGAGCTGTGTGAAGTATCCTCAGGACCTGGAGCAATGTGCTTGCACAACATTAAAGGTTGCATTTTCATAAAATGCACCTTTTCTACACAACTACATGATCCTGCTGCAAAATCTTCAGTATCCTTTTGATTTCAAAGTGTTTTCTAACAATGCCCATTCTGTGCAAAATAGCTACTAAGTTTTTGAAATGAATGTATCAATTTTATTGCTCCAGTATTTCAGATAATACAATTGGTGAATACAGTCAGTTCCATTACCAGAGATGTACTCTCTGTTCCAGACGTTAAATTTTAATACTGGTGGTTGAAAGTGAAAAAAAACGCATTTCTTCTTCAAGGACTTTTAAATCTATTATTTTGTTATAGCATAGCTTTTTTAGCCTTTTTTTTCTCTTAGCAGAAAGGGTTATAAAGACATGGATCAAAGACTGCACTGAAAGTCAATCATTATTTAACACATTTGTTATACAGCTTTTCATGTTTGATCTCACTTCTTTTTTAATGAATTCACACCATCAAGTTTATTTCATTTAAATGTGTTTTCTAAAAATATTCTAAAAACATTTCAGCATTAAATTCTAAAGTTTCCCACATATGGCATTTGTTATCATAAGGTTTGTGGTTAGGCATGACCTTAGGTTTTCACAAAAATCCGGAAAATGGCAATAACTCTCTTCTGGCTTATGGTGATCCATTAAAGAAGGTCAAAGAGAGTTCCAAGGCCTAGCGAAATTGTTTTTAACATGTACTGATCATTAGTTATGTGATGGTGTCAATTTTTTTTTTTAAATAACTTCTCAGTCCTCTTTCATGAGAGGTTAATAAGGCCCTCTATAATTTCTTTTTTGGAATATTTTTACTTTTTTTGACAATGTTAACAAAGAGACTTCTCTTTTATGCTCTTACTGGCTTTGTATAAATTTGCTAGTTGGCTTTGGAAAGCTTCTGTTCATATCCCATGGAAGAAATTTCCTGAGTATAGTCAGCAGGGAAAAGAGATTTAGGGAATTCAGAGGGTGACTAGGAGAGGTAACAGGTAAATGAAACTTAAGGAAAGAAACAAATTTGATCATCGCAGTTTTAATGCCAGATACAAAATCAGGTGAAGGTTTTGTATAAAATTTGTTATGTTACTTTTGATAACCATCAGACTCTACAAAATTTTGTAGCTTTTGTATTTTGTTAAGTGTGCAGTATCTATCAATAAAATATTGTGGGTTAAGCCTTACAAAGAAAATAAAGTTTTATTTCTAGAAAAAGAAACTGTTCAAAGCTACTTCTGATCAAGTAAACATAAGCTGAATATAACCCTACTCAGGAAATGACTTCATAACTGTGTGTGCTAAATCTCATTGGTTTCAATCAGACTTAAATATGTGTCCATAAATAATAAAATGAATGATAAATAAACAGTTTAAAATATACATTATATTACTGAACAGTGATGTATTTGTGACCTGATCCTGTGGTTTTTACAGAACATACAGCTTTTTTGTCAATTTTTTTTCAAAAGAATAAAAACTTTTACCATTATGCTGCCTGAATGGTATTGGCATGTTTTCCATGGACACAATACATCTGTAGGGAGATAAACATTTGAATATTTGTTTTCATTATAAACAGGTCTTTCTTTTTTGACGTATCGTGGGTTTAACCTCAAAAACGTGGAATAAGACCTTTATGTAGGGGTTCTCTACTAAAACAATTTTCAAGACTTCTGAAGTTTCTACTTGTAGCTTTACTACTTTTAAAATCAAATTATTTACCCAGTTTTTGATTTTGTGACTGGTAGATTGATTTAAAGAAGAATGTAGGCTGACCTTGTTGGGAAAACATTTTGTTTTCAGTCTTACAGATATTGTGCTGTATGCTACTCTGTGTTTTGTTTAACTTTCTAGAGAATTCAGACCACTCTAAGTAACTCACTAAGTTTCATAGCACATTTTCACTGATTTCAAACTATATTTGTGCAATCCTTAAGCAGGAATCATAGTTTACAGCATTGTTTTAAACCAATTTGGCAGCTTCCAAACAAATTTAAAAGACAGGATAGTTTTCGGCTTTTCTGGTTAAAGTCAAAGTGAATTTGGCAATAATAATGTATTTTGCTTTCCGTGGATGAAATGCTACAAAAGAAATTACATGTAGAGGTTTTCTACTTCCTTTCTTACTCGGTCACTGATGGATCTTTTAAGCCCACCAGCAAATGTGCTGTTTGTGAAGGTACTTTAGTGATATGCACACATTTCTGTTACCAACAATTCACATATGCTTTAAAACAGTTCTCCCACGTGTGTGCCAGGAGCTTCCAGAATAATAAATAGATATTGTTCAGTGAAAATTTGATTGCGTTTGTCAGTGTCAGACATCAGTCCGATGAAGATTTTGTAGGACACTGGGTTTATTTTCTAAACTTAAAAAAAAAAAAATCCATCAAAAACTTAGCTGCTTTTTTTTCTGTTAAAGAAAACAGAACTCCTATCTTAACCTCTTGTTCAGGGGCAACACTGCATCCTCTTTCATAACCAACACTGTAGAATAGCAGCTTAGCACATAATTTGTTCTTTCTTCTAAAGAATGTTAGTTTAATGCTGCCTTATGGTGTGTGATCTCAATTTTTTTCTCTCTTTCCAGGGAAGCTAAGGCCTATTTCTATGCCAGTAGAATATAACTGGGTGGGGGATTATGAAGATCCCAATAAAATAAAAAGAGATACTAGGAGAGGTAAGTGATTTGAACACACCTTTTATACAAGGCATTATGGATTTTTTCTTGCTTTGAGCTATATATTTCAGCCTCATTTTGCTGCTTGCTTAGCTATATATTTTTGTGAACCTGTTTTGGGGTTTTCTCTATCCCATATACCTAGTTTTTTGCAGCACATATTTTAGAATTGAGGAAGTTGTTTAGCCAGGCAAAAGAAAGTCATGACTGCAAAGCCAGGCAGTTTATCTTAGCTTCATATTGGCATTTCATTGATTCAGCTGCACTATCCTGTCCATTTTGGAAGTGTCCTTAATTTTATAATACTGGAGGACAAATGTGTGATTATTACTGCTAAATCTTTTTTATGCATAAATGAGAATTTTATATGTCATATTTCTCTGCCTTCCTGAGTTCTTTTTGGATGGAAGACATTCTAGAGCAGCATGGGATTCACCTCAAAATCATAAAGGTTTAAGTTCTTCCAAATTTTGGGTTGCGAGGCTTGGATACATAACTCCACATACAAAATTATGACCTCTGAGATGGTTACTATCACCCAGGAACAAGATGTTACAGTAATGATAGATCTTTCTGGTAAAATATGAACTAAATGTTCAGTAGGGATCAAAAAAGGAAACACTTAGGAATTATTAGGAAAAGAATACAAGACAGATTTAGACAAATTCTTATGCTGCTGTGTCAGTTGTTGCTTATAGGGTGAGTGTGTGCAGTTCCAGTCTCTTTAATCTCTTAAGAAAAATGCAGTAGAATTGAAGAAGGTTTAGGAGGCAACAAAAATTAATCAGATACCTGAAGTTACTTCCAAACCAGGATCAATTAAATAGGCTGGCCATCATCAGTTGGGGGAATTTAGGCAGGATATAATAAACGTTTATAAAGTCTTGTGTGGAATGAAATAAGGAAGTAGGTTTGTCACTGTTTAATCTGAAACAAGACCCAAGAGATCAAATGTCTCTGACAAATGCTGGTTAAAAAGAAAATGAGCAGGCTTCTCGTGCAGTCTGGGTTGAAGCTAAGGCACCTCTTGCCAAGGAGGTTGTGCATGCTAGTTCACATTAATGCAAGAAAGACCAGGCAATTTTGTGAGAGAGAAATCTGCTGAGGTTTCCTAAATTCACAAACATTGCTTCTGGGTCAGGATGTCTCTCAGCTGCAAACTGGTAGATGCTTCAGGGTATTCAGGGAAAGTGTGTATGATATGGCGAATGATTTCCAATGAGTGTTCAAAGCAAATTACTTTTAAATGTATGGCACCAGTGACATTTGCATTCATTAGGACTCCTGCTAAAAATAACAAAAAAAAATATCGTAAGTCTATTATTGCTCATTTTTTTAGCACTTGAAGACAAAATTTATTGATGTAGGGTTTCCCTTATGTTCTGTTCCCTTTATTGTCAAGTATATCAGAAAACTGTAAGATTCACGAATTTGCCCTATCAAAAGTTTAATTTCTTATTCTATCTGAACCAAAGAAGCAAATGTGTTTTGTTAATGAAATAGTCTTGAAGAATTAAAATTGACAGTAGATCTTTGCAAGAATACTGTATGTTTTAGAAGCAGGATTAACAGACATACAACAGTTCACAATGATCTTTTGCATTACTTTTCTTTCAACAGAAAATTCATTGCTTCGTTATATGAGCAATGAGAAAATAGGTCAAGAAGACTACATGTTTCAAAGGAATAGCAAAAAGGATACTGGGAAAAAGTCCAAAAAGAAGGGAGACAAGAGTAGTAGTCCAAGTCACTACTCGCTTTTGCCTAGTTTACAAATGGACTCACTGAGACAAGAAGTCATGGGCACACCTGGACCAGAAACTGCTTTGTACCACGTGAGTAAAAATAACATTAACAAAAACCATTTGTCTGTGCTCATGGTAAGAGACTGCCTTGGTTTTATACTGGTGTTGAAACCTTTTTTGGACTGTTGCTGTTGCACTGATTCCTATTCTTCAGACAATGACTACATCTCAAAGAAGTATTTTAGAATTCTTTATTTTGCTTTTAAAATGTGGGATGGACACTGATGTTTTATCTCCTTGATCTACAAGATATCATATTTAAAATGCAGTGTGGTATCTCTGCCTTGACTTACTTGTTACTGATGGAAAGGGAAGAAGCAGCACTTTCCAGACTGCCTAGAAACCTTCTTTCCAGCATCATTGTCCCGGCAACATGCTAAGTGTTGTCAGACAACCCCTTTACTACAGGTACTTGAAAGGCCTGATATTGGCAGGAAAACCTGTGGGAGACGTTTGTTTTCATTTGAGGTAAGGGGAGCCCTTGTGAATGTAAATGTTTTTAACAAATAGCCCTCAATAATGCAATTATAAATGTAAAAGGAGGGACTCTTATTAATAGGATATAAAAGTAAAATTGCAATAACTTGCTAGTTTTTAAATGTGTCAGAAAAAAGGAGTTAGAAGATCACAATATATTTTAGATATGATAACATATTCACCCCATAGAATTATTTATGTTTTAGATCTCAGTAAAAGATGCCAATGTAGAGGAATATATACACAGTAACTGTGCAGCAAAACAGTAGAAATAATTGACATTATCTTCATGTATTATCAAAGAGTATGTAATTTAGATACCCAGTGTCCAAAGGAGATGGCAATGTGGGCTTGTCAGGAAGTCTGCTCTGAAAAACTAGCGGGTTGAGCTTTTCTGAACCTTTCAGACAGCTTACAACTTGGCCTCATATTGTAAAACATCACTGCTGATTCTTGCAGTATAATTGGTGTAGATTAATTGAGACTAATGGAGCCTTTACATCTTTTGATACCATCTGAATGCTTGGTCCACTGGCTTCTAAAACTGTATGCTGCAGTGTGTAAATCTGATAAATGTCAGTGAATATTCATTTAGTATTAAAAGTAAGTGCTTGTGGTGCACTTTAATTAAATCAGGCCTCCAGATTCAAGAATTGTTCTTTCCTTTCTTTATTTTCTGTAGTAATTTAGGTAAGACAACAAACTTTTTTTTTCCTTACATTCTTATTTCCAACTTTAGTTCTACGCTCTTTTTCTGAGTTGGAAAGCTGATAGTGGGGAGATTTCCATTTGCAAAGACAGATTGATATGTATTTTCCCTAATACACAGAGCTGAGGATATTGCAAGTGTCCCCAAACTGTCCTCTTTGTAATGTCTGCAGTCTTTCCTAGAAGGAATCTAATCAGTGCAAGAGTGAGTGAAATCAAATATTTACAGAGAAAAATAGAAAAATTATTTGTATAAGGAAGGACTTTCTACCCTGTCAAGAACAATGTAGTCAATTTGCGACACTTTCCATGCTTTAAGAGAATTCTCATCTCTCAGTAACTTTTCTTAGTATATGATAAATTCTTGACACTATGCAGCGAGAAAAACTTCTTTTTAAGGTGACATCTTTGGTTTTGCTCTTGTTTCCTCTATTATCTATTACGTCTAATTTCCAAATTATGCACAAAGATAAATGATTTACACAAGAATCGGAAGATTCTTCAAAATTCTGGTGTAGAAGTTAATGAGCAACAGAAAACTTGTAATTGAGAAGCAGCACTTCTCATGTAGTTTGGATATCCATCCACAAAACACTTGAACTGCTAACACCACAAATTCCACCAGTGACTGCTAATTCTTCTTGTGCATCATTACCATTAAAGGATGGCTCTCTCTATAATGCCATTAAATCTTCAGCATCTTTTTGAAAATTTAGTAGGAGCTTATTCATTTATATAAATAAATAAAGGTTATTCATCTGTTAGAATACAAATCAGTATTGATCTGCTAGCTGCCTTTGAAGCAAAATGCATGAAGTAAACAGAAAGGGGAAGCTTGGGCCATTGATTTGTCCCAGGGGAAATGGGAAGGAGCCCTTCACAAAGCATTTACAGCCCTCTGTAGCTGAATATTGCTGATGCTATCACTGGAAGTTGGCTGCTATCATGCAGTACAATACAGTTTCCTTTTTGTGGTGATGACATCCAAGCATTCTGGCTTATGAAACCCTAATCTGGTTTGCACATGGGGCTATATGTCTTTGCCACAGAGCAGAGCCAAAGGTTTTGTAATAAATCGAACAGAACTTTTTTAAAATCTCAAAAAAAACAGTGCAGTGAGCAGATAAAGAATGGGGAAGTACAGATAAAACACAAGGAACTCATATCTCTTTACAGTACAATTTTATTAAACTATAGATAGCAAATAAGACAATGAAAACATAACATTATACTCAACTTGCAAATTGCATCTTAAAGATCACTAAAAAGTGTCTGCCCTATTACAGCATTACCAAATTTTGTCTCCCAGTATAGGAATTTACAGGTTATAATCAAATAAGTTTTTAACCTTCTCTTGCTTAAAAGAAACAGAATGAGCATCTTGGGGTTTTCATCAGAGACTGTGTGTTCATATCCTTTCCTCATTCTCATAATTCTTTCAAATCCTTATATTTAATCCTAAAGTATCCTAAGCATCCTTCCTAAAGTATGTATGCCAGAACAGAACATCAGTTTCCAGGAGCTGGATAGAAAGATAATATAACCTTTCTCTTTCTGTTCACTACCTCTCTGTTAAAATATTTAAAGGACTGTTTACCTATTTTAAGCATAGCCTTGGAGCGGGTGTGTGTTTATTACTTGGGTTTAGTTTTATTTTTTTCTGTAATGACGCTTTTTCAAATCACTCATTTGCAAAACTGGTGTTCCCAATCTAATTATTTATATCTTACATTTTTTCTTGTTAAATATATAACATTGTGTATGGTTGGTCATGTTGAAACATATGACTTCTTGGATATGCTTGCTGAATTATCTATGTCTCTAAAGCAACCCTAAGTATGAAATATATGAGAGTAAGGGCTCTGAACCCTCAAATCGGGCCACTGTGATTCCCAAGTCCATAACAAGGAGTATTGAAGCTCCAGGAATATGGGGTCTGCTGTGGAACAGAATTACCAAAACTGGTCTTCTGAAATTATCCTTTTAATATGCATATTCTGTGAAATAGAAAACATGGACATTTAATGTTTTCTCTTTTTTTCTTGTATTTTCTTTTCACTTTTTCCTGAGCTTCCTGGAATAGAAGCCATGCTGCTCACTCAGCGTTCAGGTCTCATGTCATTCACTGGTCTTTGATTCTGTGTTACCTCTATTCAGTGGTGTTTTCATTCTATTTTGAGTCCTTTGATATGAATGATAAATAATTTTGGACTAAAGATGATTCCCAGTGATTAACAATGAATTCCCCTTAGAATTCCAGGCCTCTTTCCTTTTGAATTTTTCAACCATTGATGTGAGCAGGTTGATTACCTTTTTACTGTGAAGGTTTTCTGCAGAAAAGCAGCTTTTACAATTGTGCTGACTTCAACTCCTGCTGCTTTTATACATGGCTCTATAGAAAAGAAAAATCATTGATCAAAAAACTGCACTGCTGAATTAAATTCAACGGAAATGGTATGGTTTTGTGCTGTAAACAAAGTGGATGGTGTTAAAAAATTACCATGGTAATGTAGAAGTGCCTGGTTGCTGTTTATTTGCTAAAAGTTATTCTGTGAAATGCCAGCAGATTCAAATTTTTATATTCTAAAGTGATCACAAGAATGTGGCAGTCTAGCATTTTTCTAACTCTCACAATGCTAAACTTGCATAAAATCACTGGTTTTAACAGCTTTGTTTATATCATTGACGTGTCATTGCAATCAAAAACCATGTGGTCAAGGGTGCATTTCAGTGATGGCCTTGAAAACTGAACCGCGTTTACTTGTGTGCACTGAACGTAACTGATGTGATGGCTGAGACCATAGCAGCAGAAAAACTAATTTGTGTTGTGCCTGTGAAGTAAACATCTCTTGTATCCACATTTGGTATTTTTGAATCCTCACATACAAATTTTCTTCACTGCTTTGGGGTTTTTTCCCCATTCTGGAAAGTGTTTCCAGTGTTATATTGATTTGTAGCCAAGTTGTTGGGTTTGCATTCTATTTTTCTTCCTTGATATTGCAAAAGAAACCAACATAGAGTGTTAAGGTTTTTATTAAGCCAAGGAAAACTGTTGGAGCTGTTGCTAATCTAGTGTCAAACAGGTGTTCAATGTGATCTATTACCGTAGATAGAAAACAGCACAGTTAAAATTGTCTTGAACCTTTGGGGCACAAGAGATGAAAGCTCTGCCATATGATTGTAGTTTCTTAAGTTCATTATGTTATTCTATATAGGAATTTCCTTAGTGCATTGTGCTTTATGTTTTTGTTGAAGGAAAATATTGTTGTTATTTAGGAGAGAGAAATAGTGTCATGGGTCAAAAGAAGTTCCACATCAGGTTAATAATAATCTGCTCCTAACTGGATCAATGGAACTTTCCTTTAATCTAGAAACAGCATTGCTACATGAAGGAAAGGTTATAGCCCATTGTATATAGTAGTATGATTACTTTCTCTTGTATAACTCCCTACTATATACAATAGGCTGAAACCTACACCAATAAACTTGTATTATTTACCTTATTTCTTCTCTCTTCCTGCCTCCTATTATCCCTTTGCCTTTTCCAGTGTATGCTCCCTTGTTCATGTGTATTTAGCAATATCTAATGACTTGCTTGTCATAGGAAAAGTGACAGAAAAATAACAGCTTCTCAATTTGCTGTAATAACCAGCCTATTTTAAATCATTTAATTAATTACAGGACTTTTTTTGGTCATTTTAATTGCATTTGAAAATCAGGTAAGTTTAGTAGCAAGATGTAACATTTCAAGTTCATACATATGAAACAGGGGGTTCAGTGGAGAAGAGAAATCAAGGTTATGTACCTTTGGGATTTTGATGAATTTACATGTGTAGATAGGTACACATGCACTATCTCTAATGTTCCAGTTTTACTTTTAATAAAGGAGAAATACAATAAAAGCTACCAGTTGGAGGTTTTGTGCTTCACATTGAATTAAATTAGTGCACGTTTGGGAAACTTATTCTTTTCCTCTTTAGCATGTATAACTGTCCATGTGGTTGAAATGCAGCCTGGCAACTGTTAACTCACATGATCAATGGCAGTACTTGCTGCTTTGAGCACCCACAGAGAGCCACTTTCCTACACTGCCAGTGAGGACACTGAGGCAGCAAAGGTGAGGGGTTTGACCAAGGCTACAATTTCAGTTGTCTCTCTCTGCCGGTCCCCTGAGTTTGCTGTACCACTTCAGCTCGGGGAGTTTCCTCAGCAGAGCTGGTGGGGCTGCATTAGTCTGGGCATGCAAAGTTAAGTTGGTTGCAACAGTGATCTTGTTGAGAATACTGTAAGTGAAGAAGATTTATGGACCTATTGCAAAAATCATCTTTTAGCTTATAAGATAAATTGGAGGGGAGATAATAACTTTTACATAAATTAACTTCTACTTAAATCATGCATGTTTCCAGATATTTCTTGCCTCCTACAAACTCCTCCAGAAAAAATAAGGGAAAATGCTTTTTAAAAGTTCAATACAACGTATTCAGGCGTTGTCAATATAGAGAAGAATTTACCAAAAACTCCTGATTTTGAAAAGTTGGAAGTCTAAGTCAAGTGGTTGATTTTTCCTTTCTTCTCCTGTTCCTCTCTGCAGAAAGGCTGAAAGGAAGTAAAAAGTGGAAGTACTTAAACATCAACTGCACAGATTTTTAATGAAAATACTTGACTCGAATACACATGTAGTTTAAAACCTTTTAATTCTAGTACTCAATAACTAGCATTTAAGAAAGTGCAGAACATATGCATATTAGTTTCCTAATAAACTTGTACAGAAGCTACCCATCAATTTTTTGCAAAAACCTTCTATGTAGATATGGCATCTAAAAAAACACTATATACTGGAGAATTATTTACAGAAAAAAACCAAGCAAAAATTACCCCACTGAAAAACTAACAATTTACTATAATTGTAAACATGTCAGTATTTAAAGAATTTCCGTTTGGTAATTTTTTTTGTTATGATATTAGAAAATTAAAAAAAAAAGAGTTTGTAGGGAAAAAAATTAAATATCAATTGCACAGATTTTAAGTAGGTGTCTGAAATCTAGAATGTCATTGTACCATTACAACAGATGGAGTCGGTACATTTTCTTCTTAAAAATGTTTGAAGTCCAACTATTTAAATAACAAGTTTTAAATAACAAGGCTCCCTCTTTCTTTTTCTCCTCCCTGTTTTCACAATAGTCTATAGTTAGGCATGTAATTGTTATAGGATAAAAATCTAGCAGTTGATATCAAAGTCCAGTTTAACCTAAGTGCACAGTGCAAAATATTTTCCATATATATTTTCATAATTTTTTTAACATTTGAATTAGTGTTACTTCTTTGCTACGGTCTTCCATCTCCATTTAAATATAAGTATTAAACTGATACTGAAGCTTGCAGATAGATTACAGACTTATATGCATCAATCATCGGCAAAGGAAATTTTAAACTCCTTGAAAACATAAGAAGTATTTGATGTAAAAAAGTTATACTTTTGTTACAGTTCAAAACATTGGCATTTTTATATTCCCAGCTATGAAACTGCCCTGGATTTCAAATAATTTTCCAGAAATTAAATGAACATCATGTAGAGTTTTGGAAATAATTGTGAAATATTTCAGTCTATCTAATACCACAGTAAGAAAGCATTTTAAAACTAATTTCTCTACTGCTTTGTTGTAAGTTAGGCCTTTACAGTCAAAATATAATGGTGCATGCTCTAGCTTCCACTGTAAAAGTCAGAAAACACAAACCTTAACCAAAAGTAGCACATGTGCTGTTGAAATTTCACAAGTGAGAAAACCATCATTTTTCACGATTTTACGAAAATACCTCTCTCAGACTGGACTCCAAGTAGGCACCTGGATGCCTCAGCAGAAAAGTCCAATACTCTGAACTGCTGTGGTGCCCAAGCTTCTCTTCAAGTACTTGTATATTTCTGAAGGTCCAGCGCAGTTTGGCTGGTAAAATCTAAACAGTGGGACATCCCTCTCTGGAGGTGACTGGAGCATCCCTTTCTTCTGTAGGTTACACTGGTCACACCTCAGTTTTTGTAGCCTTAGGGGAATGTAGGAGAACACTTTGGCCTGTTCTACAGCTTCAGCTCCTTGCTCATTTTCCCATCAGTGAGCATGTAGTGAAGAGATAAGGCTGTGTTGATCACTAGATGCACCAACGTGGAAATGGAGGGAACTCTGCACTGCAGTAGAAACAGAGTTGAAGACGCTTATGAATTTTTAGAATAATCTGATTTGGAGTTCTTTTAAAAGATTCTAAGTCTATTCAGAGGCAAAAGTACTAGTAATATGTTTCATATAATGCAATGCAGAGAAGAATGTGCAATTTTTCTATGAAGGCATCATGAGCTTGTATTGATTTCTCGTCAGCCTAATGTAGTATAGTTCAGGTATAGACAACCTTTTGCTCTTACAGACATTTAGAAAGAACAATTGAAAATTGAGTAAGGGGAAGAAGGATATGAGTAATAAACATAATGGAAAATTCTTACCTGTTGCAATCATGGTCTGAAACACCATCATATGTCACAGCCACAGTTGCCTCATTGGCCGTGGGCAGGTTTGAATGTCTACACATTTGCACATGTTCTGATTGAGACAGAAGAACAGCATCTCTCCCATTATTAAGTTGGAATAGTGGTTCCATCTCTTTGTCAGCTTCTTCACTCTCAAAAGAAATCACCTAAATAATGCCGTATATTTCCCTTCATTTGAATATAGCACTTTACTATGTAACAAACATAAAACAAATGATAAAAACAGTATTTGTGTTGTTAAAATCTGTGTAAGAACTGCATCTACAAACCAAATGGTCAAACAGTTAACCAATAAGCAAAATATGCCTTACTTGTGACATTTGGAAATGATTGGGATTGCCATAAGATTGATGTGCTTAAGGGTAATTTTAGATATTCCATTTGAGTTTGGTAAAAATGTGGTTCAAAATAATTCTTCTACATTTGTGATAGAAAAGGCAAGAGAGAAACAGCATAAAAATTCCTTGCTAAAAGAAGATGGCATTGTATTATTTTTGGACCAGTGCAATCAACATAGACTAATAGAGAGGCCTCCTCGTCTAGTCCAAAAATCACTTAAATCACTTAATCCTATTCAGATATGTATTAAACTCCACATTCAAGCATGGTATGAATTGCTGTTGCTACTGATGGGACCAATAAAAGGTGAATGGATAGCCAGTTGTCATAATTCCAAGTAAAATGGTGGACTGAGGGGAGGAAAAATGCCAGCAAGAGAAAGGCATCTAATGATTTTGCTATAGAAAAAAAAATACAAATGCCTCAGAAACCAGCAGAAAGTGCATATGATAATAGGATAATTCAGGCTGGGAGGGACCTCAGGAGGGTCTGTAGTCTAGTCTTTGGCTCAGAGCAAGACCAGCTCTGAGGTCAGACAGGGCTTCTCAGGGCTTTACCCAGTTGGATGTTAAAAACCTCCTGAGATGGAGACTGCATGAGCTCTCAGCCAGCCTGCTGCTCTGCTTGGCTGTCCTTATGGCAAAAAAGTTGGAGATGAACAATAAAACAGATATTTTGGCAATAGCTGAAATGATAGCAACTTGCTTGGATTTAAGGCATAGTTTCTGCTGCATGATTGCTGCTTAGCTAAAATCACCTTGTGAATGTGACTCAATAATCTCACATCTGTTCTGCCAGTTCTAGACTCTCAGTCCTTTGAACTCAAGAGTGAAGAGAGTAGGTGTGCATATGCAGCTTTTATATATGGTTCTGTTTAAGCATATATTTTGTGAAACTTACTTAATCTCCTCAGGAGGGAGTGCTAAGTCCTTTTAATTATATGGAATAATATCTGCATTGTTCTTAAGGTATATTATTCCTTTCAGAGATGAGAGAATATTTTCGCATCTGCATTCCTTCTCTTTAAAAGAAGTAGTTAATACTATAAACTTTCTCTTATTGGGGAAGTGGTTGCCTAAATGAAATTTGAAGGCATTGAATATGGGAGATTTTACATCTATTTCTATATACACTGTGATCTTTACTAAAATCTAGATTTAATTATTGCAGCAAAACAAAATGCTCTAGAGATGAGGTAAGATTGGTTTATGGACCGTCATGAAGCACAGTTGGAGTCTTTTGTGGAAAACTTTTGTTTTAAACTTTCTCTATTACCTTATTATGCATTGTGACCATGAGGGAAAAAAATTGCTTGTTATAATTTCTTTCTGTGACAAAGCTGGGGAATTCTTTAAAAATGAGTCACTGTTAAGGTCATCTAGTCCAGCTCTGCCAGTGTAGATTTATTCCTTACTGCATAGAATATAATGGTCTGAAAATATAATTTTACATGGTCTAGAGATGTAGATCTGTACACTAATAAATCTCTCAGCTCAGGACATTTTGAATTTCCTTTCACATCCCCATTCTGTATTTTTTTCTTTTTCATAGAACCATTCCTGATTGTATCCTGCCTTTATTACCTGATAGAGGACTGTTGCCTTTGTAGTTATTAACATTGTTTGTACATCAGTAAGCTGCATTATCTGCAGCTGGTACAATCACAGTAGCACAGCTGAGACACATTTTTTTAATGTAGAATAAGTAGTTTAGTCCCTCAGTCACTCCCCTTTGAAAAAGAAGAGATTAAGTGCAGCATATTGTAGCAGGGAAGTGCATGTCAGGTATTGCACAGAGGGGACTCAGCGTGAGTTATCACTGCAACATGATGGGAATGTCACATCTATGAGAACTTCCATCTAGGTCCTGACTTCTCAACTGGCTCCTCTCTGTATTCCTGTCTGCATAAGGGGAAGGGAGGTACTAGGACCATAAAAGCTTTCAACCAAGGATACTGGCTGGCATGTGTTGTGAAATTTGGCATTCTAAAAGACTGTACTGAGTGGTGAAAATGTTGTTTGAATTAATGGAGCACAGATGCCCATTTCAGAGTGCCATTTTACCAAAATGCCTTTACAGGCAGCTCTGTTGTTTCTGAACAAGTGATTTTTTTTGAAGTAGTGGTTTTGACTCCACAGGAGTCTCTGCCCCACTTATGCAGTGGTGGCCCCTTGAGCCTGTTGCTAACTCACAATGTGGGATATTGTAGAGTTTCACCTGGGAGGAAAATGGCTCTTTGCAGCAGTGTGGCTCCTGAACAGAAGCTGTTTTATTAGGTGTTTCTATTGTACTGGAAAGAAGTGCTTGTTGCTTAGTGCCTGATCTCTGAGTCAGCCAATCCATCTCTTCTGCTGTGCTGGGGAGGAAAAAGAAGCCTTTTATTTTTCATATAGCGATAACTGCTTTTTGTCTATTTCTCAGGTATACCCCTTTGCTTTCAGATTATCCCAAGTAGATAGTTTTTCCAACACTACAGAATTCTGACTTAGAATGTAGTGTAAAACTAATTTTGTAGGCTGGTTTGTACCCATAAGGTCACCATAACCGGCTCAGAATTAAAGACTTAATGTTATCTTTCCCCACCTTCTGAGAAGTGCTGTTTCATCTTGTGCCTGGAGGAAGTTTTACTGAATTGCAGCAAGTAATGTGACTTTTATCCTGGAATGAACTGTTCTTTTTCTACCTTAATTCATAGATGCAATGGAAGAGTTTGGTATGAATTTTAACAGAATGTGTTATGGCTTATGTATAAATGCTTTTTCCCTAGTTTCCCTGTGGAAACTTCCCCTCAATTCAAAGCCAGAATAAGTTTTCTGTTTCTTTCACTGAAAGCATATTATGCCCAAGTGCTAACACAGAATAACTTGCAAGAGTGTATCTTCCTTACAGCAGAAATCTGTTTTCTCAGTTGTGCCCTTATTCATTACAGAGCACCTACATCCCCTTCACTTTTCTCTGTCGCACAATCAGACAAAAAAATATAAAAGACAAAAAAATATTGCTGTGGGACACAATCAGGAGTGTTGCTAACTGCTCCTACAGAAGGAGGTGTATGTACTCTTTTCACCATAAGCAAGCACCTATGTGTTGCAAGGGGGCATGGGACCTTTATTTTATGCTAACAATTTTTCCTCTAGAAAAACTGTGGGCCTGATGCAAGATTTTGTTAATGTCCTGAGGTTGACTTCTGTTTTACGGTAGTTAGTTTTCTTCTGAGAAGATCCAGGGTTGGCTCCATGCTGTGCCACAGACCACCTCTCTAATCCAATGTAATCAAGAATAAGTTTCTTAAATCTGCTTGGACAGTCTTATTTTTTAAAAGTTTAGATAAGCATACAGAGGAAAGCCTACCTTTCCTATGAATAAGATAGAAATTGCCTAAGCAAAACTGTATTTTTCCTGGAGGAAATTGCATAGTTTGAAAGAGGTTTGTTTGACTGATACCTGCTAGAGGGCAATGCAGCAGGGCACAAGGAATGCACAAGGCTTCTGGAGTGCTTATGAGGTGACGTGTCTCAGTGACACTGTGAAGGGACAAAAGGCCATGGACATAAATTGAAAACCTAAGAAAAAAATACTTTTACTGTGAAGGTGGTTTAACTGGAACAGGTTGCTCATGGAATCTGTGGAGTCTCCATCTTTGGAGATATTAAAAACCCAACAGCCCAGAACAACTTGCTCGAGTCTGCTTTGAGCAACAAGGCTGGATGAGATGATCTCCAGAGGTGCCTTCCTGCCTCAGTTGTTTTGTGGTTTTTCTGACTGGTCCATTCGCCTTAGTAAGAGATTAAACTGGAAACTGCTCTGGGGTAGAAATCAAAATAAAAGGTTAAATACTGTTCTGTAACAGACGATAATTTAGTTTCTTTTTCCTCTTTAAATGGATGCACTTGAAACATACACAGTGTTGGAGAACTGATGTATCTTGGACTTTCGCCATTAAAGGATACATACTGTTTTTTGAATCCTCCCTTTCTCTCCTAGATTACTTACTGTCAATAAAAGTAGTGTGGGAGGTACCAAAATTACATGTTTCAAAGTAGATGTAGAGCAGAAGAGTGATCTCAGAATAAATTATTCTAATGAACAGCACTTGTCTAGTTTAACTTTTTATTCTCATTTGCTTCAGACAGCTATGACAGTGCTGCAGTCCTTGTTATGTCAGTTGAAAAGACAGTGGGGGAATATGAGAACCCTCATTTAAATTCGATGTTGTCCAGAAGTTTTACTGCTTCAGTATTTCAGTTAGAGTCCTGTGTCGTAATGGCTAAGAAGGAAAATCTTTCTCTGCTGATGGAAAGCAGCACCACTATATATTATTTTCTCACCATAGCCTGAAGATTTGAAAAACTATTTTATTTTTGCATTCATTATGCTAACAACTTTGCACAAACAATTTGCACTACCTTGTGCAAGTGTTGATTTGCATCCAGCTAATGTAACATTTGCCACAGAGTCCCCCCAAAGGATAAGAAAACATTTAGGGATGGGAGAATGAATAAGAATCCCTGAGCAGAAAAGCTGTGCTTGCTATCACATTTCAATCAATTCTGTCCTTAGCTAGCATATTCTTCTTGATTAAGCAGCTATAGGAACAGCTGTATGAAAAGAATAGACATCTTTGATATTATCAGCCCTTGATCAGTAGACTATGTAATAAGGAGAGCATCCTGCACAGCTTACGTAGCCATTGCCTACCACAGAGGCAGCTAGAAAGCTGGCAGCCTCAAGGTCTTAGGCTACGTTTTTATTACAGTAGCATACTCTTAAGGCACATATTTAACTCTTCTTAAGGCACATACTGTTTCTTTATCCTTGTAGTCATTAACAAAATGCATGTGTTGGGAATTCATGGTCAGAGATCCAAAAATACAGGGATCCAGTTAGAACTGTGACCATGAATGACATGGCATAGCCATGTACTGTAGATCTAGTACTTCCTAGAAGCCTTTCATAGTGGACTTTCTGAATGCTACCAAGAAAACTATTGCTTTGCCAACTTTCTCAAATATATGTTCATTTGGTCTTAGAACTGAAACACCTTTTTGGGTCTCTGAAAAAACAAAATGAAGGGAGAAGTAGGAATATGGTATGTAGGATAACATACCAAGCCATGAATTCTGGGATCCATTCTTCTAGTGGCTTAATATGTTGGTGCCTCTCACAACCCATTTGACAGAACCAGTGATCCGTGCTTCTCTATGTCTGAGGCACCCACCATTTAGAAGTGAAATGTCTGCTGGGTATTTAATATAATGATTCTACCTTACTTGTTGATACTCTTTGTATGTAGTACAGAACCTCATTTTTAGGAGTTTGTTCATATGTAATGTTCATACTGTGTTTTAGTATTAGATGTCTTAGAATCTTAGTGAATGCTGTCCTTTTAAACCCAGGTATGGTAGTTTTGCTATAGAGTGTGCTCACAACAGAGAACTGTGCAAGGAAAGCACGAGTTTCTGTTACCAAAGCACCAAAAGATCAAGATTTAATTCAATAAATTTTCCTTTGAGGAGGCAAGGCTGAAGGTTTCAGGGCATTGTTAATCAACTGTGGCATACTTTGTTGGTAAATCTCTTTTCATTCCAACTCACTATGGATTTATGAATTACTTGTATATGATGACTTTTGTCATCAGCCTATTACTAGTGTAGAAATAGTTCTGGATTTGCTTTCATAAATTCACTGCTACAATTTTGTATTAGATTTTCTCTCACATAGACCATTTGCTGCATTTGCATTTTACCTATCCAGAGCAAAGCCCCACTTTTAGAAAGGTTGCATAAACAAAAGCTCTTGCAGCATATTAAAAATACTTTATTAATGACTTAGTACCAGCTCGTACCATTTTTTGGTAACTAAGTAGTTGTAGCCAAAGATGAATCAGAGAACACTGAGTGTATGAGAAGTTCAAAATCCAGACGTAAATTAAAAAAAAAAAAAAAGAGAACAATTATTTAGCAAAATGAAAGAAGAAAAAAGTAGAATAGAATAGAATTTGGAATAATCTAAGAGTTCTTGGTTACAGGAACAGGAGTATCTCCTGAAATATGCTGACAAGTCAGATATGCCACACCTGAGATTTTTTTGCAGATATTCAGTGTTAGCAGTCTGTGGACTCCAGTCAATGCACAAACCAAGGCAGTGAGGTATTTGCCTTTCTAAATATGATCATAACTTAGAACATAGTCTTTTGTTATCCCACTTTTTTGTAGGTTCCCTTTTGAATGTAATTTCACCTTTAGATGCTTGATTTGACCATTAGCTTGGTAACTGATTCCTTCAGAGCATCAAGTCATGCCTCGTCTCTTCACTCCCACGCCGGTGAAGTCCTGTGTGGTCCAGCTTCAGCCCTTGTTCTGAAAACTGCCTTGCTCCTGCCCTGTGTGGACTCAGCTAGTTTCAAGACCTGTCTGACTATAAACAGTAATCTTTTTTTACTTACTTTGAGGGCTAAAATAGTCAAATAAGCAGGTCAATAGTTGTTCCTGCTGAAAACAAAATAGTTACCTGTTGTGAATGAAATTCTGCTGCTGATTGGCAGGAGGTTTCAAATTCCTGAGCTGCCAGAGGTCTTCTCTCATCATGCCTTTGTAACATACAGTTCTTGAAAACTTCGTTTTCCACAAGTATCCATGAAAATAATTACTACTGTCTATTATTATCTCTTAATGGAGACTAAACAAGATGGTAAAAAAAAGAATTTGGCAATATCATCTGTTGCAAGTACCCTTGCGTATGAGATATTAATACTGATGTATAGTGTGACACTGTAATACAAACAGGTTTGCATTTTCCCCCTTTTCACTCTTCTTTTAGCTCTGAAATTTTGGATCTCAACACACGAAATGCAGAGAAATGTGTATCTGGGATATCAAAACTATGAAAACACAACGTTGCCAGTATTCTCCAAGTATTGAGAACTATCTCTCAAAGTGAGAGATCAGTCAAATAATTGGCAGCACCAACTTGCTTTCTTTTTTTTTTTCCAGATACTATCTTTTCCATCTGTAGCAGAAAGTTCCAGTAATCAGAAGTGTTACAAGCTACCCTGCTGAAACTAGAGAAAGTTGTCTCAAAGTGACAGAGGGGAACTGCCTGACTGTAAATAGTTCCTTAGTGTCTAAACTTGCAGCTTGAGAAAAATTGGATTTGACTTGAGCTCTAAATAAAACTATAAAGATACCTGCCATTTTCCTTTTCAATCAGACTGAGCTGAGATTCGGGTAAAAGAATTGGAGATTATTATTTCCATAACCTGATTCTCTCCTGCAGCTTTTTTAAAATGAGCAAGCAAAAAATCTCTGAAGAAAAGTGAAGAAACAAAAAAGCACTTCTCCTTGGAGAAGGAGAATTTTAGGAGCTCTCCAATTTAGTGCTAGTTGCTATGGCCAATCAGAGAACCTTCAGTTGTGGTCTTTTTTGGGCAGACCTACAAATACTGTAACCATGAATGAGTTTATGTAACTATTAGAATATATGTATTTTTTGAACATGAATGTAATGTTCTGTTGGTCACATCTGGAAGTTATATTAGATCTTAAAGAAGCTCTAAGGAACAGTTTAACCAGAAATCTTCAGACTTCCTCCTCAGACTCTTGAAGTTTGGCAAAACAACCAGTCTTCTCAAAAAATCAGTACTTTCAATCTATTTGTCTTCTACTTTTATATGAGCCATCAACTTTAATAAAAATTTTCTAACTTTCATCATAACAGTTTTATCAAATATTCTTCTCTCCTGATAGCAGTTTCACTTCAATTTAATATTAGTATTGAAAGACCAGTTTATTAAGTTTTCTATTTGGCATGTTAGAAATAAATGATTTGAAACAAATTATCTCACACTTTTATTTAAATACATTTTTCCAAATAGAGAGCTATCAAATTATTACTGAGTTAATAATAAATTTATTTTCAGCCTTCTGAATGTTAATTACTAACTTTGAATGTTGTTTCCCTTCTGAGAAAATATAGAGAAGGCATGGTACTAACCAAAAATAAATACTTTATCCCAAGAGCTGAAATCAGACAGAAACCTGGATAACTCTGAGAATGAGACAAAAACCCGGTAGTCTCATTTCTTGACAGTTTTGTGTTTTACATACAAATATGCTGATGCTGATTGGATGCACACAGATAGTGTTGATTATATCATCTATATGGGATTATTTTCTTGCTAAAGGATTAAATACAATTTATAGGTCATTGGTGATCTCTTTGGTTAGGGTGAGCCTCCACCTGCAACTGTTTTACTGTGTAGCTGTGTTACTGTGCTACAATCCTAAAAGGCATGTCCTGAGGGAGATTTCTGTTTCCAGCTGTTCAGTCTTCTGATGGACTTTCAGAACTCTGTCAAGCACTTTGAAGAGTGTTAGGGTAAACATAACGCACAAAGCCAAATTTGGTAGTGAACAGTTGCAGGAAGAGAGGAACTGTTATGGCTCCTCCATGCACATTGAAATCTCCATTGGCTGATGGAATGTGCAGCTAAGCCCTCAGAAAGGTAGGGCTGGAGGTAGGTTAGCATCCTTGTTAAAAAAAAAAAAAACAACCAACCAAAAAACAGAAACATAGGAAAAATCTTTGTAAAAATGGTGTTTTATTCCTCTGGAAATACATGTGCTTTGGATGCTGCTGATAGCAAAGGCAGACATATATATACATAAAATGTTTCTTTGATATTCTACTTAGACATGCATTTGTCAGAGGGCTTGGTTTTGGTATATTATTAAATACAACAAGCTCAAAGATCGCATATTACAGGAGAAAATCATTCCATTCAAAAAACTGAGATTCAGAGCATTCAAATGAGTTTTGTTATATGTTAAATATATATAAATAAGTGACACCTTGCTTTTGGATAATGGAAGGTTTTTCTGATTGTATTTTGGGTGACTGGAAAGCATGTAATTCAGAATATGACTAAAAAAATTTCAAATTTTCCTCAGGAGTGAAAATTTCCACATCTTAAGGCATTTATCTATTTCATCTTTTTCAGTGGCAGTCTTGTTTCCATTTTACTTATTCCTTTGAATTACTAACAACTTTCTTCAATATAGAATGCTGCTTTCTATTTCATTTCGTGCTTGTGCTCAGAATTAGTGGAAGAGATGAATTCTTGAGAACTTGGACAAGATGTATGTGAAAGCAGTTGCTCAAAGCTCAAGATGTATCAGAATCAAAATGCACTGAACATATATTGAATCTGGCTTTGTGGGCGAGTCATTAAACAGTATCTTGCAGCAAGCTTGCATTAGTACAAGTACATTTTTGGCTTTGGTGTGAATCCATAGTTTTAGGGTTTGTGGCATTATAAAGAAGTATTTATAATATTTTCATGTTTGCCACATCACAGAATTAAGGTTAAAAGGGTAACATTATGGTGGCCAACATCAGGACAGGTCGCATAAAGAAGCTGTGGAATCTACCTCGTTGCAGATAGTTGTGTCTAGGCTAGAGATGACCCTGAAGAACATGATCCAGTGTTGGCTTCAAAGCAAGCCCTTGCTCTGATCAGGAGGAAGGACATGACCTCCTTTGTCATTCTCTGATTATAAACAATATATTTTATATTACATATACATCTTCAGGGTTAAAAAATAAGATGGTGCTGTTTTTTGCAAAGGGTGAATTAACATGAAGCCTGAAGTCTATGTAAAACAATCTATAGTGTTAGTTAAAATCACTGCAGCTGAATAGTTCCCAGGAACTTCACTCAGTTGTAGATTTTATCCTTGATTATAATTTAATTCAATGAGCTAATTTAGAATAATAACTGAATTCATTAAAACCTTTCTATTTTGCAATGTGACATAATGTATGGAAAAATGGCTAGACATTTAAATTACATGCTTCTTCCTGTTAAAAACTGATACCCCTTCATTACCCTTTCTTCCCAAAAACTGACTCAGAGGTTGAGAGGTGTGAGCTCACATTTGCAGGCTCAATTTAAGGACAAAATATTTAAAGAGAAGGCTTTTCATATTGTTCTCACCTGCTTTCAGAATCACTTTTAAGAAAACCAAGGTTTTCCTTTTCTGTTTTGACACTTTTAAAATATTAGTGCAGAAAAGTCAAGCAGCAGAAAGAAGTTGTCTGGGTCGTGAACTGAGAAGCAATAAAGTTTTGGATTTGTATATGTGTGTGTTTTTTCAGCCACTTTGAATTAGTCAAGATTTTTAAAGTGTCTAAGAGGAAGTTATTTACACGTCTGCCCAGCCACTCTGTTATTCCTGGGTGATGAGAACTCTCTTAGTACTGCACAGGTTGAAATGTTTCATGTGATGTAAGTTGGGATGGTGTTACTGTCTTGGCTTCCTGAGAGCTGGTGCTGATCTGATTGATACTGGTAGCAGAAGAAGGGCAAGAGCCAGGGAATGAAAAGAAGTGGGGTCCTTTTTTCTTCCCAGTGGAGTCCTATTTTGACCCTCTGAGGTGGCAGTATAGTTGAGTAGCTTTCTTCAGATATGATATCCAAGGAATCAGCAATCAAGCAAGTCAGATAATTTTTTTAATTACACTTAATTATGGCATTGCTGGTAATTTTCCCCATGGACATGTTAGTATTTGCTTCTTGAGAATCTCTCAACTCTGAGGCAAAACATCCCTTCGAAGCTGAGCCCCAGTCTTCTGCAGTGAGCTCAGGTGTGCAGGAAGTAGGGAGGAGAAAATTAAAATAGAATAGAATTATTAAGGTTGCAAAAAAACTCCAGGATCATCAAGTCCAACCTTTGACCAAACACCACCATGTCAACTGAACCGTGGCACTAAGTGCCATGTCCAAAACCAAAGCAACTCTTTGACTTGAAAAGGGAGTCTTGTAAACTGGGGTGGGGGGTTGTCTTATCTGCTAAGAACAGGATTTGGGATCTCAGGGCTGTCAGTGCTTTTGCTTTAATTTATTTTTACCAAGTGGCACAAAAGTTTTGATTTTTTTTATTAATTCCTGGTAATCTGAAATAGGAAGTTTTAATTCTCAAGACACTGTAATGTGGCCTTTTCTTAGTTTTAGCAATAATACGTTTGTCTATCTTGATAGAAAACTAAAATTCAAAACAAGTGAAATCATGTCTTTAAATTTTGGTGTGATTAATTACAGAATTACTTTTTTAATTCACTAGGGATTGTGATTATCTGAGTCAAAGTTTCTAAACAGAATGACCATGAAATGTGTTAATATGTATTGCTATTATTAAAAAGCTAGGATCTTAAGTAAAGGAGTAATTTCCATCCTGTCTCATTGCCAAGGCAATAGGTTAGTTCATGAGAGTGGATCAACTGGAGGGAAGTACTTCCACTTAAAACCTGGTAAAAAATGAAGTTTTAGTTCAGAATTTTTATTTGGGAGACTTTTTCCTAGTTGTGATTTAGCAAAATTTTGCTGGTGTCCTTCAAAATACTCAGCTTTTCCTGAGAAAATTGTCTGATGGTCTAATGACCATTGTATAAGTACCTTCACACCTGCATTAGGCACTGGATTAATTTGCATATTTTCATATATATGTCAAGAATACTTTAATTAGATGATGTATTAGAAATGTATGGGCTGCGTATTTTCACTATCATAGTAACCAAAGGGAGTCATTCCTTCTTCATTAGCAGAACAAGAGAAGAGAAACAATTTTAGAGAGAAGCTTCAGTTGTTTTGGCAAATTAATTTGTGGTCTATTTTAAGATGTTTCACAGTGTGCTTTTGCTTTACAACCTTATAAACAGGTGAACTAAAATTGCCTTTTTTCTTAGGCCTGGAAGTCTTTTGGCTGGTGTTACCTGATGATGACTTCATGTCCCCACCTTACATTTCTTTTATTATAAGGATGTGGTTGAATATAAATCTTGTATTTTCATTTCCTCTGTTTTGATTTCCTTGTAGACATTTCAACAGTCTTCTCTACAGCAGAAAAGTAAAAAGAAGAACAAAGGTAAAAAATAAATTTGTTTTTATGTATTGGTAGGAAGGGAATTGCCAACATTAATGTTATGGTATTGCAGTATCTGAGGAACTAGAACTTATCTCCATTCAAATGTTCAGTTCATTTGATCATGTTGAGAATGTATTAGTCCATTACTGATGTCTCATAGTTTCCTAATGCTCCTCTACCTTTATGTGTCTGGTTTTATCTTGCTTTTGAATACTCAGACTGACTCAAGCCTCTTTGGGGCCAGGGTTGGTTTTTCCAGCTGTGTGCATGTAATGCCTCAGTGCAGCACTTGCTCATTACCTACGCTGTCAGGTAATTTGTATCATAGTAAATTTTCTTCCTTTGTTGTAGAAGTACAAAGGCCTTAGGAACTGTTTAGTTTCAAAAGAGGCTGCAAAGAGAGGTTTTGGAACACCTATGAAGTACTTAAATCGCTGTATTTGGCAACTGCTAGGGAAAGTACATGAATTTATATGTTGAGTGCTTTGATCTGATGTGAAATATTAATCTTTTTCTTATTGTTAAATATATTGTCTTTCTTTTCTCTATAGTGTCTTCTCTTTCTGTTTTGCCTTTTTTTTTTTTTTTTTTGGTCTTATCCATAGAATATATAGAATATAAGTTCTGAGATGCTGAACATGTTTTTCTTTTTTTTGCTTTGGTTTTTAAATTATGGTGACTTGCATAAGCTTTGTGGTCAAAATAGAATGTTTGTAATAATTTATGCATGGCAAATTTAGTTGAAATTTTTACATAATTTTCTTAAAAATATGGTGCTTTCTAACTAGCTGTCATTGATTTAGTGGACAAGTCAAATGGTTTCACATCAACTTGTCATTTTCAGCTCCTATTCCTGGTAAAAGCAAAAGACGGATCTCATGTAAAGATCTTGGTCGAGGGGACTGTGAAGGCTGGCTTTGGAAAAAGAAAGATGCCAAGAGTTATTTCTCCCAGAAATGGAAAAAGTACTGGTTTGTCCTGAAGGATACATCTCTATACTGGTATATCAATGAAGAGGTAAAATATCTGTGCTCATTGTCTCAAAAAACATTCTGCTTAGCGCTGTTGTCATGACTTAGTGAGTAACTGATGCTTTGAGTGCTTATATGTTAGTACCTTTGTTCAAATAATCATAGTGAAATTAATATTAACTGCCTGACAAAATTACTATTAAGGTCTGGAGATATTTGGTCCTTCCAATTTACATTTTACTACATGGAAAAATAACAGTTTCCTGTGTCCTGCTGACAGAATAAATCTATCCCCAAAGTCTTGAAAGGGAAAAAAGGTAGTTATTTAATCCTGTCATTCAAGCTTTAGTCATGGAAGTGTAAACTTTGATGTTGTGCTGCCTGGTGTTCCTTGTTTATCTGTGCTAGTGAAACTACCCAAACCTCTGGCAATTAAGGAAGACACTTCTGTTTTCTCAGTTGTGTTCTCCTGTTGTTCCTTCTTTGTAGCTCTTTATGTGATTTCAGTGCTTATATATGCTAAACTTAAAAGCATAGTTGCGGCCCAGCTGAATTATGTACAGGTTTGATTCTGCAACATATTCTGCGTTGGTACACATTTGTTTATATCAGCTTATAGCAACAAAGCTTTTTGCCAGTGAGTTAGGAAACCTTGATTTTATATCCTATTAATCTCAGCAGAAAATATGCTGAGATAAAATCATTGCCAAGATGTGGATGCATTCTGTCCTGGACTTGTTCTTTTAATCACTGCAAGCATTTGTACATAACCTTTTCAAAATATTGTAATCCCTAATTTTTCCCTGAGTAAACAGAAAGCAAGTTGTTCCATGAAAAGAGTTACTGAAACCTGTTTTCCCACAGATTCATTCCATTTTTATCTTAATCCCAGCTTCAGATCAGTAACCCTAACTCCATCCTTCCTCCCTTGGCTACTAGAAGGTCTTCATCAGGGCGGTAGTTGGTGCCTACAACTACAATGAGTGCTCAACAGCTGTGGCCAAGGAGCATATGGAACCTCTGAGTTGTGCTATATTTTCCTGTGCAGAGGGCAGTGGTCTGAGCACCTCTGTCTCCCACCCTGTCCCAAGCTTCCCTGGGACTTTCTGAGACTTAGTCATTTTTGAGACCTCAGCCCCCTCAGCAGTGCCTGTAATCACCAACAGATTCAAAGGCTGGCAGGGGGTTCCTCAGTGGTAGATGGACAGACAAGACAACAGTGCTCTTTGCCAAAATTGTTTCCTTAGGCAACCATTCAAAAAAGAAATAGCAAGATTATTCTAAACAGTGTCCTTTGGATTTGAAAATACCTGCTAATGCTGAACCTGTTACAACCTTATACCTTCCACACAACAACTCCAGCTCCAGTTTTATATGCTGATTTATGTCTTTTATTTATTTGTTTTTAAGAAGGCATATAATCATATGGACTGCATATGTAGTATAAATAACAATCTGAATTCTTAGAAAAAGATGTAATTCTGTGGAATTCCTTAACATACATTTGTATTTTCTGCAGCTTCACTTCTATGATCCTGTATTAATTTTGCATGCAAAGTTATGAGCTGTTAATAAGAGAGACTATGTCATTGATGTAATAGTAGCTTAAAATAAATAATGCTTTCAAACTGTGAAAAACCAAGGGAGATGGAATATCTGATAAAATAAACTTTGTAAGTCTTTAGAGGAGAGAGGAGGAAGGTCAGATGTATTCTGAGTGTTGTAGAGAGATGAAAGTAGCTGAAGAGATATCATGCCTCCTAGCTGTGATATCTTATGAAGATGGCAAACAGCACACATTGAAACTGCTTTTTTCCCTATTTCTTACAGTAGGCTGCATTTCTCCATACTAATTAGTCCATCTTCCCCCAAAATTAACTAATTACAATAACTAATTGACTGAATACATTTGGTCATTTTGTATATTTTCTAATGTTGGTTCAGCTGTGAAATTGTTTGAGAAAACTGGGTATTTAAAATTGTATTTTACAGCAAGGGATCTGTCTTACTACTTTGGCAAAAGTCCCAGTGACTTCTGTGGGAGGTTTGCCAGAGCAGAGCATTAGTGTTCCTTATGTAAGAAGCAGACAAGTGAAAATATTTCTAAGTTTTCAACGTGGTGGGTTTTTTTCTGACAGTTTAGCTACAGTAATATCTGGGACTATCTTTGCAGGATGAAAAAGCAGAAGGATTCATCAGTCTACCTGAATTTAAAATTGACAGAGCCAGTGAATGCCGCAAGAAATAGTAAGCACGCTCAAAAATAATGCAATAATACAATTTTAAAAGTGGGACAAAGGACAAGGTTTTCTCTTAAAACAGTGACATAATGGACTTCATTACAATGATCATGGGGTTGAATCACAGACTAAGCTCATACAGGAAAAGAAAATTAATTTTTGTGGGTGTGTGCCATCTTGCCCAAAGAAGGCTATTTTTTTGCTTCATCATGAATCACAGTGCTTGACTAGACCAAAATGAAATATGAACAAGAAGACTGCTTAACTGCTTCTGTCCCTTTATTTTCCTAGTTTCCCTTTCTTCTTTTTTTTCCTAGTTTTCCTTTCTTTTTTTTTTTCCTTTCTGTTAGGGGTTGGGTTTTTTTAATTTGTTTGCTGGGAGTTGGAGAGCATTTGTGTGATACTGTTACACTTGATAAGAAGCTTTAAGCATAATACAGAGACCATAGAGATAAAAATGTCCCCAAGTTATGGCCAGGCATCAATATTTAATGTAACTCCAAGTTAGTTAGCATCATCTCAAAGTTTGCTGACACAGTATATCAGTCCTGAGGCAGTTAAAAAGAGAATGACAGCAATTTTTGTATTTTGGATATATGACCTAAAGGTCTTAAAGAATGTTTCTTCTCACCAGTTTATGCTGCTATCTAGATTTGTGCCATTGCACAAATCTATTTATTATTTAAATGCAAATTCAAGCATATGTAGCAATATGACAGGTGCATACTGCTACAGAGATATTTTTAGAGTCATTATTGTTCAAAAATTTTTTGCCTTGCCTTCTAGTGATTTGTAGAGTTCTTTTAAGTTTAACAAGGCTTTGGAATTGCTGAAATTTGTAAAAAACAGTGTTTGCAAATGTAAAGTAGTATGACTTGTAGGACATAGAGTTCTATAGAAGGCACTGACCTTTTATCAGTTGGTTTGTGTATCTCTTCAGGATGAGCTCTACTCTCCATGATGGTCTCAAAGAGCAGAAAATGAAAACTACATTTAAAAAAAAAATATATCAGTTTGGGCTTAATTGTCCTGTGTCCTTGGGCTACATGGCTGAAGTGCTTCATTTTTAATTTTTGTTGGGGCAACAGCATAAAGTCAACTCTCAGAATTGCACCCTGCTTAAATTGTTTTGGTTTGGTTTTACTTGACTTAGTATCTACTGGATAGTAGCATGTAAAATGCAACTATTAAGACTCTTTGCTTGGGTGGCATATAAAGATAAAAAAAACCCTCTAAGAGTCCAGACGACAGATGCTGTAACAGTCTTAAGAAGTCAATTTTGGGTCTCGGTTACTTGATGATGTCTTTCTAAACTGAGCAGATGTCACTGTACATCTGCTTTGACTTGCATAACATTGTGTCATGCTGTAATGTGTTAGAGGAATTCCTTTAGTCTCAATTTTATGTTACCTTCTCTAGCAGTAGCTTTCCTTGATAAAAAATTCATATGCCTGCTTTCCAAAACATGCATGTGTGTACATCTGTGTACACACACACAGACATATATATCGAAAATTGCAATGATACACATGAAGAACATAATTACCATTTTCCTGAGACATAATGGATTAGAGAGTAAGAACTATTTTATTACTATATATATATATATATATATATATATATATATATATATATATATATATATATATAAAACTCACTGTGTCTCAGGAAAATGGTGATGATGTTCTTCATGTATCGTGTTTGCAGTTTTCCTTATCTTCTTTGGGACTGTTAAATTTTTTGTACTTATTTTAAGAGACACCTCCAGAAAAATTATTCTTCTGTACTGTAAATTATTAATAATTTTAAATGCATTTTCTGGTTCTTCAAGTACTTCACCATAACTCTTTATCCATCACAGATAAGAGATTCTTTCTAGTAATTTATTTCATATTATGTATGAAATGCAGTAATTCTCTCAGCCCGTCATGGTGATTACTTTAGTGGAAAGAAAAGATGAGATGTAATTGCCCATTGCTTAGAATGACCTCATGAACACAGTGTTGATTTATGACAGCTTTTCAGAAGTCAATCAGCACATCACATTTTCCTGTTGGAAATGCAGTCATTAGAGCTAAAGGTAATATCAAAGTCATTGGGATGTGAGAAATCACCAGGACTGAGAATTTTTCTGTTGTATTGAATTAATTGTTCTGTCAGTTTTCTGTTCAGAAAAAACTGGCAGCTATATGTATATCAACAAAATTACCTGATACATAAAATTTTATCTTTAACTGGTTAACTTTATCCAAATATAGTACACTGCAGGTGATGGTGAAACAATTATTTATGCACATATGAATCAGGAATTATTTAGAACAGGGTAGTTGAAGAGCACTTTACTTGGTGAAATCTGGCACAATCCTAAAAGTTGTATGTTCATATACTGTTTGGGGGCATGCAACAACTCAGGAAATATAAGCTCATCTCATTCTTTTGTGACCATGCTGTCTTACGTCTTAAAAACAAAAAAAAGTTGTGCCATTACATTTTTATAATTATGTTTTTCCTCTACAGTGCATTCAAAGCCTGCCATCCTAAGATCAAAAGTTTTTATTTTGCTGCTGAACATCTAGATGATATGAACAGGTAAGGAAATCTAGCAAAGTTCAAGGGCACATTCCTTAAATGTGACACTTCTTGAAGCTAGTAATAACACAGTGATAATAAAGTATGTGTTATTCTAAAAAGTTATGTTTAATAGCTAATGAGTGCAGAGTACCATTATTTCTGACTAGTTTCTGACTGGCTAAATATTTGATTCATGCAAAAATTACCTTTTCTTGAAACAAATGTTTGAAGATTCCCTGTTTCTAAAAAGAAATAAATACAGTATGTGAAACAACTCGAAACGCAATTTCAGAATTCCGGGTTTCTGTTTTTGGCTCTGTAGCACCTGCCAATGTGAGATATCTCCAACTCTGCTTCCTAACATACTACCAAACAGATGTGATACTTGCTCTGGGAATCCTTCTGTTTCTTGCCCTGGAGGGAATAAGAAGTTAGAAAAAGCTTTAAAGCGGTCACTGCTTTTCCTTCTGCCAGTCTTGAAAAATGAGAGAGGGATTACAAGGAACAAATTTTGCAGATTCTCTCTACTGCCATGAATTTAACCTACATGTTGAAGTGAATTTGGTGTGGAAAATTCCAACATCTCAAAAAAGAACAAGGACTCGACTCTTAGTTCTTTGAGTATTGAATTTTACTCTATCTATTTTAGACCATTTTTGCAATTTTTTAGAAATATGATTGAGACTTCAGCACAAAATAAACACAATTCCTCTTAATTTATTTGAATGGTAAATTAAAACATGGATCCCATGTCTATACAAATATTTGAGGGGTTATTTAATTTATTTTCACAACATAAACTGAAATTAATTCAGTTGAAAATAATATGCCATTTTCATCATATGACAGAGAACACAAACAAAAATCTATTATTGCAACCTGAGAATTGTTCTATCTTACATAATGTCTGTGGATATCCTCGCAGACCAGAATTGTTTTTAAAACAGAGGAAAAAGGAGATAAAACTGAACCCATAAAACCATTAGTAAGTGCTACAATCATGCTTTAGTCTCTCCTGTGTGTACTAGATTCACCTACCTGGCAGAGCACCTTCAGGGTAATGCCAGTTTGTTACTGATAATATTTGGCTGGAAAAGCAAGCTGAGACTATACTATGCTTACTTTTGTTTGGGAATGGCTCTCTGTTAACATTTTTCCAGAAGTTTGTGCATTACTGAGGCTCACTTCAAAAATTTGTCCTCAGTGAGAAAACTTAAAACCTTTTCATTTGTTTGTGAAATTTTAGGCTTGCCTTTGCTTGATAATTCTGTCAAGCCAGTCACTTAAAATGCAATTTGCTGCACACCAAACAGAAAAATGGCATGGTCTGTATGGTATATCCTGAACTACAGCAGTAGCTAAATCACTTCTATCAGCAGGTCCTCAGTCAGTATGACAAAGCACCTTCATGCTAAGGATAACAATTTATGTAACTGTTCAGTAATCAGAAAGCAGCAGCAAATGTGCAACAATTCTTTAAAAATGTATTGCACAGTCTAAAACTCAAGAATTAAGAGATTTTTAACTTCCCAGCATAAATAGTTTTTTATCATATTTTGAAGTAAGTGCTTCTTAATTAATTTGGAATAAGCTTGACAAGATTTGATCTGAGTTATACACATGTAAATTTAAAACAACTCTGTCAAGGCCTATGGAAATTCTTACATCTGAGTTGCCATCAGTCTCACCAAAGAATTTTATTTTTTCTCTTTGTTTAATATATTAGAAAAAGTAGTTTACTTTCATAAACATTGAATCAACTCAATAGATTGCAAAAAGAGTGACTGAAAAATAATCTTTCAAATCCAGTGATAAGAAAATACTTCCTGTCTAAAAGCATTTTGTAGCCTAGATGAAGTAAAACACAGAGTCAAGTTATCAAGTTAAATTAAGACTCTTGATCATTTTCTGTTCTTTTTTTTGGTCAAGTTTCTGACATACATTCTAATTATGTGTCAGGCAGTCATTTCAGTTCTGTTCATTCTTGAAGCAGAAGAAACAACAAAACAAAACTACTGATACATAGTCTGACTGAAAGTTCAAAATAGTTCAATTCCTTCATCCTTTTTATAAAATTATTTAGTTGTTTTTATAAAAAAACATTTGCAGGCTGTGAAGTTTTCGTTTGTGTGTATCAACTCACATAAAATGGGTATTTTAATCTCAGGTCATTAGTCAAATTTTCTTACTACTTTTATGACTGTGCCACACCATTGTGCTGGTAAGGAGTCTGGAGAGCTGTGACCACTGAACTATGTTGCTGTGGTGTTTGAAGATCCTTTTATCTATATGGTCACGCCAGCAAAAGTGTTCTTTTTACCCATATAACATGCTTAGTCTGGGTGAGAAAAAGAACTGTTTTGCTTGTGTAACTGTATAGTCATGGAAACATCTTGCTTGGAAATTCACTGGGATTCTCTTCATTCTGGTTGAACTGCAGGCAGATACTTACAGACACTCTAAAGTATCCATATTCCCATACAGCAAGTTCATCCTATATCCTTGAGAACAACTTTGACACCCTGCTGTGACTAAAAGCATTGCATCTACCTGCAGCATGAGATAAGACAGGAAAATGTTTCCTACCAGTCTATGAGAGTTCCAGTACTGTGCATCCTTCTTTGCAGAAATTGCAGATCTACAGAAAGACAGGGGTTTTTTTAATCCTGTTCTAGGTATCATAAAATTGTTTTAATTAAAAAGTGACAAGAAATTAATGTACTATTATTAAAAAAAAAAGAAAAGAAAACCTAGATGACTGCTGCAGCTACCAGTGCCACTCTATTTATTCTCATACCTAGCAAACAGGTCTTAAAGAAAATTAAAGCTGCATTTACTGTAAAGAAGCAATATTTTCTTGGCCTCTTGTCCTCCAAAGGTTACAGTGGCTACCAGGACACACATACTAGAGGGAAGAAAGATATAAATCTTCCCATGTCCTAGGACTTTGAAAGAAAAAATATTTGTCTAACTGTGTGCTTGGAACTTTTGTCCCCAGTACATTGTAATGCAGACATGTTTTACTCCTCTTCCATTCTGCAGGAATTTCCCTTTTGATACAACCTCAGTGTGTTGGATTTCTCATAAAATTCTAACTTCAATGAACCATAACTCTAGCCATACTTTATTAAAATAATATTAATTCTCTAACCATATCTGAAGAAACTTTAGCAGCCACATATCAAAAAATATGCAGAAGAGGTCAATACCTTGGTTTTGTTTCTAGACTGGCAAACTACTCAAAAGCTGTGGTTGTTAACAGTTTACAAACATGTCAGTACCTTTTTTTTCACCCCACAGGCACTGCCAGTCATATTCCAAACCTTGACACAGATCATGAACTGTGAAGATAAGTCTCTTCTCTCTCTCTGTATCAACGTGAGAGAATGGTACACAGTTCCTGGGTTGTGTCATTAGATTATACGTTTCAGGAAACAGCATTTTTCTAGAAAGAATCATATCTCATAGGTCTGAGCACTATCAGTTGACTGTCAGTTAAGTGTTTGTTAATTTAATTGCCTCATTAACACGCACACTTACCAGGAAATGCTATCTCATATTTAGGACAGAATGAAGTTTTCCAACAGGAGAACCTTTATAGATGTATCATCTAATACTTTGTGCCCAGCAGCCCTACTCAATGGGGTTCAATAGGTGGCTGTTCCCTGCTGGCTGTCCAGGTGGGGGAGGTAAGCCAGGAGCTGAACTTGGGAGCATGAAATCCAGAATAGGCAGGAGGAAAGCAAAGGGCCGTCTCCGCTGTCTGCCATACCATTTGATAGAGCAGATGCTTGTTGTCTTGTGCTGCTTTACCCTCTGGACACAGACAAGTCTATGGCTTTTCTGGTCCTTCAGCAGCATGGGGCTGGAGTGCTTTGGGTGAGGTTCCTGTCTCAGTGCCTCTGACTTAGGCTGGCAGAGCTGTCAAGACAGCTGAGCTTTATTCCCCAAAGGAAGTCTTCACATATCAGGAATGTGAGCCTAAAAGATAGCTTTGTAATGGGTCATCTTTCTGCTGGGAAGGTGTGAAATCATTGTCTGAGACATGGTTTGTTGGACTTGTGTTCCTATGTGCCACTTGTTTTTATAACCGTATGGCACTTCTAAGAATTATAATTTAAATTTTAAGTCTCTTCAGCTTCCCTATTCTCCTGGTAGAAGTTTTGATTGTGTGGTAACATTAAGTATTCTGCAATCACTTTAGGAGTAAATCTTTAGCTTTCTTCCCATTGTCCAATACTTTATGGGCCATTAACATGGTTTACAGATCATATATGTGGTCACTGTTTGTGGAAGGACAGTGACAGCTGATAGAAAGTGTCCCTGCCTATGGCAGGGGAGTTGTAATTAGAAGATCTTTAAGGTCCTTCCAACCTAAAACATTCTATAATTCTATTACTCCATGAGGACAGGAGTTAATTTCTAGGACAGTGACTGTATTTTATGATCTGATGCCTGCTTACCCTGCACTGCAATGTCTTGAAGACTAGCATGCAGGAGTCATTACAAATGTGTATCCTTTGCTGAGATAAACAGCCTGTTTCTGTGCATGCAGTAGGCAAATGAAACCCATCAGGCACGGTTTTCTCAAACAGGGGTTTCACATTCCTGAAGAAAACGCAAACCTGACTGGAGTTGTCTTTCTGTATACCCTAGCAGTTAAATTGCAAGCCAGTAGGTTGGCAAACCAGGCCTGTCAAGTCCTGACTATGGGATGACTGGAGCAAGTAATTCCAGGTTTACCATGGAATGGACAACCGCAGGAGATTGCCATGGTGGTTTAAAGCCTCGTTGATGAACGACCTGATTCATTGTAAGCATTTGGCTAATGAATACACTGAGAGCCCCATGGGGGAAGAGTACAGGTTGAAACTGCCCTGCTACAGACAGTGGAGTGTATGCTTGACAGTGACAGCCCTGCTAGAGGAGAGCAACAATAGCTCATTTGTTTTTTGGTTTGGGTTTTTGGGGGATGTGTGTGTTTGTTTGGTTTTGTGTTGGGTTTTTATTTTTTTAAATTCGTGCAGTTTACGGAAGCATTTTTTCAAGTCTATTTTGAGATTAAAGCCTTAGATGTGAATTACATTGAAGCAACTGTCTTTCTCCCTCTGCTTCTCTGACACAAACGCAAAAGTGAATTCTGATATGCCTCCTTCTCTTTGTATATGGCACTGTAGGTAAGCTCTAAAACACACAATGGCATAATTTAACCACACTGTCTGCTTGGGAGTGAACCTCTTTTTTTACTGCTGGTTTCTGCTCAATTCCTCTGCCAAGGTGCCAGTTCTGGCCTTAAAATGTTGCTTAAATCTCTGAAAACTGTTTTTTATTCTTAAGAAATCAGAACAACAGGAGTATTTGTGTGATGGCATATCTGTGAGCAGCAGTCTTAACAGCTCTTTGATTATCTCCAAAACCTTTATTTTACAGATGTTTGACTTCATACATGGTTTTCCGTTTGAAATAAAATACTTGCTGTGAAAACATTTTGTTCAATAGCAAAATCATAGATCTTTGGAGACTCCCTGAATAAGAGTATCAAAGAGGACACTTGTCTAATATGAAAAATAACATCTTCAGATGTTCCTAGCTTTGTTTTTGATAGAAATGCACCCAAAAAATTTAGAGGCTGGATTAGTATCACTGCTTCTTTTAATATTATTTCAGATGGCTAAACAGAATTAACATGCTTGCTGCTGGCTATGCAGAAAGAGAGAGGATCAAACAAGAGCAAGGTAATGTGTTGTTATTTTGGTTTCCTCTGACAGCTCTTAACACAAGTTCATATGTTCTCTTTTCCTTGCTGTGTATCAGGTCTCGTTCTCAACTTCTGAAAGCAATTCACATGTGGGTATCACTGCTGTTGCTTTAAAGAATTCCTTCTCTTTCAGGGGTTTAGATTAACTCCTTCAGATTCTGATCCACAGACACTGGATTATTTCTGAGAAGGCTGCAGAAGGTAGTTAAAAGCAGCGGATATACTGGCAGTAAGCTCCTGTATGTGGTACCAAAGAATCTGTGTCCCTTATCAGAAGAAACTTAAGAATCTGCAAGCTAAAAAAAAAAAATTATACATTGCATTTGGTGTTTGAATTCACAGAGGGCAGAAGTGCATGAAATTGGTCTCATGAACAAAACCATTCTTCTAAAATCTGTTGATATAACGGGATTTCCCCTGAAGACTTTAATTTTAAGGCCACTTAAATTTTGTGATTTCTGCTGATGTTGATCTATTGTAGTGTATGGTACAGCCCTGTTTGGATTTCATTTGGAGTTGCAGGCTTACAACATGTTACATGTCTTTATTTTTGGTGCCTAATATTTCATGGGTTAAAAAAGCAGCATGTATAAAATAATGAGTTGCTTTGCTTTAAGTCGTTGCATGAGAATTCCTGTTGGCAGACAGCAAAAAGAAAGGGTCAATCCGATTGTGTTGAGGAGGTTGTTTCTTAGAATTGCCAGTGACATGGATTCACATAAGTGTGGATCCAACTAACTCCTTTGGCAAACAGATAGCTTTTGAATACATGCTTTTTTGTAACATGTGCACCCAGCAGCAGGCACCAGAAAATCGCAGCAGTTGTGATGATCCAGACCTTATCCAGGTGCCTGTCTGCCTGCTGCCCACTGAGTCAAAACCTCACTTTTTAGTTCTGTGACTGAGGTCTTCATTTAAAAGGTTCTGGGTTTTGGCCCAAAAAACTTATAGCTCAGACCTGCAATCACAGTGCATTTAGTGCATTTACTATAGTCTTTTCTTTACACAGACTATATTTCTAGCCATTTTCCAGGGAGAGTTGCATTCAAAAGGCTATCACTAAGCTTCAAAATTTGTTACATGGTGTGTGGTTGTGGTTCTATACCAATTTATGTGACAGCAGCCTTAGGTCTGACCATCTGACCTGATACCATGTTCATCTTCCTGAAGAGAAAGTGTGGATGGTCTGTCTCTATGTGTTGTTGCAGTGCCATTTTCCTGGGAGACACTGTCCAAAAAACTCCTTTCCCTGGTCAGAAGCAAGAGTGACTTTGCAGCCAGGTAGAAATATCAGGAAGGTGGGGTATTCTATAGCAGTAGGAGATTAAAAAACAGCATCAGAAAATTATGTCTACCTTGATTCATAGCCTGATCACCCTCACCACAGAGAATCCCAGAGGGATCAGCCTGGTGTTGAAGAGCTGTGGCTTACAGCATACTGATGTAATTTGGAGGTGATATTGTGCATGGGAAGGTTTTTGGGTGCTCTGTCACTCTCACACATAACTAGGTTGTATCTTCTTTTGCCTCATTTCTAATCATGTCGTCTAGTAAGTGCCACTGCTTACTCTGGGAGTGTTGCCCACACCCTTTTTTAGTCTGGTATGGTCCTTGGCACATCATTTCATTTTTAACACCAGACCCTCTGCATTCACGCAGCCCAGTATAGCAGCAGCATGCTCACTGTTCTCCAGTCATGTTCTCAATGCCTCACCAGACTTAAAAATCAGTTTGAGAATCCATACTTCCTAGGCAGCACTACAGCAACCTGTTTGGAGGGAAGTGTATACCATCTGTCACTGCTTGAAGAGGCTGCGAACAAACTCTGAATCTTGGAGTCTTCTAGGAAATCCTCTGTGTTGGCATCCAAAGCCAAATTCAAACTTCTATTGACAGTAGGTTGGCACTAGAATTACAATGCCATGTGGGACAGTAAGGGAAAAGGTGTATGTTATGCTAACGCTCTCCAAGTGCACAATTGCACACGTGATATACCTTTCAAAATCCAGATGAATTTGGAGAAATATTTTTGCTACTAAGAAATCACTGAGTGATAAAATAGCAGATGATCCAGTTCCTAGACATGAGATCATGTGCATTCAAGTCTCATGTAGCCTATTATTAAAATATCTCACTATTGAAGATAATCAGTGAAACCCCACTGACTATGGAAATTACATCCCAGGCACTGATGGAGATCTTTATTACCACTCTAACACCATTCACTCATGTTGATTTGTTATATACAGTTAGGTAGAACTATATCCTCTTAGTGTTGCTTAGTTTGTATTTAGTGTGGGAGTCAGTATCACGTTCCCCTCTCACTGCCGTACACTGTTTTAATGCGTCTGGTGATTTTCCTTGGCTCCCAGCACGAGGGCTGTTATACAGCTCAGTAGTGTCCCTAATTAGCAGAGGTATCAAGTTAGCAAAGTAAAACCTCTCTATCACTTCAAGCATTTTTGCAATTATAGAAACTGTGAAGCTGAAATTTTCTGTATTCAGCGACTGTACCAATTGTCATCTACGTATTTGATTTGACAAAAGGTCTTTTATTTCTGTTCAGTTCAGCCCTTTGCAGCAAACCTTTATAATACCTCTGAAACAATTCAACAGTAGTTGTCAAATATGTTTCAATTAACAGTTGAATGGTTCTGAATCTAAAGTGCACAAATATATTTCAAGTGCTTCAGAGATGCACGAATCACTGAATTGTGGGTGTAGTGCTGAATAAAATGTTACATTCTGTACAGAACAGTTTTATAAAAATACCATCAACTTTCCATATTAAATACAATGAATGTTAGCAATACAGCAAGGGACTTCCTTGGATGGAGAAGTTATAGACTTTCCAGTCATATAAATCAGAGGAAAAAAAACCTTTCTTATATAAATAGAATATATTTCATCAGGAAATGGCAGGTCAGTGTTAGTTTATATATAATATATGCAGTCTAGTAGTCATTGAGAAAACTCTCAAGATATACCTGATACACAGAGCTTTATCCATGACTGAATTGGACAAAATCTGCAGAGAGATACAGCAACTCTTTCATAGCATCATACATGTTTTAGATAGACTCTGAGTCAGTTGCCAAAAGCAGAACATTTTTAAAAGTTGGTGAGAGGCTATTTTCATACATTTTATCTGCAAGTTGACCCCTGTAACTGCAGAAATTTTCTATACAAGCTGTAGGTTGCCAGCAGAATTCCCTGTCTGAGATAAGGTGTGCAAAGGTGTGATTGTACAGTGTTTTCTTGTGTGTGGATTTGACAGCAAGAACACCTTCATATTTTTAGCTAAAATTGGAACCTGCACTGAGACTGCTAGATTTTACTTTCAGAATAAACAGTTGAGCTCCAAGCCTGCAGAAATGTCTCTGAATGATGCAATTCTGACAGGTTTCTCACCACACATTGCACTGTTAGGCTGTGCTGTAATAGGAGCAAACATATCTATATGCCAATATTTTCAGGCATCTTAAGTTGCCAAAAATAAGTTTTCTTAAAACTATGATTTATTTGGAAAAAGACTTTTCATTGACTTAGTCTTTCATTCACCAAAAATTAATTATTTGCAGATGTCTAGAGACATAACTGTTTAAATTTTTTTATTTGGTAGTCATGAAAACTTTATTTATGCAACTTATTTATTGTACCCTTTAAAAAGAATCAACTATAAGCTTGCAGGAAGCAAATCAAAAGTCTCGGAGTTAAAAACAGAACTGCTACTGCATGGAAAGATTAAATACATAAATAAGGCTGTCCCCACCATTACTACAATCTAAAAATATATAAAAATTTAGGGACAGCTGTTTCGAGATGGTGTCATTTAAAGCTAAGTTTTCATTTTAACTCTTGAATAAGATTAGATACGGTAGATAATTAATCATACAACACAATAATCATAATTGTAACAAAAAATCATTAAAGTCAAAACTGTATGTTGTGTCTGCTTGGATTTTTCGTTTGGATCATTTATGAAGTAGTAAGTCATGCAGTTCATTGAACACTTACCAGGCAAAGTAAAAATTGTCTGAGATAAGTTTGTGAGTAGTCTGAGCTAAAGTGTCCTGTCATACAATGATTTACCCAAATACCGAAAGGTAATAGAGTCTGAAAAAACATTACAGCAGAGATGTTTGCATAAGTCTTACAACGTGTAAAAGTGTTAAATGTTACCTTACCCATCTTTAGCTGAGTCAGCACTTAAGTAGTTTTCTTAGATAAGGAATATTAACGTCCAGTGTCCTTTTAGTTAGATGCCATTCTGCCTCAAAAATATTTGTAACAGAATAAATATAGTTTCCCATGTAGTATATTGTTCCATGTGTTTTCCCCTTTGAAATAAGCTTGGCCAAGATTTGATTTCCTCTAACATGAAACTTTATAGCCCATTAAATTTAGCCTACAAGATCTGCGTCCTTTGTACTTTCTCATCCATGTTTTGGAGCTCTGTTCTTAAATGTCATTATTATATTTTTCCTTACCATACCACCGTTATGTTCTTACGTGGATAAGAGGGCAGCAGGTGTTTTATGAAGCAAATATATAATATAAAGTTTCTATGTCTCATCTTAAATGGAGGTTTTTGTTACTAGAAATTGAATTGAAAAAGTTTTGTAACTAGTAGAATACAATGGAGAAAATGGGTAGAAAAATAGCATTAATTATTCATACTTTTTTCATTTGCCAGTTGGTGTTAATTACATTTGTTAATGTTATTTGCAGCCAACGAGAGTTGAGCAAAGCTATGTTTTTCATCTTTTCCGTTTGAAAAATACTTCCAGTATTTTTCAGCCAATACATGTCCAATCATAATTACTTTTGTGGCTGTATAAATATTTGAATATCTGATACTTATAATAAGAGTATTCTGTATGCCTGTTGTATTTATATAAGGTGTGTACAAGAGTTAAATTTGTGGCTCATTTGCAGGTTGTCGTTTAATATCTCTTTAATGGGACATTAGACTTAGTATACCCCATAATGTTTGGAATTTTCCCTCTTTATATTAAGACAATTCCAAATCGCAGCAACTAACACTTAGAGCTTCAGCATTCACTAGTATTTCACTCTTGATAATACCAGTGAAGGAATTTCCAGTTACTTTTGTGAAAGCAAGTTTCTCATATACAAATACATCAAAATGTGTTGGTAGTTTTTGATCTGATCCATATATAACTTGTAGATTATTGGAGTGAGAGTGACAAGGAGGAAGCTGACACTCCATCAACACCAAAACAAGACAGCCCACCACCCCCGTATGACACGTACCCACGGCCACCTTCGGTAAGTCACCTGCAACTGTCTATAGGAGTGTCAACCAAAAGTGCCACTTTTACCTACTCCCCAGCCTAAGAGTAAGTGCTTGTGCCCCTTATGGCACTTGTTGGTATATTTTTTGAGTCAGTGCTTGACTTGAGGCATTTGTTAAGTGACACATATTGCTAACTTCAATGGCCATCACTGCTCTTTTCACTGGTTTGTAGAGAACGTGGATTTATGATCCCACTTGCTGTACAGAATAGGTTAAATCACAGAACTCTTTCTTCCTGTTCTTCATTCATGATGCAGTCTCTTACCACCCACTTGTTGACTTTCCTGAGAAAATGTTATTACCTCAGCAACAACACAGACTCTTCTCTAAGGCTCCAGCAGTTGAGCTGTGAAGCTTTACAGTAACAAATTGCACTTGCATTTCCAGACAAATGCCAACATAAAAATGTTCTGTCTTGTATTGCAAAGAGCGATGCTAGTTTTGTTATTGCAAAAAAAAGTAGGTTTCTCTATAAATTGGAACGAAAGTGGATTTGTTTTTTTCTTTTTCTTGAAGCAGTTGCTGATATAAAACTAGATTATAGACCTCTAACTTATTCTGCACTGGCAATTTTAATTTTCATGTCTGTATACTCAGTGTTAACTAATGTGTCTTACTTGAATATAGTTTTTGGAATGAAGAACGGGGAAGGCAGGGGAAAGAGAGCATTCATGATGTTTAATTTGAATGCAATACTTTATCTTACAAAATTATAACTCTTTGAATCATGGCGCTGAAGCACTGGAAACATAATTCCAAAGAAATTTTTAGCAAGATGCAATAACAACAGGTATTTTCAAGACTTTTAATGAACCAGGCACATCTCTTCTATATCTTCCATAGTGTCATATTCTGCAAAGTTTTCTGCAAATAATTTTCCACTTATTCTACAGATTAATGGACAGAGTAAAGATAATTATTATGAATAAGCATCAGTATTTGACCTATAGGTGTGACATGTATAGATGTGGGCGTGCACTGAAGTTAGGATCAGGGCAGGTTAATTAGGTGAGTTTGTGCCTTTGTTACTGAACTGAGTGCCATCAGTGATAAGGAAAAGCAAGGTAATATTGTTAGCGATAGGTCTTGGTCTGCACTGATCTGAAGATTGCTCCTTTGCTGACCTTGTAGATGAGCTGCACAAGCCCTTACGTGGAGCCAAAACACAGCCGACTCTCATCCACGGAGACCTCCCAGTCACAGTCGTCGCACGAGGAGTTTCGCCCGGAGGTGGCGGGGAGTGCCACCGACTCCCCGGTGCGCAAGACGGCGAGCCAGCGGCGCTCCTGGCAGGACCTCATAGAGACGCCGCTGACGAGCTCAGGACTCCACTACCTGCAGACACTGCCCCTGGAGGACTCGGTGTTCTCCGAGGCGACCGTGGTCTCCCCCGAGCACCGGCGGCAGTCGACCTTGCCCACCCAGAAGTGCCACCTGCAAGACCACTACGGCCCCTTCCCCTTGGTGGAGGGTGAGCGGATGCAAGCGCTGAATGGGAATGGGGGAAAGCCCCGAAGTTTCACTCTGCCTCGGGATAGTGGCTTCAACCACTGCTGCCAGAGCCTTTCAGTTGATGCTGCCGATCACCACAAAGAAGCACAGCAGAAGGAGGTTGAGGAGGAGGAGGAAGAGGAAGGCAAAGCAGCAGAAGAAAACCAGGAAGATAAAAGTAAGTATGGGATATTTCTGTGGCTTTTCAAGTGTCCTGTTCGTGTAACATAGAGGTTGGTTGTCCTTTTTCCTATCAAAAAACCCCAATGCTCTTTCAACAACCCCCATGTTTTACCAGGTCCTCTTTGTCGCACACCTCTTTGATCTGCCTCATGTATAAAGTTTAATAATCAGGGTGCTGCGTGACCCCTCATGTTCACTAGACACTTACCCATAGGCTGGTCACCAATCACCTTCTACTAGTAATTCTTAGTTATAAATGGATTTTACTTCCATTCTTTCTTCATGCTTCCACTTGCACAGTATCCTCCCACACTGACACTCATGTGTTTCTGTACACACTTAGTAAGATTTCCAGCCAACCCCATCCAGGCTGTAAAATCCACTTGGTAAATCCTGGAGTGCAGGGTCAGGCTGTGATTACACAGAATCATAGTATCATCAAGGTTGGAAGAGACCTTTATGATCATCAAGTCCAACCATGAACCTAGCACTACCATTGTAACCCCTAAACCATATCATCCAGCACCAGATCCAGATGCCTCTTAAACATCTATCCAGGTAGTCAGGTCACAAGACATCCCAGAATCTATAAGAAGTTGGAAAAGAGAGGGTATTTTCCCCAGTTCCTCACCTTGTGATTTATAAAGAGAGAAGTTCAAAAAACATTTCAAACAAACAAAAATAATAGAGATAATTATGTGACCGGCGAGGCTTAAAAAAAAAAATCAGAACACTGAGTAACTGTCACTTACATGACACATAAACTTCATAGAGATTAGTGCTACTTGTCAAAAATAATCCAAATAAACAGGGATTAGAGAAGGTCCCTGCCCCTCCTAAATGTGTAAACACATTTCTGTGTCTGTTCCATGCTCTGTCCTTCGCTGTCGTTTATGGAGCTTCTCAGCATGGGCTGCTGGCAAAGTTGAGTTCACACCCAAGTTGCAGGGTCAGTCAATGAAGTCTGCATCCATGAATTGTGGGGTTACACTGCAATTAAGTTACCTGAAGCGGCAAGGAAGGCAGGATGACTCCTGAAGCTCTCAAAGGGTCTCTGCTATCTGTTCCTTCAAATTCAGCTTTTTTACTGCAGTAAAGGAGGATAAAAATGGTAAAGAGATAGGAAAGGGTAATAAATGCTTTGGATAATTAACTGCCTACCTAAGTTAATTCATTAAAGTTAGCACCATTGTTGGGCATTAAAATTCATATTTAGTCTACTTGGGAAACATCAGCAGTTTTCCATTGCCCTTATGCTTTAGTCATTATGTTCTAAACATCTCCAGTGATTTCTTTTGCAGATATTAAATTTGATGCCATCAAAAGTTTAAAAAGGCACTATTTCAGTTGTGTTCATTCGTGACACTTTCCAAAAAACCTATACATTTATTAGGGTAATATTAGACTCTTATTGACTGTGAAATGAAGCTGTCTAATTAACAGGGTTAAATTTCATCAGTGATGCAGAATGTTTTATCCTATTTTTAGTCTTCAGTTTTTGTTTTCAAATGAGTTTTTACTGATAGCAATATAAAAATATTTCTTTAAAAAATTCTCACAGAAAACAGAAAGGGTCAAGGAGACTTTCCATGGTCTTTGCTGTGCTGTTTGGACATTACTTACAGATACTGTTGCAGAGTCTAAGTTGTTAGGTGTTTTAAATCTCAATTACAATGCTTTTGGTCTTACCTTACTAGTAAAGGTCTAGTGTTTGATTTAATGGACCAGAACTTGGGCTCTTCTCCATCTTTCTATACCAATTTCCAAAAAAGGAGAAAAAGTTTAATTTTTGAAGTGGACTCCCTATACACACGTACTTTTTTCTTTGAGTGAGGAGGTTTTCTTGGTTGAAGCTTTAAAAGGAGATTGTTTTTGAGACATTAACAACCAGCTGGACAATTGAAGTGCTCCTGATGAATTACTGACCATGAAATTATAAAACTAGAAGTAAAATACTGTTCAGTCTGTTGAAAAGTTTAAGTGTTGAATTGCTTGTCGCTATGGCTGCAATGTTCTGTTTGCAACGCTGAATTTTCCAGTACCCTTACCAGTAAAAAGCTGGAGGGGTTTCATGCAAGTGGTGTTCTTAAGTGCAAAATCTAGTTTCTGAGCTGAAAGATTTGCTTACATCTGCTAAGTTGCTGATAGGATGGGTGTCCTTGTGTGTGCTACCTCACTGCCTCCTTCACCTCCATTGCTCTGGGAAAATGAAACATTGCAACTGGCTGGAGAAAGGCAATCCTCTCTCTTAGAAATGTTTTAATCTCACCTTGAATGTTCTCTCATGTGATATCAGAACCTTTTAAATATATTTATTTGCCTTACACATTTGTGATCCTGACATAGTTCTGGGTTTTTTGATGATTATTTGTGTTCTTGTGTGTACATGTATGTGTTTTAAAGCTTAATCATTCCTATTGCTTTTTATGCGGGACAAGAATGCAGCTCCTTTGCAGTTGTTGCTGTACAAGTTAAATGTTATTGCCAAAAGTTTGTTTTCTTAGCTTTCTGTTCTTACATTCTCACTTTTAAAACCACCTGAGTTTAAATCAAATAGCAAAATGTGGTCCTGTTTCTTCCAACTTCTTTTGCAAAATTGTTTTCAAATAACTGCACTACAAACCAGGAGCTCCACCCTTCTTTCAAATGCTGCCCCCAGCTGCTATAATTTAACATAGTTCTGTTGACTTTCCAAAGCTACGATGGTTTGCAACTAAACATCTCTCAGTCAATCGCTGCTTTATGCCTTAAACAGATATTGCAAGACTTTACTGACACTGCAAATAGTTCTGTGTATCAACTCTGCTGCAATGCCTAGATACGTATGCTAAATTGAAAATACGGGTTGTCCTTTCCTATGTTTGTCAGTTAGGACCTGACTTTGTTGCGTGTTCAGTTACTTCCTTTTGTCTTGTTGTATCATATTAACAATGCACTGCTAATCTTTAATGGATTGTTTTATTTCCCTAATGACTTTTGTGTAAACCATTTAGATGTTCCATATTGACACCGTCCTGCATTGGTCTCTTGCTTTGTAATCCAAGAGGATTCTCCTGTGGGATATTTGAGTTTGTCCATGTGTTTGCTCCTGATGGTTATGCAAATGGCAAACAACATTCAGACCTGTGGCACCAAACATCCCTCTTGCTGTGCTGTTCAGAGGCAGCCTGCACAGGCAGAGCAGGTCAAAGGCTGTGGCACACTGCATTGCATGTCTGCGATTCAGTTAGGAAGGACAAGTTGGGCCTTTTCAGGTTTGTTTTCTGCTGGAGAAAGGTAATAGAAGGAGACAGGTGTGCATCATGGCATTGTCACTCCCTTCCCCTCTGACCCCACCACTGTCTGCCCTCTGTGCGCTTCAACAGATTTCACCACTTAATGCCAAAGAACGCTTATAAGATCTTCTTCAGAGACTATTTCCAGCTTTTGTTCCAGGAAAGCTTACCTCATTTTTTACCTTTTTTTTTTTAATTATTTTTATGGTGGTTCCTTAATTTTCAAAGACTTCTTTGGTTTGTGGGACAGTAACGCGAATTACTAAGGGTTCAGCATTTAAGAGTAGGTAACTCGCTCTCTACACAGTGTAACTGACTGTAGATCCCTCCAACTTAGCTGCAGAAAAACCTGCACCTTTTTTCCATACTCCCCAAGAAAGTCCTTGAACAACAGCAGCATCTGTGGGAGTCTATGGTGCTGTCATCTGCCCAGAGAGTGCTGGTACAGGAGCTCTGCTGCTGGCTCCATGTGCTGTGGGGTTGACCAGAGGAATATTGGCACATTTTCCAGGGAACTCACACCTGGGACCTGCAACAATGTGCAAAGGAGCTTTCCACTGTGCTGGCTCCATAAAATTTATTCAGGAATATGGATAGAAAAGCGTTGATGTCTATGTTTGAGTTTGAAGAAATTACTTAGACTGTCTTCCCACTGCTAAACTCCATTTCCTTCTGCTTTGTTCCTTGCCTCTTTGTTCTCTTGCTTCTGCAAGTTTTCAGTCCTTTTCCTGCACTCTTAAGTACTGTAATTCCTCTTGACATGTGTTTAAGATTTTTTCTGTTGCTACCCCATCACTGCAATTTTAGAGTATCTTCTATATAGGGTGGACAGCTATAACAAAGGCTTAAATAAATTTCAATACATCAATGGCTGCCCTTCGGGGGCAATTAAAGGCTGGGAGGCACTTGTTTGCTGCATTGATTTCACCCTCCAGAGTGTTTACAAGACGTTACAATCTTCCACATGTGACTTGTGTCACCTTGAAAAGATTTCACAGTGTTTCTGTAGGCTGGCATTTCCCTGGCATTTTGCTCCATCACCACAAGCCCTTGTTCAGGTTTGCAACATCTCCTGGCATCCCACGATTAGTCCCACATAGGCTTGTGAGCGCTGTCCCCAAGGAACACAATAGCCTCATGATCCAGTCTCTGTAATTTGGCTTCTAACCTTAAACTACTGAAAACACTTGTCAAAGGCCAGAGCAGGAACTAATGTTGGCATTTCGCAACTCAGGGAGATGTCCAATACCTGTGAAGGGTTTCAGGAAAGTTCACCTTGATGTCAGGGAGGGCTGGTCACTGAAAGAAGTATCAAGTGACTGTGCTGAGGTACCAAGCCTGAGAGTTTTCTTTTCTTTTTTTCCCCTGTAGAAAAATTACAAGCCAGCAAAAGAATAGGAGAAGATGAGAACACTTTCTCCCAGCCTACCTCCCAGTTGCAGAAATGAAATTCAAGGTGGTAGTGCTTTCACAAAGTAGGACACAGGAGTTTAAGGAGTCCTGCGACTAGCAATGAGTATCATGCACTGTGCCCAAAAAGGTGTATCCATGCGACATCCTAGGTGGCATTTGCCTACAAGAAGGAGTCAGTGCTAGTAAAAAATATACTCTGAATAAGGTCAGGTATTTCAGATTCTGAAATGCAGGTCCAGGGAAGCTTGCCTCTTCTTAATGAGAGGGCAGTGCAAATGGTAACTCTCAGAAAGATCAATGTTTGCCAATTAAACACTATATTATGAAGTGGTACCCTGTGTACCACTTCTAGGTTTTGCTTCTCTGCATTTTGGGTAAGGTGTCTTCACTTAAGCAGGATTTAGGCAACAGTGAAGTGTGGGAGTCAGGACGAATAACGCAGAGTGCCTGGACTGTGTGCACTGGAGTTGTGAGGATGTGTGACTGAAATTAATAGGGCTGTTTGCTTTTCTAACAGCCTATTTCCGTTTCAGAGAGGATACCATTAGCGGTGTCCTGTCATCTCACCACCTAGTTTTAACTACACTGAGAGGCAAGGGAGAAACCATTAAGATACCGTATCTTCCCCTCTGTAATTATTCAGGTTAGTAAAGGTGTGAGTGCCCAGTAATATCTTAAATAAGCAGAGCTATGAGAAATTACAGATAATATTTCACATTAGAAGTATTCCATATGAGGCTGATGAATAGCACAAATTGCAGCACCTTCTGGGACACTAAGGACAGTGTTATTCTAAATTATTGCCTCCACTATCAGTCCTGTACAATGGAGAGCATTTGCCAGGGGTTTTTTTGCCTGACATCCTTCTGGGCGACACAGCCCATGCATTCACAGACACAGGTCTGCTTTTTCTAAGCTTTGTTTTTGGAATCTGATTTTTCATTCCTGATTCCCATTTGAGCCTTCCTGTGGCACCTGGCTGGGCATTTGCACTCCTGCAGGCTGAGGACCATCAGCATTTTGTACCTTGTCTGCTAGGAGGAGGTCTCCATCCCTCCCGCCCTCCCACTGCCTCTGAGGCTCCAGCTTTGCTGTTAACTCAGAATGCTTATGTAATTGCTTACGTAAAAAACGCTGCTGAGTTATGTTCAAAAATACGATCTTAAACCTGTTGATTTATAGTGTAAATGGCTAACCTGCACTGCTTTGGATAGTTTATATATTTACAATGAAATTTTTATCAGTGTCTCATGGAAAAGCAGGGCAAGACAGTGGCTGCCATATCACCTGGTCTGCTCTTCAAAGCAAATGCTTTACATGCAGAATGTCTAGTGGGATGGTGTTTATTCACATATTCTATTTTATGTGTTTTCAACTTAAGTATTTAGGGCTTCTTTTGTCATAAGATCCACTGAGATCCCATGAGAGCTGTTAAATTTGAAAATTAGTGTGGGGAACATCATTGCTGGTAATTTAGGTGATATGTCAGGCTAAACTTCTTTATTCTCGTTAAATTTTAAGATTCATTTTTACCTGATAGGAATTTCTATAAGGTTCCAGAACCAATTGCATATTTGGGAAAATTGTCATCCGAAGTAAGAGTTGCTTAGTTGTCTTCTAACTACCATATATGTGTGTGTATGTTCAGTTGTGTGAATAAAAATGTCTTTTAGACTACTTATTATATTATTAAAATTACTGATAGGAAGGCTAACTTAGATAAACAAGTATTGGGAGTAGGTATATTTCTTTCTGAGAAGGTTCTTTAATTAAAATTTAAAATTTATTAAATAAAGCTTTTCCAATTCTCATATGCAAAAGCAACCCTATTAGAGAAGTGAGTTTGCATTCTACATAAAAATGATGGGATACAAAGCCTCTGTTTCCTGATTTTAAATTTTTCAGTTTGAGGGGAAAAAATTGCCTGCAGTGTTCAAAAGCCAAATATTGAATCATTTACTAAGTAGCAATTCAGAAAGCAATATGGGCTGTCATAAGAGTAGTTTAATTTTGTACTTGTTAGTGTTTATTCATATGAATGTATTTCACCCACAAATATATTGTTGTCATATATAAAATTTTATTTGATTTCCATTGCCCATGCTACTAAAAATGCAAAAGAGAGGTGAATTCCTACTTTTCTTTTGGTTTTAATAACTCTGTGTGTCATTGCCAACAAAGGTCATTTGCTTTTTCCTGAAATATATGGATTAAATTGTCTTTTTATAAGCAAAAGGCATGCACAAGAGAATTTCTTACATGGCCATTTTCCTAAATTATTTTTCCTGCAAAGTTTCTTCAATTCAGTTACTAAGTTGGGGACTGTCAGTGGAGCTGTGGTACTGCCCTACCAGAGATCCCTTTGGGTTAGGTGGCGAAGCAAGGAATCTATAGATGTGAGAATATATTTCGGGGGGGGGGAGGGGGGGTATGTTCTGCATTAATTCTCTCTTAGGTGTTATGTAACTGAAGTGGTTTACCTTTAATTTTTCCATTTCTAAGTGTAAGCAGACTGTCTCTGCTGCTCCCCTGCCTGAGTCTGGCTGCAGAGATTCTGTCTTTGGGAAAAGGGAACTCATAAATGGCAGACTACTTCACAAGCAATAGAGAAAAGACAGTCTAAGTCCTGTAGGGCTCTCTGTTTACCATACTGAAGGATATGCTATTGCTTCCCAGGTTACTGGCCTGACACATCTCAGTAGCAATATAAAAAGGCCGTTTTTGTGCTTGCAGATTCCGTCCCCTTGATTCTAAATGTGCTTTCATTCTTAAATGATGATATGTAGCTTTTTTGAAATTATTTTATGTATGAAAAGGAAAATCCAACTTCTTTTTTTTTTTTAAATTAACACATAGTTTTCCATTGAAAAGAGAGTTTTCCTGTCCCAGAATTTAAACTCACATTCATTTTGATTTCAAACATGAAAAACTTGCGTTGTTTCTAAGAATTTACATAAACCTTCTCACTGAAACTCACTGAAAATTGTTTTAAAGACACTCTTAGATTTGACCACTGTGATTTAATTGGAATTTTTCCCTGAGAAGAGTTTTTTCACTGGATTTTTTGCAGAACTGAGATAGTTCTTCTTTGAGATGCAGCGAGGACTTAGACTAATCTGAAGGTTTCTAAATGCAAAGGAAACAGAAGCCTACAATAAAAAAGTTAACCACCTGTCATGTACATGAGAATGTTCTTTCAAAATGTATAATTTTAAATTTTCTTCTTTTTTTTCCAAAGCTAAAAAAAAGTAAACCCTTTCTGTAATCAGTTGTAATTAAATCAGAAGAATATGGCACAGTATCAGTAGGATTAGGAGAACAGAGGAGGACCAAAGTCTTTCCAGATTATATTTATTACGTCTCCAGGTGGTACCATCTGGTATGTGTGACTCTCATGTTCTTTCAAGGTGACCATTAAAACAGGGATGAACTTGAGTCAGTAGTGCTTGGAAGGACATGGGAGGGATGTAGTTTTATCAAACTACTACCTCGGTGAACATCTGGAGAGTCACAAAGTAAACATGCATTATTTAAGTTAAATTACTCTTCATCATGGGAAGCAGGATGGGATATTAAAGACCTCAATGCAAACAGTCAGCATCCTGCTAGAATTTTTTTTTGCTGGACAAAAGACTCAGGAAAAGCCAAATATGTTACAAAGCTGTTTTGTTTGGTTTGATCTATTTTTTTAAAAATCTTCAGAATTTTGATATTTAAAATTAAGATTGTCATGGAGGCCTGTGAAATAAAAAATTGTTGCAGGACAATTTTTTGTAAAGAACATCCTAACCTGTTTTTCTGGCCAACTTTCCTTTGATCACTAGCTGCTGCTCCAGAGGGTCACACATCCTGTGTAGGCAGTGTATCTAACCTGCCAACCCTATGCAACTTCCGCAGATACTCCTTGACAGCTAAAATGGTTTGGCTGTCAGTGATTCCGTTTTGGAATCTTAATGTCCTTACTGGTTTCTAAAACCTTTCCACTGCAGGAAGGCAGTATATATATGTTAAAATCTTTGTCCCTCCAAAGAATCTGGTGAAGCTGTAACTGTGCTGTGTGTGTCTTGGAGCCAGTGAACTGGAAGTGAATTGAAAGATTATTTATTATAGCTCTGCCCTCTAAATCTGGAGCTACTATACCTACCTGCCCATAAAAATCCCCAGTGGTGGGCATTCTTCATTCCATCCAGACAGTGCTTTTCCTTTTTGTTCTCCTGGGAATTTTTTTCTCCTAACAGATATTGAATTGTTCCCACTGCAATTTAAGCCCAGGATTTCCATTCCGTTATGGCGCAGAAAACAGACTGCTTTATTACAGCAGCTCTTCTTTTAAGCTGAAAGGTTGTTATGAAGGTTGGTTTAGTTTTTTTCATTGATAGCATTTGCTAGGCCTCTGGCTCCTCTTTCCTGGGTGTTCCAGCTGACTTACACCTCTTCTGCGATGGCAGAGTCCAAGCTGGGTGCACCACACTTGGTTGAGTCCAGAAAGGTTGCTTTGCCCTGGCTGTTTTATGCTCTATACTGTGATAAGTATCTGTTTGGCAACTATACTGTACTTCATATTTCACTTTGGGCTGTACAGTATCCCAGATGCTTTTCTGCTTAATTGTTGTGTTTTCTAATTGCAGTTGTTCTGATTATTCCTTCACCTTTTACATATCCACATCAAGTAGCTCATGTTAATAAAAACCTCAGGTGAATTAAAATGTCAAATTAATTGGACTAAACCCAACCAACAAACAAATAAATATGACATTTTGTAAAACTAACAGCCTGACTAGACAAAAAAAAAAAAAAAAAAAAAAGCCCTGTAGACTAACTTGGTGTATGCCAAGATCTGTGCCTGTTAGCATAGCATTTACCATATTGTTATATGAAACTTGGCAAGGGATTTCATCCCTCCAAATCATTCCAACTTCTGAGACTGTCCTCCAGCAGTCTAGGAAATGTTTCCTGGCACTCTGGTGTTTGTGAATTTTAATAAGTTTATTCTCTTCCACCATTCAGGCTATTAGTGCCATCTGGGACTGTTTCTGGATGCAGGACACATAGTGCAGCCTTCCCTGTTAACAGCAAGCCTTTGGTGTCTCCTCCATCTGGGCTTGGCTTTTGCTTTCAGGGGACACCTTGGATATGGGAGGTGGCTAATATCACTCACTTCTGGGAGCTGAACTACTAGAAGGAAAAGATTATCCCCTGTCTCACATCCATTCTGCATCTAAATAGCCAAGAAATGTTACCTGGAGATAGATGGGGAGCTGAAGGCTCATTCTTTTGTCAGTTGGGGTTCCATCAGTCCCTGATGGAAAAGTGCTTAACACTCAGAGTTTCTAATAACCATGTGAGTTTTATTTGCAAGATCTGTTGTTTTTCAACACAAGCATTGTCAGTTGTTATGAAACAAATGTGATAATACAGTTTTTTATTAATAAACAAACAAATAAAAAAGCCCAGTAATCAGGCAGTTTTGCAAGGATCTCAGTTCTTATTCATTATTAACAAAATAGATTCCTAGCTTTGTTTTTGAAAATTGTGGTTCAAAAGCTAGAAGATAAATACTTCTTTGTCTCCTTTTAATGGGCCACATTTGCGAGTTTTGGAACCTGTTGATGATGGTTAACGCTCCAACATCATTGTACTACTGTGATGCTATTAAATACCACGATTTTATGAACAAAGCATGAAACAAGTTCTCTGCAGGATCTTGTTGTATTTACTTGAAGAAAATGGCTGTATTTTAAGTAGGATTTTTGCTTTCTGGCTCCACATTTTGAGTACTGCTGGCATAAAATTATATTAGCTAATTATTTCTTCTCTCCTGGATTCCAGAGGGATAAATTTTGGGCTTTTGGAATATAAAATATCACCACTGATTTGTTTAAAAGTATTTGAGTTATCACCATCAGAGAGTGAGGAGAGAGGCTGCCAAAAAACCTTCAATTTAAACCCTCTTTCAGCCAGATTTTGAAATGTTCCTTTAATCATGTGATGATTTACAGGCCTCAAGGAGGAGGCAATATTAAGAAAAGCTCACTTAGTTGCTTTCTGCTCGTTGTAAATTCGGGGACAGACAGAGATCAGGCAGCGGCACCGCAAGGCCCAGCTGGGCCTGGCGATGCCAGAGGTCCCTGTCAGTGGGCTCCTTGCAGCTCATGTGGCATTTCCTGTCTGTGCAAAGTGGTCTTTATGGAATCCTTGAGAGCTGGTGAATAGGAGACTTAGGGAATTAGAGAGTGTCTTCCTACAGTAAAAACAGCAAAATCTGTTTTATAATTCACATAACAGTGTTTCAATAGCTTCTGCATTTGGCATTAATGTGAGATCTTTTTTTTTACTGTAATAATGTATACACTTGAAATCCGATATAAGAATCATACTTAATCTGTAAAAAGTTTGAAGATGATTACTCTGAGAATTCTTGTTTCTTTCCTCCCTGCTAGAATGTGCTCTGCCATTTATATTCAACTTTTAATTAAAAAAAAAATTTCGAGACATTTCCTTTTTTTTATCAAGCTAAGTACATGTACATAATGTACATAATTTTACAGTAAAACATTTATATTTCTAACTAGAAAATGTATTGTAATGGCTTTAGATACAACTAGAGTTGCTAGTTTCTGCCTCTTTAGAAGGCAGAAGAGAGTATTTATATTTATTTATTTATGGCTGTGTAAAGTGCCTGGGGAAAATCCCATTTAAATTTTACACTCCAAGCTAAAACTCTCCAAGACTAAATTATTAATTCTTTCACATTGTTTTGCCACTGAGGACTATGTTTACCTTCTCCTGTGTACTGTATGATATAGGTATTTAATGTCCTATTTCTTAATGTAGCCTCAAAAGTTTCATATGATTTTTACATGGGCTAGAAATACTTATTAGTGAACTAGACTAATTTAACCATACTATAAATTTTATATACCATCACATTGAAAATTTAAATCTCTGAATTTTGACAATGGGCTATGAAATGGTGAGATTGAGAAATAAAAATAAAATAAAAACCCAACAAACAGAAAATACCCTTTAGACATTAGTGCATTATGCATTAATAAATTGACAGTTTCCAAGTTCTCTGCTCATTTTACTTTTTAACTTTCAATTCACAAATTTTACCTGCAGATAGGAACACCTTATAGCAGCTATCATGAATCTTACAGCATAAACAGGCTATCCTTATATCTATGCACACTCTTAGAATTTGAGAAATTTCATTTTATGAAATTCTTGTGCAGTGTATAAAATATGTGTAAAATGTTTTCATAGTAGAAGAAGAGAAAAGGGGATGTGTGTTTTCCTGGGAATACTTGTTTAAAGGATGGCTGAAATTTTTGGTACAATTAATACTGAACTATTGCTACAGAGAGGAAGGAAGTTTCAGGGTTTTCATAAAGTTAAAAAATGATTGGCTTGGAGACTCACACTTTGGAAATGGCTTTTACAGTTAATGAAACTCAAAAATGTCAGCCACCTTCTTCTTGGCCTCTCCCATCCCAAAAGACCAATTTCCTAAGGTGGTTCATGTTGTTGCTAAACAGGATTATGAGATTTATAGTGAGAGTAAAAGTCACTTGAAGTAAAAATTAGGCTCTTCAGTTTTGAAAATAGCACTTGGGTCTTTATGGATTTCATTATTTCTGAAATTTAGTGGAGGTTGAATGTGGGAGGATGAGGGCATGGCCGAATGGCTCTGAGCAGCCAGCGCTTGGGACACTTGTTGTTCCTTCTTGGAGGAAAACAGGCATGGAGGAGTGAGATTTTATATTCTACATAGATTTGGCTTTTCCGCCAAGGCTGCCAGAAGACTGTGTGCATTTCTCAGCATCACTGCTCCTGGGGATGATGGGGAGTAGGAGGTTGCTGAGAGTAACCCAATGAACAAAGGAGAGCACACCCCCAAGGTGGTGGAGGTTTAATTTACCTGTGAAAAACAAAGGAAACGCTTTCTGCAGTCTGTGATCTCTAGTGTTTCTTGGGAACAAGGAACATCAGGGTAGCTGGGGAAAAGATTTCAAAATTGAGTGAGGTGAGATGGAAGCAAAAGGTAGAAGACTAGAAACAGGACATAAGTCTGTAATGGTGAGGATAAGCTATGGAACAAGTTTCATTAAATTGTCATTGGTTTTTCAAATGAAAATCCTATCGACCTTTAATGGTCTGTGCCACAGATGAGGATTATGGTGTTATAAATCTTTCTCCAGTTAGAAAAACTGTTTTAAAAGTATTTTGTTTTTACAGTGTCACATTTCTCTTACAGTATAACCTACTGTAAATGCACACATGCTGCCTTTGACTTTATTTCAGATTTATGCAACTTAGTAAGATGCACAGGTGAGCCAAGCGGATGGATTTTATGCTGGGGCCACATTCTGGCAGACCATGCCTGTGCACTAAAACATTTCCTTAATCCAAGTTGTCCTCCAAGGAGGAGAATCTGGCATAACCTCATGATTAAGTTGAAAACCCTATAATATCTCTGCTGAGGAGACAGTTACTTTTGACAAATAAACCCCTCTCATAATGTCCCCTTAGCTCACAGGTTCTAAAAGTACTATCAGAGCCCACTGGTGAGACTTTTTCTTCAGATGACTTACTCAGTGGTACTATATGGAAATGGAGTAGATGTTTTAAAAGACAAATTCATAGGGCTGTTGCTCATCTTTAGTGGTTGCCATAGCTGGCACTGTTATTAATGACCAAAAGTATATAACCAGACCTTCATCTCTGTTTCTGCTGGGTTTTATTAATATCCATTTCCTTCTACCAAGGGAAACTGGTTGTGGTAGTTCCAGGCTGAGCAAGGGAGATTGTTCTCTGTGCTTAGATATGTAGCTGTGGATTTCCAGTTCTGAAATCCCCTCAAGGTTTCTGCACACAACTGCTAAGGGGTTGTTTTAAAAACTGGTTGCAACCCGCCTCTGAAGATGAGAGTAACTCAAGTTGTTGTTAATAGATCCCTTGGGGCGGATTAGAGTGAAAGACACTGAAGGATCGGTGTTTGTAATTATATATCTGTAGGGTTTATTTTAGAACAGTTTGGTTGCAATGGAAAGCCAGTATGTAGCTTTTTTGGTTACTATTATCTATAGTAATATGGCAATAAGAAAGCACTTAAGAAAATGCGTAAGGGAAAAGAAAGGAAGGAAAAGAAAGACTGGATAAGAGTAGAAAGATTCATAATCACCACCCATGGGATCTACGACAAGATTTGATTGTTGCATCGTTGGTCGAAGCGATGGTCTTGATCTGTAGGAGGTGGGGGAAGAAGCCCCACCAAACACAAAGTCCAATGGGTTAATATATGTTCGGGCCAAGTGGGAATGCCTGGTACCTCCCCTGGGTGGGGGGAACTTTCAGTCCTCTGGTGGAAAGCCTCAGAAAATGAGTCTGGGGGTGCTTTGGGGGTCTTTGATAGTTTATGACCCCTTCAAAGACATGAGAGCTACCTCTCATGTCAGCGCAGTTAAGCCAGTTATGCCCCATCAGACCTTCTCGAGGAGGTGGGGGGGAAGTTTTACAACTGAGCAGAGTTGAGTAAGGGACAACAATTACCATGATAAAAGGCACCAACCCTTGCAGAATTTGTCTGTTATTGGCCTCAAAGCCTGACTTAAGCATAACACCTTGGTGCCTCCACAATTTTTTTAAGTCATTACCTATTAACATTCTCTCTCAAAACCTTCAGCTTAAGCTGACCATGCACTTTTTGTAAGAAACTTGAGAAATTCTTCTTTTTCCATTGAGTTGTTGAATAGATGTGTTATATCATATACATTGAACTTTGTAGTTACTCTGTAACCACAGTAAAGTCTTTAAGATATCACATAAAATCAAGGGCACTATAAAAGGTAGTATGATCTTCATGTATTTTGAAGTTATTTTTGTTGGGTCTACTTTTCAGAAGCAATGTTGTTTTCTATTCTTTTTTCCCCTAGTTATGAAAAAAATTACATAAATGAAGATAAATTTACAGCCTAATTCCATTTTGTTGTAGCAGGATGATTTCTCCATAACCTCTTTACCTATATTCCTGGAATAAAAAATATTGAGAAAGATGAATGTATATGCAGTCACTGCAAATTACAAAAGCATCAGTGACAAATCTAATGCTGTAAAGCCTCTTCAGAATAGCTGGTTGTCCTGGCATTATACAGGAAAATTAGTAAGCTTATTGCCATCAGATACACACCTTCTTTAAGAGGGGTATTTACTTCTGAAAACAACAAATCCTTGCAAAATTAAAAATTTGCTGAGCTTGTTATTTTACTACTGCATTTTGCAACCTAATATTTCCATTCTGCACAGCAGATGTGGGCTTAGTAAGGATTGTCCAAAACATTGATTTGTGTAGTTCTGTATCAGATCTCAGACTCTGAGTTATTTCAGTTTTAAAAAATCGCCTGCAAGCACAAATGATTACCCTAAAGAGCCATGAGCCCCACATTCCAGCTAACCCAGTTAGCCTGCCATGAACTGTGCCTAAAACCATATTTCTAGGGGAGAGTTAAAGGTGCCTTGCTTGTAGCTTTCTCGATTTTGAACTCAGGTGTACTTTGAGCTCTATCATGTGGCAAGAAGTAGTTGCACATTTTAATGCTGAAGAGACAAGCATCTCTTCTAGTTAGTTTTGAATTTGCCACACAAACTTTCAAATGTTTCTGTTACTCGAAGAGGCAATAATTGACTTTTCTCTGCAAGTATGTGCTCATAATTATACAGACCTCTGTTACATCCCCATTGTTTATAGAGGAGAAGAAGTCTTGATTGGTCCTGGACCACACAGTCCTTGCAGGAAAACCCCTTTGCACCACCAGTAATCCTATCTGCCCCCCTCAGGACAAGCATCCTTTGGCTTAGGGTGAGGGAAGGGCACTCTTACCTGGCAGTTTCAAAGGCTAGCTGTTTTTATAGGTAGCCCTTCCCACAGCATCACAGGGTGTTTCCATTCATTCACCACACGCACTTTGTAAAGCAGGATTCCCTTGCGTACAACAATCACCAATTGTGGTGACAGGGATTTCCTTAGAGCCCCTGGATACCCTTTATGCTGCCCTTGGCAGGACAGAGAGCAGTACTAAGAACTGGATTGAAAGGAAGCTCACCATTATATAGATGCTTTATGTGCTTCTCTTTTGAACGTGACAGAGTTCTCCTGGGTGAGGCCTGTCCTATGGCCTTATGTAACTTAAGTCTCCATGTAATCCAGCAATTAGAATGCCAACATGCAGAAATTTTAATATCATTCTCAGAATTTATAAATTGCCCAGTGGGACGTTGAGGTCCCGATTACATCTTGCACCCTCTGAATGTGCATAAAAATTCAATTACGTGAAGTGCATAGGAGAACCAGGATACATTTGTGATTTAGAAATCCTGTGGTAAGTGGAAGGAAAAATGCCTGCCGATCAGAGCCCTGTAATTCCCACTGCCTTGTTCTCCTGGGGCCGAGTGCAGCACTTGCAGAGGAGCAGAAGCTGAAGGTTATGCGTGGGCTGACACCACCATCTGTCCTCTCCGTCCCCCATCCTCACCGTGATGCTTTCTCATATAACATTTGTGCTCTTGGTGTTCCTCAATGGGGACAGGAGGGACACTAAAGCATATACTGTGATGTTGGAAAAGCTGAAACTTGCTATTTGTAGACAGCATATTCCTGTATTATCATTGTTTGATTTAGTACCCTTTAGTGCGGTGACTCAGTCTCCAGAGGAGTACTGAGTGACTCCTGCTACTGCTTCCACACCTAATGGACTTCTTACAGGAAGAGGTGCTGCTTTGGAGTATAGTGTCAGGAGGCTGTACTGGATGTGTCATCAAAACCCTCTGTATCAGCTCCTTTTCATCTGTGCGTGGCATCTGTCCCAGACCTGAGCAGTCCTGGAAATGGTAGGAGCTTCCCACCATTGAGCAATAGACAGTTTGCAGATCTGCCAGCATTCCTCCCAAGGACTCTGTGTCAAATAGCATTGAGCCATTTCCTTGGTAAGGAGGAAGATGTATCTGCCAATGGGCTTCTAACAGAAGCAGCCAGGTAGCAGTTTGTGATACATGGGGAAGGTTTTCTTTTTCCCACTGTTGTTTGCATTCGTTCTTGTTCAGAGCCTGATTACTCACACATAGTATTTACATGTAGGGGAATATACATAACTAGATATGCTTCATTATTGAACTAGATAATAGGTAAGAGTTTCCAGTCAAAGTTTTACTCTCATGAATATATAGACAGATGTAGAAATATGTACACAGAATAGGATACAAGTGAAGGAAAGGCAGTTAACGTTTTACTGATTGCCACTCTAGATGGGAAGCCTGAAATTTCCTTTTCTAAAACTTAAGTACCTATTTCCAAAGTTTCAACCTAACCCTTCTTTAAAAAGTAAAGTTATCATAAACATGCCAGATGCCTTGTACTCTGTTTAGGCAAAATAGATAATGTGAACATTCATAAGAAAGTGTACTCTTAAATGGCAGCAGTAAAATGTTATGCATTTTATTAAAAAACACATCAAAGTGAAAACCTTAACGTGTTACCTTCTCAATAGTGACTGGTGGTGTGCTGTTATTCTTGATAAATAGGTCTCGAAGAGAAAAAGAATTAGTTGTATCATATTCTGTGTCCCTTTGCTTATATAGGACTTCTTGTGTGAGAGCCATTTTGAGACCTTACTTATTGTGACCCTCAAACATTTCTCTCAGGTGAGGACTTTCTCCTCCCCTTTACTTTTGACACTTGGTGGCATACCTGGAAAGGTCTGTAAAGCTGCCTTTGCTCCTGCTTGGTAGGTTGGTCCCAGCCCCGATGCATTCTGTCTTCACCACTTTAGATGGGTAAAGTACCTACCTTACTGCTACAGGTTTGCTCAGACATAAGATTCCTCACATCTTCCATGACCACATCAGCTGAAGAAATAGGCAGAGATTTACAGCAGGCACTTTTGTTTCTGTAACCACTCTGGGGAAATCATTTGCTGTAAAACTCTTCTCATAATACAAACATGATTTGGTTGATAAATGCAGAATTTCACTTTACTGTATTCACAGGGTCATGTTAATTTTTGTATGTGATTGGCAGTCGGTTTATTTTTCAAAATGTTTGCAAGTCTCATGAGTTTCATAAGTTGTAGTGTCAATAAGTATTCATCCAAAAGCACGTTGCTGTTCTTTGTTATTTGTATTTGTTCTCCTTTAAAACAAATTAAAAAAAAAAAAATCACCTTATCTAGAAACAAAACCATATGCTGGAGATTTTTTACATAAATCATTTTGCTAATGCTAGTGATACAGAAGGAAAATGAGGGGTTTATAAGGATAAGGAAAAATAATTTTGCTACTAAAAAGCAGAATTTCTAAACTCTTAGTTACTATCAGTAAGTGATATCGAAGATCTCTTTGGAAAAGCCTCCCTAGTGCTTGATAATTATATTCACCTTCAGATAAATAGGACAGTGTATGCTACCACTTACCTTAAGAGGTCCTAATGAAAGGTTGTTCATGGAGAGTGACTAATCCAAACTGGGACAGCAAAAAATTACCAATGTTTGATGATAGGCCTGTATAATCAGGCCTTAGTTATATTACTAAATAGTCTTTACAGAAGTGTCTTACTAGCAGTTTTTTTCAGAAATACTCTTCTCATGCAAAATTTAGGTACATAAAACAAGTTCTGTCCCACCATCTGTTGAAGGCAACACAGTTCTTCCACAGACACAGAGGACGTGTCCCAGCCAGCCTCAGCAGGGCGTGTAGAAGAGTATAGACATCTGCTAGGTAGTGCCCTTGCCTTAACTTAATAATCTTGTTTTATTTCATAGCCACCTTGTTTCACAAAAAGGGAAGTTTCTTTTGCCAAAGCCTGACCTTTGAAACCAAACTTTCTGAATTTTTAGAGATAAAGTTATATGAACAACAGCCATGAGATGATAGGATCTCCTAAAGCTGCAAAATTCATACCCATGAGGCAGTAGTATCCTCTTTCACTTAGTGCCTTTTTCCAAACAAATCCAAGACTCATATTTTCAATGCCGTGACTGTTCTTTGTATAAAACAGGATGAAATGTGAAAAACATTCCCTTTTGTACTCTGCAAAGTCTCCCTTTCCTCGGTCCCATGAGTCATGAAATGTGCTCGTTTGGCCTTTTGTTTTTTTGGAGGTTGGGTTTTGGTTTTGGGGGTTGGGTTTGTTTTTTTCATTTTGGTTGTAGAATCAAATGTTTTTTATTTTAAACAATAGGTTATGTAAAAGTTTCTCTTGACTGCTGTATTTAGAATTTAGTTATATAAACTGTTTTCCTCACCCTTCTTCTTCCTCCTCTCCTTGTTGACGTGCAGAGTCCCAGGAAATCTCAGCAAGAGAGGAGAGGCTGAACTCGCTTTGAGTTCCATATAGGATTGCTCACCCTCTGCCTCTCTGGAAACTCATTTTCCAATTGCTGCCGTGGGTGGAGTAAATGGCACCAACGTTTCCATCTGGGATTCTTTCTACCTTGTGCTTTCTGTCACTGAGACATTTCTTTTCTGCTTGCTAGACCTTTTGTGATATGCTCAAGTATACAAATGGCAATGCTTCATATTTTCCTTCCTTTTCATCTTGCCTTTTGGAAAAAAATTCTTTTTAACAAAGGTTGAACAAGTCTCACCAGTTAAATTGGATTGAATTTGTACATCTTTACATTATGCACAGTTGAACTCTTTCCCAAAGTGTTTTTTTTATAACAACAGAACATCCCCCAGCTTTTCATATCTGGGAACTAAAATGGCAATGGATTTCAAGATCCATGGAGTTTCATTTTTGTATTACAATTTAGTGTGGTAGACAATAGAATAGGGAATGAACTGAGAGCAGCCTGGCTTTTGAAATTGCCTGTGTGCAGAGACTGCATATCCATACAGAAACTCTAAGTAAACAACTTAGCTGTATGCTGTTTATTCCACCTCTCTCTTTCTCTTTTCTTTGCTAACACAGGTCCACAAAGATTCTCGAGTTCTCAAGCCCTAGCTTATGGAAGTATGTAATGTCAGTGTGGTTGCAAAATCACATGATCTCCTAGCTCTGTATCTTATCCTCCACCCAACGTTGCACAACGCTGGACTGTCAGCTAGGAGAACGAAAGGAGCCAGATTGTGTTGTGCCACCTCTTTTTATAGCTCACGCATAAGTTACCACCAGGATATTTTTCTGTGTTTGTAGAACATTTGGCGGATTTGGGGCACATTCTTTGCTTCCATTCTCCTCATTCAAGTGACTCTTTCCCAGTGCTTCCAAATGAGCTAATGTGTCTTCAACATGGATAAAACCAACCCAAGTTGGTTAGGATGTGTATTGTTCTCTTGTTTTATTTGTGGGTTGTTTGTTTTTGTTTTTTTTTAATTGGTCTTTGTTATGTTATTTTCTTTTTTCTTTTTTAAAGCATATCTACAAAAAGCGATTATATAACTTTCTGCCCTAAATACCTCTTTTGCATCAGGGATGGATATTTTAATGGAGTGAGGTGTAATAGCAGAACAGTGCCATGTCTCTGTCCTCATGAGCATAGCTGCATGCAGATTAGAAAGGCTCTGTAGTGCTGCTACTGTATGCCAGATTTGCTATTTGCTCTTGTTTGCATGGTAGTATTTCTAATTTACTAATATGATATGGAAATAATGGCACATCACAGATCTTTCAACATATTGTATCACTGCTTTATCATATTAGGCTAATACACTGCGAGAGTTGATAGCACCTCTCCATGTCAAATGGGATCCACATCTCTTGGCACTGAACCGATTGGACTCAAAGGTTGATAAACTTATCATTAGAGAATTGGCACGACGGAGATTCAACTTCAGCCTCTTGCAAGAAACCTAATGGCCTCCGTTCAGAAAGTCAGTTCTTCCTGAATAACTCTGATGTTTATAACAGAGAACAGACCTGTTAAAGCATAGACAACCACATGCCTGAATATGAGGCCTCCAGGAAGGTGTCAAAGGGCATGGCCAGTCTTTTGAAGAATGCACCCTTTCCACAATGGGACTAGGCACAAAGTCAGATCCAGTCTACATGGAGCACATTTGCAGAAAATACTGCCCCCCGCACGGGAGAACGGAAGGGGAAGAGGGTCTTGGCAGGGGAAGGGCTTTGATGTCACTCAGTTTTGTTCTGCACACCTCAAGGAATTAAAGAGGGATTCAGCCATGGTAACTGTAAAATCCTGTTGCTTGTACTGAACTCCAGTGAACCCATTCAGGCCAACCAGACAGAGTCGTGTCATTTAAGCGTGCTTCACATTAGTGAAGGAAGTCACCTTACTGTGTCATGCTAAACTAAGTGTATTCTGTCAAGTGGAGGTATGTACAGACCTTTTGGAGACTTGCATTTATCTAATGGTTTGTAATGAGTTACCAGAGGGTACACTGGCACTCGTTTGGATGATGACGGAGAAGATACCTCACGCTGAGATTTATTAGACTCTGCACTTAAACTCTTCAGTTCCTCTTTATCTTCTAGGACTTAAACATGTGAGTGATGCTGCCTGGCCAAGCAGGCACAAAGTATTCTCTGTATAACACCCAGACTCCAGAGGGCTGTTTTGGGGCCAGTATTTGTCTGGATGTCACTCGAAGTAGATTCAGATATTGTATTTATCATTATGTTCTGAGTCCCCTATGGGTTGATGTTTGCCTCTATCTCTGTGGTTAGAATGTGAATTTTCCTTAATATATTTGGCTAAGGGTGTATTGTAATAATGTTAATGCTAATTACTTGATATTTCATACTATCTTACGGGGAGATACTTTTAAAAAATGTATTTTGAAATGTTTTCTTTCTGTTTGCTCAATGTATGGTATTGCATTATGTTAATACCAATAAAATTATATATATATATAGTTATATATATTTCCCTTTTATAAAGAAGTAAATTATGCTTTTTTGCCTCACAAACAGGAAATGTGCAGTGAATAAAATTACTTCATTCTGCCTTATAGCAGGTGACAAAGCTTATAATAGTTTTAATATTCTTTTTTGAAAAAATAAAAAGCATAGTATGACATAAACTAGTTGGAAATTCATCAAAATGCATGTTTTATGTTTCTGCTCAATGGGACTGTCACAAATCAGCCTAAATATTTAGCAATGTTGTTTTGGCATCTTTAATTTTTTCTAATCAGAAGCATACACTGTATTGCTATTATTGATTACAAAACTGTACTGTCATAAATTTTTGCCTGTTGGCCAGATAGACAAACTCACTGAGTTTTTATGACTCTCTTGTCTGTAGGAATTGATTTTAAAATTTAATTTAGTGCTCTTTCCAATGCTTGGCAAAGGCAGAATTTATTTTTTATATAAGGTTGCCTTTGAAGTACCTGCCTCTGCCATGGATGATAAATCACTGCTAAGTATATAAGGATTCTGCAACCTGAAGGATATGTCATTAAAGCCTTGTTTGAATGGCCTGCAACCCCAGCCAGTCCTTTACATTCTGTCATTAAAGTCCATAATTAGTTAGAGGTGAAATGTTTTGGAAATGAATTAGAGAAGCAGAAGCAAAGATGTGATTCTAAAATGTCCTTTGGCTGCCATTTGGGGTTACACTGATGGCTTATTTGCTGGTTGTAGCCAAAGGCCAGCATATATCTGCGCTAATGCGTATTAGATTGTCTACAGCTTCCTCTCTTTCTTTTCCCCACCCTTTCTGACGTATTGTATTGAGTATCTTTGTTTTGCAGAGGCATTCAGAAGGGCTGTAATTAGCAGTCCCCGGCATTTAATTGCATACACATTTGTTAAATATTTTTCTGTATGCCTTAAAATAAAGTATAGAAAATGGCAGTAAATGTTTGTTTAATGAAGGCATTTGATCTATTCATGAAGTCAGGATTTTTTAAAGGTGTTATTTTGGGCTTAATAAAGGAAATAAGCCAGCAAATTTTCAGTCTTGCATTTGCGTAACCGTTGTCTGTCAGGGCTGATGTTCATTTCCTTTCTCTTATTTCTTTTGTGGTGAACACATTCTGCCCAATGGATGGGGAACGAAGCTTTCTGCTGTGACCACTCTCACGCCGGTTTTGAGAGAGCACTTTATGTTGAGGTGCCCTACGTGTTCACAAGTTCATTATGACATCTGATGACGTGAATAATGTCTAGAGAAGCCACAAAGTATTATTGCATTTCTCTTGTCACAGAGCTTCTGCTCTGAAAAACTTTGAACTCTCTGCAGTGCTTACAGACCATGGTGGTGTGATGTGCATTCAGCAGCTGACAGGGAGTGCTTAATATTTGGCAGTGTCGTACCCTACAAAAATAACATGTAAATCAGGGTGCAGGTTAATTAGGCTGGAATCTAGTCAGTGCAGCTATCATAACATGTGCAATTATATATTCAATAATAAATCTGAATATCTGAATAAATATGATATCTTCTGGGATAACATTTTGGGAAGTATTTCAGGCCCCTTTCCGAAATGCCTCCTGAGGTGCTTCCCCAACAGACCTCAGTGTGTTACATAGGTAACTGAGACGGCAATTAAATCAGTCTGCCCCCCACCCATGTGCCCCACACTAATCCTCCATGTTTCTTTCATATTGAAAGTAGGATTGCAATTCCTAAGTGATGCAAGTGATTTTGAAAACTTCACTCATGGTGCTACATTTTCATACAAATTAACAACTTCAGATGTAGCCTGAAGCAGAGTTCATTTTCTGGGTGGGTGTTACCCCTTCCATTCAGGATTACTTTCAGGTATCAGTCCCATAAACCTTGACAGGCATTGCTGTTGAGCGTGACTGTGGCTTGATTCTGACTGGTGAGTAATGTTGCTGGGTCCATATCGTTTGTCATTTAACCTTTCACAACTTCAAGTGCTGTAACAGCTTAGGTTTGTGAAAAAACAAAAAAAAACCCAAAACATTTTCCCCAAAGAGTAACTGCTTCCCTGTGTTGCTTGTGAGATTTTATACTTAGGGACCTCCTCATCCTGCTTAGAAGTCACAGCATCCTCAGATGTATGGCAGTTTACCCAGTTTGCTCCAGCTCCTGCCTTACCTCATAAATACAAGTTTTTCATTGTTTCTGAACGGCAGGGGCCCCGGGGGGAAGTGTACCATCAAAATGTACTTGATCTGTTTATTTCACTTCAGCATTGGTAGCTTGTTGTAAAGTTAAACAGCACTTACATCAATGTGTGGCACAGAAAAATGTCAGGATATCCTATTTCGTTGTGTAAAATTCTCCCAGAGTCACTAAAATCAGGTCAGCAAATAAAGGTTAAACTGGTGCCTTCGTAGGCAACCTAATGAGTAAAGTACCATGTCCAAAAACAAAATAGATGCAATTATAACACTACTGCCAAAAAGTTCTGCCATTGATCAGAATTCCCTGTTACTTTGGGAAGCTTTGGAGTTACTTCATTCTTATGCCCTCTCTGAAATCACAGCATACCAATATAACCCCATGAAACAACAGGGCTGGGAGTCAAGAGGGAGCTACTCCTGATACTCGTTTGAGGTGTGTAAGAGCTGTCAAGAGGCAGCACAAACAGAATGAGCTAATTATTCCCTGTGTTTTCCCTTCTCAATAACATATTAACCCATTAGCCTGTACTTCATTGCTAAGTGGATGCTGAAAATGGCTAAATGTTACTGCCAGCTCAACAATGCAGGTCTGCAAGGGAGAGACATCGAGGATTTTTCCTAATGTTGAGCTTAGTGTCAGCTGTTTTTAATAAACAATTCCAGTGGCATGGAAAGCTGAAGAGAGGTGGCTGAGTGTGAGACTTACAGCAAGACCAGCGTGAAGGGTGGAGGTTGAACATGCTTCACCCTGCCAGCTCACACTGCAGCCTGCAGGGCAGTGGGGGCTCACAAGGCTGTGACAAGGTGTAGGCAGCTTGTCCTTCAGACATCACCAGAAGAGCGACTTCAGTGGAAGGGAGATTTGCCAGGATCTGCTGATCCAAAAGGAAGACTGCTAGTGTCATAAATAGTTCACAAAAAGAATTAGACCATTGGTGCCACAGCAAAGGTTTAGCATCTGTCAGGCCTTAGAGAAGCTAGGGCTGGATCTTTTAAAAGTGGTTATGGTACCTATCTGCTTCTGATTGAACCTGGTTATAGTGGAAAATACCCTCAGATATCTGTCCTGTGGGAAATGAGTTTTCCACTTGCCTGCACAGTTCACTTTATTTCAAGAAATCAATTTATGCCCATGCATGTGAGAGAAGAAGCAGCCTCATACCTTTGGGTAGAAAACTCCAGCGTGTTGCAGGGCTCTGTTGTGTTGGTGCTTTCAGTAAACACCATCCCTAGGGAATATCTTTTTTTTGCCTGCAGGTTTATGTAATAGGGGAGAATAGAAACCAGCTATCCTGGTAAACCAAAAATACTTCCCCTTTAGAGGAAAGGATAGTATAAAATGCAGATTTAATACATGTGTTAAATAAATACAAAATAATAAATACAAAATTTAATGATCCTCCAGCCACTAATATTTCACCAAATGGATGGATCAAAGCTTGGTTTTAAACACCACTCCTCCCTTCTTTGACTCAAGACTTTGGGAAAAATCCTGCACTTTCACATATACAGGGCCAGAAAGGATGGAGGAGTACACGAACAGAAAAGGCCAGGCAAAGGGAAGCAATACCTGAGAGAAGGATTGCAAAGACCAAGCACTGCACAAGAAGCCCCCAGCTTTAATTCAGCTTGCTTAAACTTTCCTTCACTTGTGGAAAGCATTAATATACACATGTATATGTATAGACATACATATAATATATATGTGCACAGGCGTAATCATATGTTCAATCAGGCCTTGATTTTAATGTGGCTCAGTAGATGGCACAGGTTGCTATTTGTACTTTAACAGGGAAATCTGCTCTATATTACCCAGAGCAGATGATTAGCAGCTGTTTCCATGAAGACCTGCGTTTTGTTGCACCTCCTGCCTGATGTACCATGTCAAGCCTAAACACAGTGGTGCTTCTTCCTTTTCCCAGCAATTAGGGATGTGGCTGGTAACATTTTCCTACCAGGAGCTGAGTTTCTATGTCACTGTGGCTCACTCCATACCTGTGTAGGGGTGACCTCATACACATCACACAGCTGTGGAGACACCACCTCCTTGTAAGCCTTTCATTGATTTCACCATTTTGTTCCTTTTAGCTTGTAGTTGGTGGGGGAAAGGAAATACCTAGCTCTGTCTGCCAACCAGCCATCCAAATAGTGTAAAAAATGACTAATTCCTGGATCCTTGCTTTATAAGCATTTGGGTATGTCTCCCTCTTGCACAGTTTGGACTCTTAGAGATTGACCTGAACAGCAGCACAGATGGATTTGAGCCTTGCACTGAGAAACCAACAACTACTTCTTTGGAGGATTTCTTTTCTCCCCTTCCCTGCAACACAGCTAAAATCCACATCCACTCTCCTTCCATCCTTCTACTCTTTCACCTTAAATATAGGGAGATTCTTTCTGTCTCTCTCCTAACTGTACCCTGGGACTTACAAGCCCAGCCAGGCTGTTGCATTCTGTGGCCATGTTACATCTCCTGCCCTCCCCCCTCAGGCACATCCTGAGTTTGGGATGGAAAGCTCCCCCCTTCCCAAAGGATCAGCAGACATGTGTCTGCTGCTCTACCCACCTACCAGTAAAACCGGGCAAGTTTTCACAGACCCTTTTGTTAGACATGGCAGAGATGACATTCTATGGCAGAGATGACATTCTATGGCATAGGACGATTACAAAATGCTTTGTTGGATTATATCAATTATTAGTTAACTTGTGGCAGACCAACTTCTCTGTTCCCAACACAGACACATCGAGGTAAAGAAGGCAAAGAAAAAAAGAAAAGCACAGATATTTGTGCATTCCAGCACAGTGGTTTACCTAGTTTGAGACCATTTCCCAGAGGCCTGAAATGCTCTTTGCTTTGGTGGAACATTTACAGCCACTTGCAGAAAGTCTCTGGGACACTTCATGTAGATATCTCCCCTGCACGAAAGGTGAAGCATAAAGGTGTAGCTCTCAAACTGGAAGGAAATCTTTGGGATCTGAAGGGGGGAAATAACATGGTAGCTGTTAATTAATGTAATTAGTGATTCTTTAGATATTCTAACAAAATTGCCTCTCTAAGATCTGGGAAAGCTGAGCTTAGCTGGTTTGTTTGCCAGACAGAGAGAGCTCACTGAAAGGAGTGAAAGTGGGTGTTTAAATTTCAGTGGAGCATGGGGATTTCAGTCTGACTATGCCTTGTTCACTCCCTGTCACAGACTTCACAGCAGCTTGGCTTTCTGGGGATTTGCCGAGGGTGGTACTTTTGTTCAAATGCAGGGCTAATTGTGAGGAGAGGAGTGGGCGTGCGTGAGAGGAGCTGTGAAGGAAAGTGCGTCACTAAGCTGTAAAGGTATCAAGCAGAAAAGAGGATAGCAGGAAAATGGAGAATGCCATCAGGGTGGCAGTGGTGTCCACCAGTCGGGGTGAGAAGTCTAAAGGCAACAGGATTGAGCCTGAGAGGTGTCTGGAAGCACCGGCAAAGTCCAAAGGGCCCCCAATGGAAAGCTTTGATCCTTGAAAAATATTACCTTTGTCAGCAGAGCAGGTGACAAAATTTATGATTAACTGCGTGGCACTATCCTTGCATGGGCAGTTCTGTGTGCTCATAGCCCCAGGTGAAATCACTGGCTCCTCTGGTGCCTCACTGAAAGAGGAAAACCATGCAAGATTTTGGTGGCTTGAGCTTTTACAGGGAAAGTGAATCACAGGAGCACAAGGACCTCCTCTGAAAATTGTTAGAGGTTATTCCATACATAGAGAGCAGATTTATGAGAATTGTGTGCCTAGAGATTCTCTAAGTCCAGAGAGCAATGTGTTGGCCAGCTGGGTTGCAGTGGTGACCTTCTGCATGGTTCTAATTCAGTACCATCTTCCTGAATCATAATTTTATACAGAGCAGCCATCCCTTGATCCATGTAAATACCAGTGTTAACTGTTTCTCTCTGGTCCCTTTTCTGTCAAGTGTCTGGTGCTCTTATTTGTTGCTCTTAAGATCTTGGTTTATAAGAGGGAAATAATGTAAAAATGGAGCCAGGAGGTGGTAACACTTAGTACATCACAGAGCTCTTTTCAACAACAAATGACAACGCACTGTAAGAAATCCCACCAGTTTTTCCTGAATGCCAAGAACCCAAACCATTTCTCACCAGAGTTTCACCCACTCAGCTATAGTCTCCATCTCTCTCTCCTGAGAAAATGTAAAAGTAGATACAAATATTTACTGCATTCTAAGTGAGGGCAAAGTACAAAAAGTTCAGAAACTTCTCCTATGGAAAGCAGAATAATGGAATATAATGACATTTACATGTATTCTTTATCTCCTGAATTTAATGCAAATGTCTTCGCATTTACTTGAAGACAGCAGGAGCTTTATTGTTACCAAGCGTAGTGCCAGTGTATTCTTGCATTTGGGAGATATGGTTCTGAATTTAGATCCGGTGTGTTGCAGAGTTTGTGCAGCTTTATTTCTGCTCCAGAGTTAGAGTTGTTCAGGTTTGGGTGGGACTGGGGACAAAATTACTGCTTCAGAGAAGAGACCTTTCTTTTCAGCAGTGTGTGGAAACAGCAACCCAGCAGTGTATTCTGAGGAACAGGAAAGATGCAACTTGTGACTCAGCAGCCAAGTGAGGGTGAAAAACAACTGCTGTGTTGGCTGCTGTTCTGAGGTCATCTGCAAATCCTATCAGGCCACATTTTCTACTTAAACAAGCCATTAACAGAGGCCTTATTCTTCCTTAAAGAGACAACCCTGCTATAATAGCGTGGCTTGCATACAAACCCACCAATTTAAAAAAAGAAAACATGTTTTAAGCTCAACCCTATATCTAGCAGCATACATCAGATGCTTTATGGTGCCAAGGGTTTCACCAACACCTACAGGAAATCAATCAAAGGCTCTAGCAGAAGGCTGAGGGAGGGGAGATGTGCTTGTAATCTCATTCCCGCCTACTGAGAGCCGTTGAGAGCAGCAGCACCACCACCTTCAGTGTTTCTCTGGAAAATATTAAGGGCTTGGGATGTGTTTTGCATGATGCCCACTGCCCTCTCCCTCACCATGGGTGGAACAAGGCAATGTCTTGCCCTCTTTAAAGCTTCCCCAGCCTCAGCAGCAGCAAGGCATTTAAGGGATCTGCTGTTTTTCTTCCCTCCTGTTTCCTTTTTAGCAAATCCTGTTCCCTTTTTGACTTGCCGCTCATAGCTACGTGACCCAGGCAGTGACAGGGTCTGGGGTGGCAACCCCAGCTGAGTGGATGTTCTGATGCATTCCAAAGACCTTCTGTCAGTGTTCTGCTGCCTAACTCAGCCTGTGTCCTGCCCCCACAGTCCTGTACCTCTTCCTGTGCAGTTTCAGAGCTGTTCTCATCTGGGACGAGGTTACAAGTCCGCTGTCTGCAGTCCCTCTGAGGCCTGTTGAGTGGTGGCTGCCTGCCCCAGGAGGTGAGCCCTGAGGAGCACCAGCCATGCAGATCCCCAGGCTAGCAGCGTGGGGAGGGAGGGCAGGACAAGCCCCCCAGCAAGGAGTTTAGACCCGCAGGGACCATGTTGCTATCCAGATTCGTTAAAGGCACTTGTCATTCAGTACTGAACCTCAAGGATGAACTCAAATGCTGTCCTTCTCTTTGGTGCGGAGCTTTTTCCTTCCATTTCCTTTTTAGGAAGCCATGGGTTTTTGATGGCAAGCCTGCATGTGGTGGCTGGTTGCCACTCCAGGCTCCATATCACTCTAGCAAAGTGAATGCAGATAGCATGGAGTCAGAGTGCTGGCTTGCTTCTTCAGCAAGCCATCCCTGTACTAACCCCCTGAGTGTACAACCTTTGCAAGGTTGCTGGGGAAGAGGCACCTGAGGAAAGATCTCTTTTGGCTTGCATAACAAAAGATGAGAGAGAGAGCAACAGATGTAAAATACTCCCTCAGGAGGGTTTTCTTCCACTGCCCTTTAGCAAATCACATCAGTGTTCAGCAATGTAAACTGATAGAGATCCTAAACTTCTGATCCAGTGCTGCATGGACTTTTTAAAAAAGCATGAAAATCAAGACCACAGGAGATTTTAACCACTCTTTAAGTATTCAGCTACTGAATGTTTTGCCCTTTAGCACATTAGATGTTTTAAGAAGAAAGAAATTGACAAGAAAGAGAAATGCATATCATTTCTCTTTTTCTTTCAGTCCTGGCCACCACTGACAGCGAGGAACACAGCTTGCCCACAGGGTAGCACACAATGGGAGAATTTAGGGAGATCTGTACAGGCCCACAACACTTCCATCGATAAAAATTCTCCAACTTTTCTTCACTTCTATATCTCTTCTGAAAAAAAAAAAAAATTAAAATGAGTTCTTTAAAAACAATTGCCAAATTAATAAACTGATGAGAGATACAGCTAGATCAGTTGCTGATTACAAAATTCTTGGATTGTATAAAGATCTATACAAATGCAAACACTTCTTGTGATGGAGTGAGGAGATCTGCGTTTCTAGACTTGCTGAGCCTGAAGTATAGTATACTATGCCATACTGCATAGTATGGGCTCGAATGGGATGTTGCCTCAGGTGGGCTAGAAATGTTACTTCTAAACACGAATTGTTTTCTCTTTTGGGGATCGATAAAAAAACCTCTAATCACCTGAGGATACTGAGGTTCTTTACTTAAACGTACTTCAGTATGTGCTAAACTTTCAGCCAGTGGAAATGACTGTGTCTCGGTGCAGGGTCAATCACGGGGTAAAACTAATGCTAAAATCAAACAACCTTCCTACAAGAGCTTTCATGAAAGCATCCTGAGGACACAGGCACCTTGAAACAGAAAAACATACACCAGTGTGAAAGCCAAGACTGGGTGAGAGGATCCCAAGGGCTTTGGAAACAACCAGAAGGCCATGCACAGGCAGTGTCTGTTACATGAGCACTTGTGTCAGCATGCAAGGGGCAGCAGGAACAGAGCTACCTGTCCCACTGGCTGGTTGCTCCCCAAGGCTGCCCTGGCTTCTCCTAGTCACCACTCTGCTAATCCTGGCACTTGCAAAGTTTGTATGGAATTATCAAACAGTTTCCTCTAGGGGAAACAGTGTATGAGAAGCTAAAGTGGTTTGATGTTTTCTAAATTAAGCATTTCAGATGCTCATATCAGAGTAACACTTCATCCCCAGCTTTTGCTTTGTTTTGCTTTTAGAGAAGCAAGGCATTTCTTTTTTATTTTTCCTTTAAAATCCTTCCAGTACTAGTTAGAAAAAATATTTTTAAACCTACAATAAATAAATATTTCTTACATTTATATATTTTTGCATATTTTGTATAGTAAATATATTGTTCATTTTTTAAAAACCAAACTATGGTGCAAACAGCTCTGATTTGGTTTGCCATGCTGCCAGGTCATGAACATGCAATCATATCCAGTCTCTAGTCTGCTGCCGAACCTTCAGGTAATAGCAGAGTTAAAAACCACCACAAGTGACAACAGTACTGACTATTGAACAACACTATAGAGTGTCAAAAATAAGTGGACTTTTCTAGAAAGGAAAATTACGTGTCATTCCAAGGCCACCTTCCCAAGCATAATCTTGAGTGCCATTATTGTCATTTTCGGGGCAAGATCTGATCCCTAATAGCTTCCTTAGCAGGATGCTTCCAGGGCTTCCTTTTCTTGTAGTAATGAAGTCACCAGCACTATTTAACTGCAATACCAGAGACCTTATTTCTGGCAGTAAGTCACTCCAATATTATCACACCTTGCACTGTTTCTCTTTTTTCCCCTCATTCTCTGTGGGTCAAGATTTTACATTTTTGAAATTTTTTATCCCTTTCTCCTGAAGGCAATAGCAAGAAGGAGCAGTCACAGCACTTTTTTCTGGAACTTAGGAGGTGTTAAATATTCTCCTTATGGTCTAGTTAAACCTGTTAAACATTTTGTGAAGGTTTGATAGGTCTTCGTATAATCACATTAATGATGCCTTGTTCCTTTCTTTATTTTTTCCTCCTTTTTTGTTTTTCCCTTTGTCTCATTACAGTTGAAACTATAGAGGAAAAAACAGCAGACTCCTTGCAAGATTTGTACAGAGCCTTGGAGCAGGCCAGCCTGTCTCCTTTAGGAGAACACCGGATTTCCACTAAGCTGGAATATAAGAAATCTTTTGTAAAGAGATGTAGCGATCCAGTAGTCAATGAAAAACTGCACCAGCTGCGAATTCTGAAAAGCACTTTAAAGGTGAGATAAAAGAGGGAGGAAAAATCCTACCCCAGGGTTGGATTGGGCTGTATTGTAAGCAGAGATTATTGTGTGCAGCTGGAGTCCAGGCTGAACCTGGTGTGAGAAACAAGGGAGACACAGGGGAGCACTGCTTAAAAAGCAGAGAAAAATATTCCTGGGAGAACAGTCGAAGTGAGGGGATCAGTTTTTATTTCTGCACAGGTTAAATCTCAGTCAGCTTCTCCTCTAGCTAGTTTAACAGAATTTGATAGCAAATTGTTGGAGAAAACCTTAATCCTGTTTTTGTCCCTGAATATTTTCATTTACCAAAATGCACTCACTCTGTAATTGCCGAAGTCTAAAGTTAAGCAAAGCCAGCCTTTTGGAAAGGAGCGTATCTCTTGCAAGACTCGATTATTTTCTATTTGATGAGCTTGTTCCAGGACAAAACTGTGTGCTTGCTTTCTGTGTAAGCTGGTAGGATCACTGTATTTAATCAGTAAAATTGATTAAATAAATAGTGGTAATGATAGATATGAAGATTTTTATGGTTATTTTAAATGTACCACAACTCATCCTTGTCAGATTCCTTTGTTTGTTACAGCATTCAATTCTGTCCTCATAGAGATTTCAGCAAACAATAGCTACATTTCCCCAGGGACCATGTTAACTATATTAAATTAACATGTTTTAAGTCACCAGATAATTGTACAGTGCATTTTGTAACAGCTTTCATCAAAGAGGGCTTTATCAACATTAATTAATTTAGTTTTCCATCACCTGGAAGAGCATTTAAGCAATATTATTTTCATGCTGTGGGGCCTCCATTCTGAAAATAATCTTACGCATGCTTAACTTTCTGTACTGTATTGTATCATCTCATTGAAAATCATCTCATTGAAGGCACCTTGCACTATTATCTGGGTATGTGAGTCTTTGCAGGATTGGAGGCTGGCAGAAAAAGTCAAGATGCAGAGGCTTTCCACATGACTTCTAGAAGCCTGCGAGACTGAAACAAAATCACAATACTCTCAGACACGTTGGGGTGGCAGGAGGTTCACACTGTGGCTGTGCTTTTGCACCCTGGCGGGCTCACTTGTACAAAAGCTCTGGTTCAGCATCAGCAACTTGCTGCCGTGCTGAATTGTCTGTCTTGTTGGTGTTTATTGGTACCTGAGATACATTACACCAATGGCTTCCTGCAAATGAAAGGGAAGTCCAAAACCAGCCCCTTCCTCCAGGGAAGTCCAAAACCAGCGTAACCTCTTGACCTTGTGGATGCCTGGTTTTGTGCTTCTCTGGAACTTTCTTTTGGACCAAGCAAACACAATTTGTTCATTCTCTGTCCATAAGCCATATTTTCTAAACCTGTCTGCATTCTTGTTTATACCATGATTTGCACAACTCATTCTTAAGTACATGACACCAATGATTGAAAACACAGTAGCAACAAGGGCCAAAGACAGATAATTACTGTTTCTTGTGTAGACCAACAATGTAGAGTAGCACATTCTTGTTTTGCAATGACATCATGGTAACTCATGATGAGTTTCTAGCTCTATTATAGCCCAGAGCTCCGCCTCTGCCATACTGCAGGTAGTCATATCTACCAGTAGCTCCTGCTGTTACCTAATCAGTTATTCTTTTTATCAGTGCCTTTGATTTCTCCTTCCTGAATGCAGGCAATTGCACTGGCCTGTTGGAGCTGATGTTCTGAACTCTCCTTGAATTTTATCCTACATGAAAGTAGCCTGAGACAGCCCTCCAAACTGCTTCTAGCTCGTCCCGTCTTCTAAGCCCTTAATGAAAAACCCCTCTGCTCTCTTCCCTGTGATAACACAAAACCATTCTCCTGCTGCTGAGTATAAGCTATCTGGATGGTAGTGCAGGGGTTTGGGACCAGACACAACCTGTGAGAAGCAGGTTATGGTAGTTCGAGCAGAGATGATTTCATTTCCACTGGTCATTGTCAGCTTGCTCCTCCGTTTCTGAAAATTAATATTCTGGCAGGTAGTGTTAAATAGCTGCTATTTGCAAAGCATGAAAAATACTTTTCCACGTACTGCTTCTGATCTGTCCCATCAATGTGGGCTTAATATTTCCCCTTACCACGCTCTCCACAAAGATTTAACATAGTATGGACATGGAAGATATGAGTCAGAAATGAGGAGTGTGAAACCTGGGTGGCAGGGAGGTTAGAGGGGAGATTGCTGGTGACCATAACATTCCTGCACAGAGTAGTACTGCTGGAAACCTGTGTGTTAGCTGTGCTTCCAAGGCTTTTGTCTGTGGCATCCAGCTTCCACCACTTTCAACAACTGGAAATGGCCATGGGTATATCTGAGGCTTACTCTGATCCATACTAGCTGCCTGTCAACTCTCTTATAAAGTAATCACCAGAGAGTGATCATGATACAGTCACATCCCCTGCCTCAATGATGCATAAGGAGGTATCAACAGCTATGCTATATTTTACCTTTTTCTGCCTTCTCTTTGCCTCTGCAGTGGTAGGAGGCAGTTGCAGTCAGCCACACCATCACATACACTAGATCTTTAGTGGAGATGAGTTGTCATTAACATGGGATTCCTTGCACAAGCCTTTGCAATGTAGCTCTCAGATGCCCCCATGAGAAACCTGGTAAAAAGGCTTAGGTGTGCTGGCAGGCAGAGGGGCCATGTGTCTGCATCCCACACAGTGTTTCTGATGCTGATCAAGAGCAAACAGATGGCACTTTGTTATGTGAAACCCATCTGGAGAAATGCAAGCAGGTAATAGTAAACAGTACAGGGTTTGCTTTTTCTTGGGCTGGACAAGGGGCAAGGAGGGGGAATAGGGACTGTTTCTGAGGGTGCTGGAAAAGGCGAGGGAAGCCCTGGGCTCACAGGGTGAGGTGTGACACCCTGTAGAAAGGGCTCCTGTTTGTGAGCAGTCATATGGCTCATAGTCCTTGTGCTTTTAGGGGCTCTGTGGCTTGAGTTTGCACCCCTCCTTTCTCTCCTTCCACCCATGTGATTGATATTTTCAGTGACTCATCACTTGTGTTAACTCTATACTTTTTCCTCTTCTCTCACAGGCCAGGGAAGGAGAAGTAGCCATTATAGATAAAGTTCTGGATAATCCAGCTTTGACATCTAGAGACTTTCAAGAATGGAAACAAATGTACCTCGATCTCTTCATGGACATCTATCAAAGCAACACCCCGAGGGACTCTGTTAATGGCTCATCTGAGGTTGATGCCCTTATATCCTCCTTAGCGCACACTCACTCTTATATAGAAACGCATGTATAAAGGTCTCTCTTTTTGCCCATTTGCTACACTCCAGCCCTTTACTGAAGTGCATAAAGTAGTTTTTATATCCATATGTGAGAGCTCTAGTAAATTATATTTTAATGTTACTCAGCTGTGTGAAGTAAACCTTCAATGGTCAACAATTCCACTTCTTTAATGAAGATTTGTATATTTTATATGCTCAGCTTGTGTTTACTTTCTGTGAATTAACAAACATGATCTTTAGCTATTAAAGAAAAGGATTTAAAAGCATTTTTGGAAGACTGTGGCCTTCATGCAGGAAGTTCCACGTGCTAAAGCTTTTGTTATTGGTCATTTTACAATGATATTTTATATTATATAATTCCAGTATTGCATTGCATTTTTGGAGTGCAGGTACTATTTTGGTGGTGGGAGAAAACCAATTTTTATATTTAATGAGAAACTCTAGGAGTTTTCTTAAATAACAGGGAAAAAGTGTAATGCAGTGTATATGTTTCAGTTTTGTCTAGCACAAAAAAAGGTGAAAATCAACAGACAGAAAAGGACTAATGTGAATTTAAGTATCAAAAGGTTAGGTCTTGTTTCCTTGTGCTTTTTTAAAGCCTGTTGCTGAGGTTTACCATCAGTGCAAAGGGATGATAGTTTGTATTATAATTAAAACAAAATTGTGTGTTGTCTTTTGATCGCATTAGGTTGATTTAAAAACAAAAAATTAGTCCAGGTACTGTGATTGATGATGCTTTTGCACAGAAGGTATCAGTATAATGTGCAGATTTTGCAAAAGGGAAAATGTAGCCTGTGAACATCCTTGGTAGCAGCGTTTCTTTTGCCCAGAAAAGCAACAGTGGAAAAGGTTCCCAATGAAATGCTCCAAATCTGAGATGCTTTGAAGATTCCCACAATAGAAAAGAAGTGAATAGGATTTTTCAAGTAGTCTCCTATGTGTTTTCTGAGCTGTGAAATTTAGCTGTATTGTATGCAGGGAAGATGTATGATGAGAGCAGAGCTGAGCATAGAACCTGAAAAATAACTGAGGAGTGAAAAAGCCTCTGGTTTGCTTTTGAAGGGGAAGGGATGTCTCTGGGTTCTGCTGAGTTCACAAGCCAATTAAAATGTTTTAAACTTCCATGAGATTTGAGATCTGCTGGAGACAACCCAGTGAATATGAGTGGAAATGGCTCCTTAGAGTCAGGCATACGCCTGGAATAAAACTAGGAGGGAACTCTTAAGTCACGTATTTACTTTTTATGGGCTTGTTTTTGAAAAGTCATCAGAGCATGATAAAATATTTCTGCTGCTCTTCAGTATTTTGCTGCATAAGCTAGGACTCATGACATGATCTAATAATGCTCATGTGAAAAGGAAAAGCCTCCTTTATACTTTTTACAGCGAGTTGTACTCTTAACCAACTTTAGACTATTGCCTGTACAGCTCAGTGAATGTACTTTAAACTTTATGAGCTCTGTTATTTCCTGGCAGTTATATCCATGAAGGGATGAAGGAAAGAATGGACAGATTTATCTTCTCTCTCCTTCTTTATTTATTTTATTCCTCTCCTTCTGTCCTCTTTTTCTCTCTCTCTCCCCTTTTCTCTTTTTCTTTCTTTTCCTCCTTCTCCCCCTTTCTCTTTTCCTATCTTGTTATTGCATTTGGATTGCAAATGTTCTGCAGATTTTGCACAACTGTACAGAAGAGTGGCCTTTCTGTAGCCCATTTTCAGTAATCCTATATTCAAGTTGATATGGCTGACAAATCATGTATTAACATTTGTATAGAGTTCTGGATTCAGTGTAAGATTTGTACTATTAGAAGAATATTGTTTGTATAAACTGAACATTTATTTACTGCATGGGTACTGACTTGTATATTAAATTTGTGAGGTTTTTGTAAATTTCTCTTAAAAAATGCTTGACTTGAAATGGATTGTGCTATTGTCCCAAGCATTTAGATCCTCTTGCTATTGTTTTACTGGACCAAAAGTAAATATATTAATATGAAAAACTCTTTATATCTGATGGATGTATATGCACATTGTGTAGTTGATTCCTTGTCAAAACCAAGGCAGTTCAGAAGACTTAGATCTGTTGCTATGCAACAGCCATTCTGCCTGCACTTTACATTAGTAAAGTTAGCTTGATTGCTTTAAAGGTGAAAATTAAACATTACAGTTTTTTAAGCTAGTCTAGTGACAAAGAACATGTGTCCTCTTCATTGTGCTGCCTTCTTTTAAGAGTATTAAATGTTCTTCTATATATATATTTTTATTGTATTAACTCTCAGCCTAGAAAGGGAACACTGTAAAATGAAGTACAATAAATTTAGCTTTTAAATGAACGTTTATGACTCAATATTCAATTTACTCCATGCCAGAGTTATTTTGTGGTATCTGACCATTTTACCTGCATTTCACAGCTTCATGTACCTTTATGTACCTCTGTTATCCGAGTTCGAACTCTGCCAGCATGGCCAAAAAGGGCTATTGCTGATTCATATGTAGGCAGACACTGAATAAAGACTTTTGAAAACCTTCAGTTACCTCCCTCCCCTTTTTACTGTTTGATGAAAGAAAACATGCGGGATTCTCTCATGTACCAGTCCAACAGCAATGAACAATTTCACCATTATGAGCAGGTATGATAAAACACTGTTTGCTACCCAGGTAAAGTGTCAAGGCATTAGTTACAGCTTGTTACTCTTGTAACAAGCTTCTTAGAGTCTGATAATAAGTATACTTATTCAGTTCTGGCCATCTAAACTAACGTAGGGTTTGGATACAAATGAAAGGTACAGTACCAATAGATTGCCTCTTTAAAATGACACAAAATAAGCATCTGGAAAGCATTCTACAACAAAGGCCACTGAGAGAGAAATGGCTTCTATCAAACAAACACTGTTTTAACTTATAGCTGTAACTGAGTCCACATAGCAAAAAATCCATGCTTTCTGTCTAGTAATTTCCTGCTGGTTAGCGAAGACATTCTTGCCTACTATGTAGCATATCAAATAATACCTTTTCCTTGGCTACTAATTCTTGTAGGCATCAATTTTCTAGTCTTTATACAGCTCGCTTTCATTTTGCTTAGCCATAGCATAAAAGCTCAATACCACTTTACCAACTGGGAAAATTACCTCTGATTAAGAAAACAGAAAAGTTGGATTATATTTTTTAATATATTTAAAATATGACTTGCAACACCTACTAATTTCTATCTAGGTATTACTCTTCAAAAGTCAAAGATTATGATTCTCACTGGTCGCCTCTAAATATGCTGCTTGCTACATCCCTGCTCAGTGAGATCAGCTTCTGGCTCTATAAATCCTAGCAGTGTTTTCTGTCCTGGAGCCAGATTTTCTTGCCTGTTTCCACCGAGCATTTGGCTCATCCAAGCAAAAGTTCCACTTTCTCCCATTCAGTGCCACCGCAGTTTTCTTCTCCAGGACCGCCCCGCTTGCTCATCTCCTGGGATGGATGTTCCTCAGTGTTGTGAGTTCAGCAGTTGGGCAGCTTCTTGTGCTGGCTGTCACTGTCCCGCTCGTCAGCCGTCTCAGAGAGCTGGAGCACGGCACACTGCAGCCCACACCAAGGCAGAGGGGCTTTGCAGATCTCCTCCCAGCCATCGTTGTCAATGTCGTAGCCAACCACGTCCTGCGTGGAGACTTCCAGTGAGTTTTGCCATTTCTTTCCCCCGATAAGAAGAGCTGTTTCCTCTACCACTGCCAGGCCATAGGAAAATCGATCATAGACCAGTGGTCTTAACCGGGTCCATTGGTTTTGGTCAGGGTCGTACCTTTCTATTTCAGAGAATGGTTCATATAATCCTAAAAAGGTGAATATGGATTCCCTGATTGTTGCCATCTGATGCCCAAACCGAGCAATGCTCATTGGGGCTCGTTTCATCCACTGCCCTTCAAGTGAGCTCAGAGAATATACATCATTGCTTGTGCTGGCTGGGGCTGAGTACTTGCCCCCAGAGATGTATATAGTGTTCTTGCAAACAGCACTGGCATGGCCATGTATCTTGCATGGCAATTCCCTGACCTTCGTCCACCTGTCCCTGCTGATATCATAGACTTCCACAGACGAATGCAGAGATCCATCTTCACCCCTTCCACCAATGGCAAAGATATCCTTGCCTAAGACACAACAAGAAAACTGGCATCTCTTTTCCAGCATGCCTGTGATTTGAGTCCACGTGTTAAATCTTGGATCATAACGATGGACTTTGTTCGTAACCAATAAGATCTTTTCAGTTTTAGCATCACCCAGGGAACCACTTTCTATTTCCCCACCCAAGACATAGAGGAAGTTCCCCACCACGCACACACTGTGGTTCTGCACCCTGTGCTGCAGCTGTGTGAGAGTTCGCCACTTGTGATTGTAAACATCAAAGGCCACCACATCAGTGACAAGCCCCTCACTTGCTGTCCCTCCCCCCAACAGAATGATCCGAGTTTTCTGGTTCCTCAGTGCAGTGGACTTATCCTGCAGGACAGGCTGTTTGAATACAGATGTGTGATAATTTATTGCTTTAATGATCAAGCACTTAATACCTGCTGAGAGGGACACTTCTGACTGCGTGTAGGTTTTTCTCAGCTCTTCTACTGGGATGAGACCATATCTTATGTGCTCTAAAAGGCTGCTTGCATGATCCAGCCTGGATTTATCCTGCTTCAGCCACAGCAGCACAAGATTCAACAGGCGGCTTTCTTTCACCATGGGGAGATCTGGTGATTGAATCACTGCTAGTAAAGACTTGAAGTTCAGCTCAAGAAGTCCTGACAAATCCAAGTCCAGCAGCTTCCAGACATTATTGATAATGTATTTTTCTGTTGCTGCTAAGGCATCTGGCAGATAGAACTTCCTGGCCACATTGGCAGAGAAGCAGCAGTTTTCCAAGGCAAGATTGTTGATTAAGTACTGATTGCACAAACTGATAGCATCCGTCACTTGCAAGTAGCTTGCAGCTTCCAAAGTGTCCTCCAGGCTTTCAAAGGAAAGGGGTAGCAAGGATGTGTAGATGAAATCCAGGATGTGCTGGAGACCAGTAGGTGAGACAACTTGCAGATGAATGACACTGGCTTTAGACTCTTGGGTATAGCTTTTGAACATGGCTCGGAAGTAGTCGCTGGAGCATGCCAACAAGGACTTGTGTGCAGGGAACTCGTTTTCTTTCACTTTCAGCAAAATATCGCACAGAAAGCCCTCTGATCTCAGGCTCTGGTACTGGGCAAGCACGGCGGTGCAGTGTGCTTTACAATAGGACAGGAAGTAGCTCATGGTAGAAAATGCAATGCTTTCCCCCGGAGTTATTAGAGCTAAAATTCAATTAGATATTGAAGCAGCTGCCTTACTCAACAGCCATTGCTTGAATGCCCAGCAGACCTCCAGCTGTTAGAGAAAAGCCCAATCAAATAAAAAAAAAAAAACAAAACAAAACAAAAACAAAAAACTCAGTCTCTTGCCTGGCATAGAGGGACAGTTAGTAGATTTGTAGTGAATTCAATGCATTCCTTTATAAAAAAAACAGCTGAATGTTAAAACAGCTGTAGGATGCTTACTGTTCTCGCCTCCACAACTTGTGCAAGGATGAAGAGTCCGTGGTTGTGCTGAGCACTTTCTTGGCTGGCCATCAGGTGACAGATGAGGGAGCTAGATGACAATCCCAATAAATGGCCCTTCGTGTCTGCTCAGCTGTGGCCCCCGACCCTTCTTGCTCCACAGGCAGATCAAATTGATCCTCTCCGGCTGCCAGCACGTGGCTCTGAGCAGACACAGATGAGAAGGGAGTGGTGGCTTTTCTCCTCTTGTTTGTGTTTCAAGCTCCAGCCAGTTTAGACCTCGTCACCCCTAGGACAGGAGTCCCCTTTTCGTTCTCTTTCCACAGTGCCTTGGGAAGCCTCAGCTGAAGATCAAATCAGTGCCCAGGGATTATTACGGCAGCATTTTCTAAGCCCATAAATCTCTCTCCGGCAGGCAATAAGACAACCAAAATACCGTGATTAGTCACTGGTTCGATTTGACATGCATTTCTGGGCTCTCTGCTTCACGTGACACCTCCATAACTCACAGCTACCAGAATAGCCACAGGCTCATTCCCTCATCCCCCTTGCCCAGGAGCCAACCCTGGGCAGGTCTGGGCGGGCGGACGGAGGAGCTTCCACTGACAGCCACAGCCAAGGCAGCTGACTTGGAATGACCTGGCTGGAAATCACAAGGGTAACACATTCGCACAAAGTGGTGACAAAAATAGATTGCCCCAGTTCAGCCATAATAAACCAAAATCTGTTTATAGAGGAGGCTTTGCATAATTGTGCTCTCAGTTAACAGCTGGGAACAAACCCGGAACCCCCAGGGATGGGCTGGAGCTGTCTCACTCAGCTTTCTCGCTTTCATTTTGTCCCAATTAGAAACACTTACACAGGGATTATCCCTGATTTTCACCTGGGTACTTCAGGGTCTAATTTCTACCAGGAATAGCAGCTCTGGGCAGGCTACACATTCTGACCTCTTAAAGCTTGCTTTTATTTTTTCTTTTTTTCTTCTGCATAACTCTGGGTGCAGATGTTCAGGAATCTCCTCCTGACACCTTTCTTTCCAAATCAAACACCCTCAGGACTTGCAAACTTTGCCAGGGTTGATAAATGCCAGATAAGTTCTCTGCATCGTAAGCCAGCAGACTTGGGGGAAAAAGAGGATCCCACAGGACTGAAAAATACCACCGTTTGCTCAAGCCCAAGGTAAAGCCTTTTTACTGTATTTGCTTATATTTCTTTATGTGGTGTCATGAAATTGTGGCTTACCCCTGTAATCAAGGGGTGTTTCGGAGCTGAGTGGATCCTAATGTGGATCATGCATGCTGTATGACTGTTCTAGTGAGCTTGAACTGTCTTGCAAAGCAGACTGATACTTGCACATGATCTACTCTGTTTTTCAGGAATGACTACAAAAACATTGTTCTTCATTGCTGTATAGCTCTGAAAATTGATTTCCTGCTTGAATCTACTTTCTATAATGACATTATAGACCATAAATGGGGATTTTGTTAAAAGATCTTTCCCTTTGCTAGCAAAATGACATGTACGGGCAGTAGTAATAAAGGACAAAATGGATGCTTGTTTCTTTTTCCCAGTGGTTTTGCCTATGTCCAAGTTGGGATGATGCTAAGATATTTCAGATGTTAGCAAAGCTGTGCAAACAAGCTTATGTTTGACACTTTCCTGTTTGGGAGGTAGAGACTAGAGACCAGGTACCTCTGTCACCCCTGAGCAGTCATATGTCCTCTGATGAGGGACCAGGCCTTAAATGCTCCCATTCCTAGAGATATTGCTTTCCCCAGTTTAACCCCATAAGGTACCAGATTTCAATGACAAGAGGTGCAGATAAATCTCTGCTGTTTTCAAACAGCAGGGAGCTGCTGTGCCGTCGAAGTTTCACTGGGAGCCTGGAGGTGAGGCAGGGGAGCACAGGGGCTGCACCCACAGCACAGGGCTGAGTTTGAGGAGTGTTTCGGCAGGAGTTCTGGCATACACATCTCCTGGCATCACCTCCTCCTCACCAACAGACTTTATCCTCTATCAGCCCTTCACTTGTGCTGCCACAACTGCTCTGAGGTGGGAGGCTGGGAGGTGACACAGCCAGGAAGTGATGCACAAAGAGGAATGAGGAAAATCCAAAAATAGAACAGCAGAGAGGTCTCTGTGGCCCAGGTCAGGCCCTCAGCCTCCCTCACTGTGTGACCTCCCAAGCAGATGTAGTGCCCCAACCCACAATGCAGCAGAGGTGACCCACTGTCTGAGCAGTTGGCTGGGGACCCACCAAAGGGAGAGACCCTTGCCACAGGACACCCATCTGATGCACAGAAACCAGGCTGGTCTACTCTTGAGCAATGTCCAACAGCTCGCCAGAGGTGCCAGAGCGTGTATGCTGGTATTGCAAGGTAGCTGGGACTGAGTACACGTAATTAAATCCTGCTTCCCCTAGATCCAGGTGTACCAGAAAGAAGTCAGAAGTATGGCTTGGCCAGCTGAGGGTATTGCCAGCAGCAACCAGTATTAACTCCCCCACCAAGTGATGCACTGTCAGGCAATGTGCCTTTTCCTCTCCCTCAGCAAGGCCAGGCCAGGCATTGATCAACCGACTTTGCTGGCACTTGTGAGGTGCCAGCACAGCTCCAACTGCAAGCTCTGTCACTTCAGTGAGGCCAAACGATGCTCAATCTGAACGTCCCTTCCTGTCCCCAGAGTGATGCTGTGTTAACCAAACCTGTCATGCACCACTTGCTTTCCAAATGAATTCCATACATGGGCTGCCATTTATACAGGGCAGTTGCCAGCGCTGATTTCACTGAACTGATTTAATACCAATGCCGGATAAGCAGGTCCTATAATTGTATGCAGATTTGTTGTGCTATTTCCTCTCAGACCTGTTTCATCTTCATGGGAAGCTGGCTAATAGGAGTAGTGAGAATCATGATCCTTATAAAGCTGTTTATTTGTCTGGAGATTTTTTATTTTCTTTGGCATATAATTGAAATAAAGCCACATCCTTTCCAGTCCCCTGCTCTAGAGTGACAAAGAAAAAGATTATCATTATCAAAATGAGTTTTCTCCCTGCTCCATTTTTAGGCAGTTAGCCTTGTCTAACTAGGGAGCCTGCTCAGCCAAGACCCTCCTTTGTCAACAGACAAATTATCTTCAGGCAGCAGCTCAGCTCTTCAGCACCTTTGGAGGAATATTTAATGTCCATTAGTAAGAGAGCAGACAGTGACTAAACAGCTAACTTACGGATCTCAGCAAGAGACCTAGCACAAGGTGGGATGCAGTCAAACCATGTTCTTATTCTCCTTGGCTGCAATCTGGAAGATCAGATCTAATGTTTGACTCATTAGATGGTACTTAAAATTGGAAAATATTAGTGTTTCAATGATGTTGATTTGTTGGGAATAGATAATATATTTTTAATCATGTGTATCATTTAGACTTTAGATTTAGACTTCAGGCTTTCAGTATATTTTCTGTTCAAGTCATTGCTCTACTAGAGTAGGCAGTCTGCAATAAAAAAGAATATTCAGAGGTGTGCTGTGGAAAATGTTGTCTTCCCTGTTTGCAGTTATTTTTTTCTTATACGAAGTTGAAAAATGTCCCAAATTGCAATGACATGTTCAGTTTAATATTGCAAGTAGACCATCAGTTAATAAACAATTCAGCTACTATTGTAAATTTCCCAACATTTTTTTTAAGAGTAAAATTATAAAAGGAGTTGTACAAGTAAAATTAGACTCATTAGTAATAAGTGGCTTACTGTAAAATATTCATTACAAAAATCCAGAGCGGATGATTTCTAAGCTACATTTTGTTCCAAAAGAAATTAGTGGAGTCTGGAGGACAAGAGAATAAATGCTTAGGATGCTCCATAATGTACCGCATGAACAAATACAGCAAAAGTGAGACAAATGATGAATGTAATAGGGATGATGTAGCATACAGATTTTCTAGAAACTACCAATCAGAAAGATCATATTGATTTAAATTGTCTTGGAAAAATCTTTGGACTAGAGTCTGTTCTTCATCCTTGAATAATCATTCACAATAGTATTTGGGTCAGCCCATCTATTTAAAGCAAAGGATGTTTAGCTGAGGAAAGCAGTCCTTAAGAACAAAACAGTAAGAGGGAGGAATTTTCTTGCAGCTAAACGCAATATCTGGTGAGATCATATCTGTTTATAAAAGCAAAAGAAAGTTAGCAGCTTGGACGAGGTGGGTTTAGGCCATGGGGTTTCCATTTTGGCAGGGGGAGGCTGGGGATGCATGTGGCTTTAAGCACTGTCTGAGTGGTGCCCACCAGGACACTCTGTCCCTGTGAGCTGAGGGAGCAGGAAATCAGCATGAGGCAGTGCACCCACCAACTCACCAGACAAGTCTGCAAACCCTCAGCACACTGTATCCATCCATGTGCCACCTCAGAGGAGTCTGTGTCTGGGGACACTGCTGGCAACAAGAGCTTTATCTGAGTGCAAGCCTCCATCTGCCACTGGGTAGAAGAGAGGTGAGCAGGAGTCAGAGCAGGGATCCAAGCCAAAGCCTGCTGCAAGACCACATCTGCTAAGCCATGGCTGCATGGCAGTTTTCTGTGATTCAGTGGAAAAGAGGAATAAACGAGGAAATACGATTGGCACACCTGGGTTGGAGGTGGCCGTGTCCCAGTTGGGTTATTCTAGCACTAACTACACCTGTGCGAGAAAACGTCCTGTGTCAAACTGTGAAACATGAAATAACAGACTTCCAATCAGCCGGTGCCTCATTTGCTTCCTCTTCCTTTTTTTCAGGTTTCCTTTCATCTGCCTCCCATGAAGACAGATGTTACAGCTTCCATTGTCCTCTCGATGGATTAGACGTGAACTTCCCTGGTGAACAAAAAACAAGTTGGAAAAGTTTTTAACTTGGATTCCTGTTTCAGAGCAACTGCAGTGGGATGAGTCAGGCACTGCAGCTGCAGGATAATGAAGGAGAATGTGTATTTTAATGAGCCCATTTCAGAGCAGATGTACTAATGGCCTTCACAGCACTTCACAGCTGAGGATGGAGGGCTGCTTGGGGTTCGCCTGCTCCTGTGATGGCCAGGTGGCACCAGAGATGCTCTACATTGAGCCCTGGCTTTCCCCTGCTGGGTAGCCAGTGCTGCCTGTGCTGCTGGGGGGGGGCAGAGAGGGACCTGCAGCCCCTGCCCAGGAGTGCCTTCACTCTGCATCCAGCTCAGGGACACCCACAGCCACCTGTGGCTGCTGCTTTTGCTCAACAAAGACACGTGCAGCCCTAACTGAAGTGGCTCTGCTCATGGGTCACTTCTGCATGCATGGAAGCCCTCCTGCTACAAAAGCAAGATTTCTGACCCCCATGCAACACTCCTGCCTCCCAAAGACTTTGGGGCTGGTTGAACTGAATTTCCAAACTTTATTTGCTTAAGTACATGTAGTGTCAACAGCTGCAGCTTCAGGTTGTATGACCACTAATAGCAGGAGGGCTGGGCTTTCGCTTTTGTCTGCAGTTGGATGCACCCACTCACAGCAGCTCCCAGCTCTGTCCCCACTGTAGGTAACCTAGTCCACTGTGACGTGTTTTCCGTGGTGATGCATGCTTCCAGTACAAAACCAGTATAACTGGGATACACACCTCAGGTCTAAGAAAATTATAAGGAAATGGGGGCTGCGTCCCCATGGTTTGATGGTCTTTTAATGCATTTCCTTGTAACTAGAATGAGGATTCGTTTTTATGGGGTATAGAGAGGTAAGGAACAGCAGGTGCCCTGGGACCACAGAGGAGAAAACACAAATTTTTCTCTATTGGGACACTATATAGCTGCAGACTGATGAGATCTCTCTGAAATCAAGGTGCTTTACACATAAGCTGGTTAGGATTCAGCTCTACCATCCTCTTCGATTCTGTAATTCACATTCAAGCAAATGCTCTCTAAGACATAGACTGTTGGTTAGCAAAGTAAAGGTTACAGTGTAATTAGCTGCTGTTAGCACTGTTACTCTTTGAGATGATGACAGTCTGATGTCCACACTCAGCTGATCACTAAAAGTGTTCCTAGAGTCTGTACACTATGTTATCGTCATTGTCATCATTGTTAGCAGCAGCAGCATGTTACCTAATGACTTGGACTCGGTCCTGCCATGATCTGTAACTCTCAGGCTTATCCTTGGGACCGAAAGGATTCCATCTGCACCTGCTGGTCCTTCTTCATTTGCTCACAGGCTCTCAGGTTTGAGAGTGGGAGAGCACCCAGGGCCTAGCACTGAGTAAAGTGCAGCTGGAATGAGTTGGCATGTGCTGAAGGATAAAGGATGGATGACAAAGCACCAGGTTTGTAGAGGGCTTTTTTTTCTTTATGACTTCTGACTGAATAAAACCATGCTGGAGTGTGTCAAAGGCATTGATGGGATGTGTTTTATTTACCGTTCTAATCTTCACGAATTACTAAATGGTGTGTGACTAGCAAGCCTCACCAATCATTTGTCAGGCTGCTCTCAGAACCAGACCATATGGCAGAAGGTACTCGTGGCCTTGCTCACCAAACAGGAAGAGAGACATCTCCCTGCACAGCAGATATAGTCTTTAAATTCCACTCCTGAAAGAAATTTCTGGACTGTATATGCCAGGTTTTCTTCTCCAGGCCAGACTTAGCAGACCCTGGCTTCAGTCATCTCCCCTCTTTCCCTGGTGATCTGGATGCAAACTGGGTATGTATATAAGCTGTGGATAGCAGAGAGCCAAACCTTTTACCCCCAGGGCACTCTCCAAGAGTTAATGTACTCATTTTTATTCCTTTTTAGAGTTCTTATGCCAGCAATAATACAAATATTTACTTCCTCACAGAAGTGCAAAAGTCTGCCTGCCCAGAAAAAGTCATGCACAAACCAGCTTGAAAGATGTAGAGATACTGACTTCTGTATTCAGCAAGTTTATTTTGGTCTCATCTGTCTAAGATAAGGATTGACATAAGTGACTCTCGAAGGAAGTGATTATGCCCTGAGCCCTGGCAGTGTGCACCTGGCATGACAGTGCAGCATCATTTTCCTGCTACCATAGCAAAGTTTTCAGGGGCCCTTTGGATTTTGCCTTAAGCGGAGAAGTCATTGTTCTATGTCAGCTCTTCTGTCACACCAAAGAAATTAAATTGTAGGCAGGTGAAGAGAAAAGCAAGCAAAGAGGACAAGACAGACTTGAAACATGTGAAACCCTTTGGGAGGTAACATGAAGTGTGAAACGTCTAAGACCAAAACACCTTCCCAATACTGCAAGACTTACCTATCCATTGGTCTTACAGGTGGCCCATCCCTCAAAGGGCACTAAGTCTCAGCAGAACCGTGGGACTTGTCTCACATTAGAAGTCAGCAGCCCTTGGATGCACCACTCCAGCCTTGCCGAGGTGCCAAGCAATGCAGTTGGGGCAAGCACACACCCTCCTGAGTAATGTAGGTCAGCCAGAAATGCCCGCTCAGGAGGACTGGCAAAACTCCTACTGCAGTAAAGAGACAGTGGCTATGGGGGTGAGGGTGGGGAATACGCCTCAGCAGGATGCCACGCTTCTTCCAGAAAATCCTGAGTCCTCACAAACACAAAACTAGTACAGTTGCATCCTCCTCCACTCAAGGAAGCAGTGCTGATACCGCGGAACCTCCTCTGATCACAACAGCGGTCATGTCAAAGAGAAGGATGCTAACGAGAGCTGAAGTTAAATGAGAGACATGGTTACAATGGTGTAAATTTGATATCCTACCATTGAAAGGGGAAGGAGATTAAAAATAAATATTTATGCTTCAAATTCTTTAAAATTACAAGTAATGACATTATTAATATTTTTTGAGGTCATGCAATGACAGCAATACACTAGTTTAGGCCAAAGTTGACAATCTTGAGAGTGTGCAACCATCGCTTCCCACCTTTCAGCCTGTTCTGGTCTTCCTCTTTGCTGAAATATGATCCAACAAGCAAGTTACCACAAAGAAAATTTCCTTAATTTGCACTGTGAAAATGACAACTCTGATCAGAGAAAACTTGATTTTAAAAGGTAAGTAGGTTTATATTTGTAGAGCTGCAGATAATCACTCTGCCTACACCTTTAGCTCACAATAACATATGAATATGCCTATGGCCCTGGTCAAAAAAAAAAAGAAGTCAAAATATTAGCGTCAAAACTAGACCCAAGGCACGCTTCCAGCCCATCACTACACGGGGAGACACTATGCACTGCTAGTATAGCACTTTCATTACAGCAGCTAAGCCAAAGCTTTTAAAAAGATAGATTGTTTCAAGTAAATTCTCACATACTTCCCAACATCAGCACTCTAGCCTCATTTCTGGGGTTGGAAATTACACTACCTGGAAAGAAAATACTCCAGTTCAGGAGGTACATTGAAGTAGCCATATCCACTCACTTCAGACACACTAGCTTATGTGTAAAATAAAAAGCAGTCTGTGCAAACAAACTGCACACCCTGATGTTTGTACTACTCCTGGCTATGGATAAGGTGCTGTAAGTTGAAATTATAAAAAGAAAATGAAAGCAATCACCGTATAAATCACCTGTCTGTTTTTCCCCAAGCAGGTTTATTTGCCCTTGACAATATAAAATAGATGTTAGAACTCTGACAGATATTCTGCAGGAAGGTATATTTTGCAATTTTCTTCAAATGAGCTTTGTGATCTAATAAGTATTTTTCAGTTCAAAGTTTACAGAGTTATATGGAAATAGAGGGTGGTTTTGATTCCTTTGGAGCCAATAGGAATTTTGTCACTAACTCTGGAAGAAGCAGAAATGCAACTTTCTTAGCATGGAGAAACTTGGGGAGCTGTTTTACCTTAATTTTTCAACCTTATATAACAGCTTTCTCACCTAAAAGCAGGGTATATTCAGCTCCCAGTGTTCCTGTGGTAATAAAGGTCATTTTAAAGATCAGACCCTTTACAACTGAACCCCTTATCTGCTATAGAGGAGAGTCTGGTGAGTTTCTATATGCAGCACATTATTTTTAATGTGTATATAGTACATCAGTGTATATACACATCTTGATGTGTATATAGTACATCAGTGGTCTCTATGGGATGAGCAGGCCCTGCTGAGCAAGGATGGGGAAGGGCAGCAAAAATCTCTGCTAGGATGCTCCCATTCTACAGCTTTCAATGGTGCTTTAAGGAGCAGAGTCTTCAGACACCAGTGTTACGTGGCTGCCCACACTGTCACCACTGCTGATTTCACCTGGGTTACTTCAGAAGTGGGATTGTTTCCCACTGCCTCACCTTCTGGAAATGTTTAATTAAATGATAAAAAGATAGAGTTTGGTCTTTTTTTTTTTTCAGCTAGGCAGGTAGGGCATTCTCCTGACCTTTCTCATATTTTCAGAAAAGAATTAATGGAGAAAATATGCATTTCTAGAGTTTCTAGAATTGCAACATATGCCACAACCTCCAGAAAAGAAGTACTGCAGAGAACTTAAGTTCCCGTAGGCCATTTGTGTTTTTCCATATGTTGAAATTCTCATCTACAAAGACAGACAAGAGAATAAATAGGCATAGCTAAGACATCAGAAGCAAAAGTGTTCAGGGCATTTCCAAAGTCAAAAAGCGCAGTTAGAGGGCAGCTAAACAATCCTAATGGCCATTGCTCCTCACGAGAATGTCCTTCCTGCTTACTCAAATGCAGTGGTTCTGTTATCAAGATGATACCAAACTGTCCGACCTGGCTCAGGACAGTGCTATGCACAATGGGCACTTTAGAAGCACTCAGAAAGTGCTGGAAACTGCGGTCCCATGAGGCCACTGCTGTCAATCACTGCAGTAAATAAATCTTTTTACTCTTAATTGTTTGGGTTTCTCTTAGAAACAAATATTTACCAGCTTCTGATTTGCACAGTTTTCCAAAGGTCACAAGTGCCATCTGCAAGGGGAGCCAAGCTATTCAACTTTAAACTATTTAACCTTGGCTTCCTGCACAAGCCTACAGTGCCATAAAAGCAGGCATCACTATCTGACTTATGTGTAAGGATGGAGGGGTAAAGTTCTTCTCCACTTGGCCCATTTCAGCATGTTATTTTTAAAAGCTTATGTATTCAGTGATGAAAATAGACACCTTCATTCTGCTTATCCTTTTGGAAGGGTTTGATGTGTTGGATGCTAATCATTTTCTTATTTAAAAGGTATAGATGGAGTTAAGAGGAAAGAATTTTCCTGTAGTTGTTATTAGTGGTAAAAGTTGGTACTAAGAATAAAAAAGTTTCAGGTTTTCCAAAACTGCTATAGTCCTTCAACATCCCCTACACAACTACACCTACCTGTAGCTGCAGAAAAGCTTCAACTCATCTTAGCTACTAGTCTCATCTCAACTTCCTAAGACTAATCAGACAATAAATGCTTTGTCATGATTTCTTATGCCTACCCTTCACTTCATCATGACTGAAAATCCAAATCAGGAGAATCGCTGGGGAAGCTATAATCCAATTTTGTGCCTTGATTATTTTCATCCTCTTTTCATTTGAATGACATAATTTCTAGTTACACCAATCACCTGCATACTCATCTGTTTGAAAATGAGCTTGTGAAGATAGTAAAATGTATGCTGACCTACACTTTCTGCCTGGTGCAGTGGTTTTGGGTTTGACTTTTAAACTTTTAGTCATTTATCCTCTTCCTTTTTTCCCTTGTTTTGATTTTGGTCTGTTCTCCAGTGGAGAAGGTGAAGCTTCACATGACTGGAAACTACTAGTTCTTCTGACTGGGATCCTTTAGCTCTTGCTTGGGTTCAGCAAGAACCAGCTCACTTTCTTTCAAGACTCATTATTTTTGTCATCTGACCTAGAAAAATCACAACAGACCAAGGTCCCCACTTCAGAGCCCCTTTCATGTAGGTCAGTCATGTCCTGCGAATTATAGGGTTTGCTTTCTCACCTCTGGGATGGAAATTGATAGAGTTGGCCTAATTTTCTCACGTGATTGCTCTAGTGAGTGTCGTATGTTTCCTGAACAGACATAAAGTGTGATATCACAGATATATACTACATTTATGCAGGCCAATAATAACAACTTTAAATTGAGAAAGAGTTTCTGACAGTAAAGATAACAAAAGGCTAGGATAGGTTGCCTAGGGAGATTGTGAGGTTGCCATCACTTATGACATCATGTTTAAAGTGTGCTGTGAAGAGTATATTCCTTACGAATCTGCCTGGAGTTAGGCTTGGAGGCAAGAAGATGAATTAGATGGTGTTTTAAATCTCTCTGAGGGCTGTACTCAAGGATCTTCCGCTCCTAGTAAGTATTCAATCACAAAGTCTTCTGAACAAAGTCCTCAGGGCTTGGTGATTCACACAGGTGATTTTCTAAATGGAGGTGCTTTGCTGAAAAACAAAAGCCTTAAACAGGAAAAAGCTTGGGATACATGGTAGTGTGTGATGCTTTGGAGCCGCCATAATTACTCTGATTGCAAAATTTACTAAGTATGTCAGTAATATGAAAATGTACAGGACTAAGGGCATGCAAAGTGCCTGCCTTAAAGCACTGCCTCTCTTCACAGGAAGAGCCTTTGGAAGGTCATCGCCCAACATCACTGGTGTTTAAAAAGCTGCCGTCCCAGGGATGTCATGACTTGAGCACTTCTGCTGAGATCAATCCATAAAGAATGCATTTTTTTACAACTGACTGGAGTAGTATGGAAATTAACTCTACCATTGCTGATGTCAGAGCTGGTTTTTTCTTTTTTTTTCTTCTCTGCCTGACATAAAGATAAATAAAATGGGTAGCTTTCTATCTGAGATTAAATTAGTAGAGAAGAAATAGTTCTCGTTCTGAATATTAGTAATTTGCATTTCTGAATGTCACTTTCCTTTGGTTGTTTTTCCTTGAAGAGATGGAGCAAAGTATGTAAAATATCAGTAAGCAAAAAAAAATCAATAAGCAAGACTCTAACAGCAGTCGTATTCTTCTGTCTGATTCATCCTGTCCCATACCAAGCCAATAGAGGTGCAGGAGGGAGACCCCCTTGAGGAGCTGGAAGCTGCCCTTGGTAAAGGTTTGACAGATGATGCAACACCAGTGTGACTGCTGGGACACAATGAGCCAAATTCTGGAGGAATAATGCCTCCACATTGATATACATGTGCATTTCCTGAAATAACCATGCCATCCTGCAACGCAAAATCACCTCCTCAATGTGCTGGTTCACTTGCTGCTCAAGCAGGACAGAATTAATTCAAACACGGTCACAATAAAGAAGCCCTCAGAGGGATGGGACAGTCCTAGATTTGTGGGGAAGGACTAGAAATCCTGTGTTTTTTCCCCATAGGTGTGAGGAGCTCCCTGAAGGACATCAGGGCAGGAAGCCTTGACCAAGCAGGCTGGATGGGGGCAATCACAGGAGACACCAGGCTGTCAGAGCTTGGGCCCTGATGGAGGTAAGGGGAGGGAAGGAGAGACACCCAGTCCTCTCCCCCTCCCTGCCTGGGGATTAATCAAGCTCCTCTAGAGGTCATGATGTGCTGGGGCTCTTTTCCAGGTGGAGGTTGGTGGTCCATGAGCTTTATACATGGTGCAAAACAGCACAGCTTCATCTGCATCTGCAGATGACTTGGCCACTGGGTTTTGATCAGGAACGTGGCTGATTTCAGCTGCCTTGCTGGACACGTGGCATAGGCAGAGGATGTTCCTCTCCACCCAAGGGATAGGGAAGAGCCCAGATGTCCCATCTGTATTAGGACTATATGAATTTGATGCCGAATGAATTTTCTCAACTATCTGGTGTCATCCAGTGTTATTCTCCCAATCTCTGCAAAGCTCTTACCCATTGCACTCACTTGATTGCTCTTATTTTGGTCAGTAGCATTTTATTTGAGAAACAGTCAAAGTAGGGAATTAAGAGGTGGCCTCATTTAGAGGAGATAGTGCCTGAGTCACTGGGATGCCATTCAGGCATGAGGACAGACTGTGAAGGCTTTCGGATCACATGTGTTCATGACATTTAGCAGAGGTGGGTGACCTCATAGGAGATTATCTGAGAGACCTAAACTGGCCATAAAAAATGGCATTGGAGGCCTTCATTTATCCTCACTAACCTTCAGCAATAAAAACAGAGGATGAGCACATGGATGTGCATGCAGGAAGTATGCAAGAAGTGCTAAGAACATTGTGAAAGCCAGATGGCTGGTAAGCCATACCCCAGCTCCAGTGACACATGGCTGTCATGGAAAGAGGGAGGAGGGGGACACTATGTGTTTCACAGGGCAGAGGGCTTTATTTGCTTTTTTGTGTGAGTGCATTTGCTACCTGTCTGTGCAATGAGACATTTAAGGATTTGTGCTCCTTTACTAGTTTCTGTAGGAAAGCACAAATCTGGATATTCTCCAGACCCTCCTAATTCTAGGTACAGCCACCAGACCAGGGCCAGACTTGTCAGCAACTGTGACAGCCACCAGCAACATTGTGAAGCAGAGCCCTATTTATTCAAACCCCACCGCTTCTTCCATCACTCATCCAGCATCTCCAAATCAGCACTTCAGCACACACCAGGACTGTTGGTGGGGAGCAAGGAGCAAGATGGTTTTCCTAAGTTCAGTAACAATAAGAATACAAAGGGTCTTAAGGTTTTTCCTCAAGTCTTTGGCCTTCTCTAAGCATTTGTCATGGTTCAGTCCATCACATACCTTTCACCAGCCTGCTCGTGTCAGGGCTTGGATTATCAGTCTCCCTTTAGAAGAGAGATCTGTTATGACCAATTACAACCCTGCAAATGATCAACTAGGAAAGTTTTAAATGAAGATGATGAACCACTGTATTAGATGAAGATTACTCTCAATAGAAACTATTGCAGTACCTGTAAAAAACATTTACTATGGATGCAGCATCTGTAAGACAAATCTAATTCCAGTTTCACTAAAAATACAGCAAAAGGTTAGATCACTTTTCACAGCATGACATCCAGACAGAATCAAATTTAATTAGTTACCAGACAAGATTTACCATCCTCCAGTGCTTATGAAACCCACAGTTGGTATCAGGGCCAGAACATTCTCACTTCGCTATTGCACTTGCAGTTAGTCACCAGTCTTCTGTAGGATGTCTTTGAAAACATTCACCTCATAGATTACTGCAAAGTAACATAGTGGGAAGCACAATATATGAATAGGTGTGCTTATTTTATTAGTGGCTTCAGACTGCTTCCAGACACAGGAAAACTGGATTTTGCCAGGTTCAACTAATCTTATATCCAACCCTTAGTTTTTTGTCTCTAGAAAACATTTTATCTTGGGACTGCAGTACTTTTTGAGGACTGAAGAGCTGGATTTAGAGAGAGTTTTCTTTCTAGTTATTCATGCACCAGTAGAACTAGGCAGCTCATATACCAAAATCAGGATTTTTTTTGCCAAGCGTATTACTTAATCTGCAAAAACTCAAATTAAATATGCACACATTAGAAAAACTGAAACTTAGTCACAAGGGCAAAAGAAAACTGTTTCAATATTTTGCCCCGAAGCTAAAGAAAAGATACAACTCTTTTCCTTGGAAAGCCTTCTGTGATTCTCTTCTCTCAACATCAATTTCTTATAATAAAAAACAGCCAGAATTTCATTACGTCTTCTCATAAATAATTTATTGAGTGCACGAAACAAGAGATAAATAAAAGGACCTTCTTTATCACCCTTGTGATTGCACTGAGCACAGTCCTGGTGAGATGCCATTGAACTCAATGAACTGTGCCTCCAGACTTTGATTTTGGGTATTCAGATGCATGAACACAGTTGCATGTAGCTGCAGATGTTTTACTCATACATACTCATACATTTAGTAAAGCAATACAGTAGAGCCTCACTTTTACTAGTTTGTTTTTTTTTACTACTTGCTTTTATTACTAGCTTACACCACCAGAGAAAAGGCAGAATTGCCAGTTTAGTTCTATAATTCAAGTTAATGCATAAATCCAAGCCTCCAGAGTTTTAAGGCGACACTATTTGTCTTAGAAATGCAGAAGCAATATAATCTTTTAATTGAAAGTGATTAAACCAGAGTAACCAATGGAAATTCATTCAAATTCACTGAAATTTGTAGGTACCAGTAATTTTTATTATACCTTTATCTTTACCTCTGAGCTAAATGTGTTTGGATTATTTCTGTGCGGATGATCAGAAAAATCATTAGAATGTGTTTTTGTTCATTGGCAAACAATTAAAAGCCTCTTCCCAAATGTGTTGGGATCTTGCTATCTCATCAGACTAAACCTTTGCTGTGGGCACCGCATGACAACTATTTCTGTTTTTCTAACAGAACATGTTGCCACCACACAGTTGATCTGTTTCTCTTGATTAAAGAAATCTCTTTTTTGGCATTAGGACAAAAAGAACCCACAACTGGGTGTGTTATATGCACACACCTTATATGCACAGTGCTTGATGACACAGGGACAGTACTTTCCCTTTGATTTACTGTCACATCAGCACCATATGGAGACCAGAGCACAGGGGTGATGGTGAAATCCAGCTTTATTTCACGGGTTCCCCATTAAGCAGGTTAGGGGTTATGGGATGGAGGGGAGTTTCTCTCTCTCTGGTTCAGTTGTGATAACTATTTATTTTGATACAACCATTCACCGGGCTCCACTGTCTGGGGGTGGTCATGTATCATCTCATTATTGAGGTGTTAGTACATACCTGTCAGTGAGTTTGGCTCAAACTGATAAAAGTTGCCATGTAACCACATGAAATATGCATGATTTTAGCATAATCTGATGTTATATGTTTCTGTGCTCATGCTTCATTGTAAGACCTCAATCCTTCCCTAAATGTGTGCCAAAATCTAACATCTGGGAGACAGAATTTCCCATGCTAGAAGTAATATGCAGAGTTGCTTGGGCCATCTTTTGTTGGTCTGTGTATGCCCTACAGTCAGACCCTTTAATAAGGCTTAAATAAAAAATAACATCACTATCATATGATGGTTCAGACCAGTTGTAAAGAATTTGCTAGCTGAGACACAGAGAGCCCTCATAGCCTCCATTTTTTCTAGTACTTAATTGCTAATTTCTTGTTTTATTAAGGATTTCTTGTAGTCCTAATATCTAACTCAGGGTTCTCACTGATCTCCAATCCCCATTAGCTGTCAGCTTCAAGAGAGTCTAAAATTATTTTATATTTTGAATTTTCATTTAAAACAAAGACGAAGTTCAGAAAAAATATTCTTTGTCTCTGCCTGGTCCCTCCCCAGTATTAAAATGTTTCAGTGGCCCCTGGTGGTACCTCTCCATTTGGGAACAAGAAGTTGAAACCTGGCAAAAGAACAACACTTCTCTGTCAGGGATGGTTTTTTTTCTTTCACCTACACATTCAGATGTGATGACTGGGATGTGGTCCCAGCTCTCCCCATCTCCTGGAATTTACACCATGAAGTTTCCTATCTATGAAAGGAGAGGGGAAATGAGGCTTTACCTTTCAGCTGTTCTCTGAAATGATAATTTTTAAAGTGACTAAAGAATAATAAAAGCTGAGGCCTTGACTCATGCTTTTGGATAAAGGGATTGTGTGTTTTCTCCTTTTTATCATTTCCATGCTGGCAGGACCAATGTAGTTCAATATCAGTGACTGATAATGCAGTGTTGGGGGAAGTTGTTAGTTTTTTGATTGAATAATTAATTGAATAAATAATTGAATGTTAATCTTATTGGTATATAAATGAAAGATGCTCCTGATGCATTCCATCTCTTTACACTTCCATTTCAACCTGTCTTTCAGGGATGTTCACCTCCAAGGAATGCATTAAGGGAAATCAACCATGAGCACATCACGATGAAGTAGGAGAGTAACCAATTGGTATTGCATATTCAAAGTAAAAAATACAAGAATGTCCTTTTAATTGAGCTGCAATGAGTAGAGCTCCTCTCTAATTTCCTGTACAAAAGATTGAAAATATGTGAAAACTTAAAATTCAAAAATATTATCTGTTTGCTTTTGTGTTACTGATGAGGCAACAAAACTTAAATTGATGCCATAAGTAATATTCACCTTGAAACCTGTTTTCTAACCAGAATGATTATCATTATTTTATTTGAATAAACAAGAGCCAGGCAGAGAGTTTCAGAGCATGTAGAATAGTTTCAATCAACATTAAAGAATATTATCAAAAACCAGCTCCTTATATCCCTTTGCAGTAAATAACATGAGAGACCAAGGAGACACAGTGTATTAAATTTCTCTAACCATAAGATCTTATTTCCAAAAATAGAATATGCATTGAACAGTCTTTTTTTATTTACAGTCCATATAAAACAAGAGTCAAGGATTAATTATTCTATGTAAGAATTGCTGTGATAACACACGAATTTTGCCCAGCATCCATATTCCAGTGTCCTCTTTGTATTTGGGCTTTTCAAGATAATGATCCTTCAACCTATATTCATGAGCATATTCCATCAAAGCTAGATGACTTGTTTATTTGAATAAATGTTGCAGGTTTTCTCTCAGCTAACTCCATCTTGTATTTTCATTGTATAAAGTAAAGGTGATGCGTAAGTATCAGAACATCAGTGCATTTTAGATTCTCAAGAAAAAGAAACACTTTGGCTCTACAACAAAAGAAGAATTTTGCTAAACTCACCAGAAAGACCATCCCTTTTAATATTTTCATTTCCTTTATTACACATGATACATGATTCCTCTTCTATAACCAGGAGTACACAACAGGAAATGAGATGTTACACTCCTCAGTCATTCTGCATTTTGTCAAATAATTTTAAAACTCTGTCCACATTGACATTTTTCAAAAAGAAAGAAACCAAGTTAATTGCAAATAGTATTATATTTCTAGAAAGTATTTATTCTACTTTTGTTCCAACTTCAAGTTACACTATTCCCTGTTCTCAGGTCAAAATCATTCCTGTACATATACACATTCATTGCTAGTTGCTGTGGTCTGTTTTATTTCAGCAGTACTTTCCTATGTTAAACAAAATGGACAACAAGAAAGTGTTGATATAAATGTACAAAGAGGATGCTTCCTATGGGATACTGAACAGTTAGGAAGTTCATAGTCTTCATACAAATATATAAAAAATTTCAAATTATCTCCATTCCTTGGAATCCATTCGATTTCACTTGTCAGACCTGTGTGACAAACACAAAACCAGAAATTAATCATTATCCAAGCACTCACGTGTATTTTCAGACCATGCAGAAAAGCACCTGTAAGTTGTGAAGGGGAGTACGCTCCCCATACCTGCAATTTTGCTCTCACTGACTGTACTTGTTTACAACCAAGCTCAGGGAATACAAATCTTTGTGATCCAGTAGATTTTTCCATCTACTCTCCAAATCTGATGAAACTTCATCACTCTGTTAAGAGCTCAGGCCTTTAAAGCATCAATTTATAAAAATCAAAATTTTACCTGTAAATTCTCTTCACTGATAAGCATATATGTATATGGGGGGTTTTTTAACTGCTTTGGTTATCCTCTTCTCTTGCCTTCTCTTTCTGCCCATTCGAGTCCTTATTGGTAAGTAAGGCTCAGTCTTTGTCTACTCTCCAAACTGAACAGTCTTGGGGATTTTCAGTCTCTCTTCTTTTGGTAGTTTATATGTTCCTGTAACTACTTTTGTCCCAGCTCCTTTCCTCCCCTATTTCTACTTTAATTCTCATGACCGAACTGCACTGAGGACAGTATTCTAGACATAGTAGCAAACTATTTTCTGTGTCGTTTGCATAAATCCCACTAGAGTTAATGTATTTATTTATCTAAAGCAAGGTTGAGGGCAGGGTGGGGGGACTGCTTAGCTGCTGTCTGGGGAATGATCAGCAATCTCCTTTGACCTATCTGCAGTGACTCTTTCCTGCATAGTCACAGCTAATCTGAAGCCAAGAATAGGGCCTATTTCTGTTCTCTTTGAAGTTAAGAGATACCAGTGTTTGCTGTTGATATTGGTGGTTCCAGACAGTGCAATATTGAGTAAAATAGGTTTTATAATTAACTTTCAAAAGGTCAGCATATATGTTTAATCAGCTAAGATATAAGTATTTGAGGTGGAGGAATATCTCTATTTTTGGTAAATTTTATTGAACTCATGAACTTTTAACATATGCTTAGAAAATAGAGGAAAAAGTCACAGGACAGAGAAAAAAATGACAAAATTCTATATCTCGTGATGTGTTACATAAAGTGAGTTTTTGTTGTGCTCCTGAATATGTGTAGGCTCTGCACATCTGAACAAATACTGGAGGGACATTCAGAAGGCTGAGATTTCTTAGCTTTCAGAAGAAGCACTTCCTTGGAGAAGAGAGGTGCTATTAACAGAAACCTTGCATTACTTACACTGACTGCTTGAATGTGTTGTCAACTTTTGAATAAAGAAGTCAACAGTTAATTAACTTGTCCTGAAAAACAGTGAAGGGGTGTCATTGTCTGCAGTGAAGAGGTCAAAAAACCACATGTAGAGCTACTAGCACGCTCTGTGGGCATTGGCAATCAAACAATGTGGCTGTCTCATAGCCAGATTCAGTAAGGCAGTGCACTCTTCTGTTTCAGCTGAAATTTCCTTCCAGTCAGGTAATCCTAGGTAACAAAATCCAACTTTAAGGCTGTGTTTGATGGCTCCCTGGGATATGCATGCACGTGTAATCCTGTCCTATGTAATTACTGCCTGCCTACACACATCCTCCAAGTGCTTCAGCATTCAGGATTATTCTCCTTTCTCTTTCAAACTGTTCTGTGCCTGTTCCTGAATAAAACAGGGCGGCTGTTTTCAAGTGGTGTGTGGATAAAACATTGTTGACTATAATTGAACTCAAGTGCTCAAGCCTGGGATTGGGAGAAAGAGTGTTCAGGGCACAGCAGGCTCATCTGAGCATAGCGGGGTCCTTGGTGTCACAAGTGTTTTCTGATCCTTCTGCTGAAATAGGCCACTGGTAGTTTCTGCCTCCAAATACATTGTAGGCAGTTTTGTGTCATGATGGGCAGCTGTAATTTTGCATTCTGGTTTTTAGGATTACATGATTTTTTTTTGATACCTTTCTAAAAGATTCAGCATCTTAAATGGTAAGGCTGTGTTTTCTGCTGGCGTCCTCCTGGATAAGGCATCTGTCCTGCATGGGAGCTCCATGCTTATCTTCTCCAAGCAGTTTAGCCTTTCCTTATTTCCTGAGTTCCTAATGCCAACTGTCCTGTGCTGTGCACATCAAGCCCCCAAGGATCTCAGTAATGCAAAGAAGAGTACAAAGCCCTTGTGTACAAAGAAGATAGAGACAGACTTTGCTCACTGGTGCCCAGTGACAGGGCAGGAGACAACAGGCACAAAGTGAAATACAGGGAATTTCATCTAAATAGTAAACAAAACTTTTTTTACCATCAGATTGGTCAAACACTGGCACAGGTTGCCCAGAAAGGTTGTGGAGACTGCATCCTTAGAGATATTCAAAACCCAACTGGATGTGGCTCTGAGTAAAGACTGTCCTGAGCAGGGAGTTGGACTGAATGGTCTCCAGAGGTTCTCTCAAGGCTCAGGCAGTCTGTAAGTCTGGGAAGAGCCTTTGTCTGTTCCAGGGGAAGCTATCCTCCACTCGCAAGGGCCATGGAAGATTCGTGGGCCAGGTACAAGGTCCCTGCTTGCCCCTGCTTAGCTGTGGAACTGCCAGAGAGTTTACCAACTAAAACAACAAGGTGTTATATAATGTCTTACCATGTTGCTAACAATCCAAGTAATCTGGCTGCTGGAATTACTTTCAGCTACATGCTCCCTTTTTTCAAATACTCCTTTGTCCCTCCTTTGTTTCCTCATAGTTCCCAAACTTTTCACACCCAAATCCCAGTGAAATTAATATTAATATCACTGAATACCTTTATGACCTCAGAGCTGAAAGGTCCCAACTGGCATCACATCCCAGCCAGTGGAGCAAGCACCTTTCTTGTTTCCCCATCCCATGACACAGGTCTCTCACTAGGCATTGAACCCCCCAAAAGATCTGCTGTGTGATGTGTGTCCAGTTCTTCCAGCCTCAACTCAGTCATAGCAGTTCTAGCCAAAGGACTTTTGGTCTTCCAGGAGGCCATGTGCCTACAGGACTAGTTAGTTAGCAGAGGGAGCAAAAAAAAAAAAAACCAAAATACCTATAGCTCCCTAGAACTCTGCTACTTGCCATCCAAATGCAGAAGAAATCAAATTGCCATGATGATAAACCCTGCCCCAGTGCTCAGGGGCCGAGGAAAATCAAGCCCACTGTTCTCAAATTTTGTCTAAAGCATGCTGTTTGCAAGCAGTGCTATTTTAACACCTGGTAATAATATTATCTTTCTCTCAGGTATACTCTCTGGTTGCTTATAATTGCTACCTGAACTCCCTTTGCAGTCACTGGACCCTCTATTATCTCCCTGTGATGCTCCAACCCACTCAGACCTCCCACTGGCCGGCTCCAATTCTTTCTGTCCCAGCTCCCAAAAGCAGGTTATTTTTAGAGTGCAAGCTCCTCCAGAGATCAATGGGAGTCCATAAACTCAAAAATAGGTTGCTTATGGTACATTAATAATCCTCACAGTTATGTTCTCTGCTGGTTCTTTCAGCTGCTGCAGTTCTTACCTACCAGCCTCCCTTGCCACTCCAATCATCTTATACCGAACAACCCTCGGCCATTTTAAAGAAAGCAGAAAAGAATATACTTGAGAGCAACTGCTTAAATGTTGTCCTGATTAAGGATGGATATAAGCACATGCTTAGAAGCACTTTTGAATCATGGAATTAGAGGGGTTTTCAGCCCTCAAGACCTTTTCCATTCCTTGAGTGAGAATCTGAAGTGCTATGATTGCAGTTGGTAGGATGCCAGTGTTACCTTCTGGAACAAAAAAGATTGGATGCCTGAGGTTTCTAGCCAGAGGAAAAAGCAATGGCTACATTTATGTAAGAAATTATTTAATTTATGTGCTATTCAACTTCAAAAATAAATGTAAATAAATAAATGAATTGCAAAATCTCACTTTTTTCTTTTTCAAAATCCCAGTTTTTAATGCTGCATCTCACTTTTATTCTCTGAAAATATACCCAACTCGTTAACAGCAAGCAGATAAAAGATTTATTCTTAAAAAAGCAACAATGATTCCAACTGTCAGTGTTTTCTGTTCTTATAGAGCATGCTAGCTAAAAGAAGAAATATGAAATGAATCCATATTTTGCCTTTCATAAATGCAGTAAAATGACCACATTTGGTGCTAATAGACAAGGTATGAATCACCTGGGCAATAAATACTTTTTTTCTTTATTTATTTCAACAGTTTCCAGCCATATATATTTAACCCTAAGATTCTGTTAAGGCATCCTTTTTTATAAGAAACAACTTTACAAAGGAGAAAACAGACATCAGCACTTCATAGAAGATCAGTGATTATAGCAAGTGCACCAAGGTTCAGTAAATGCCTCCCACTCAACAAGCTTCCAAACTGAACGACCACATGATGTTTACTCCTCATTAGAACCCATTTATAGATCTCTTACTCACCACTCTCACAGTCATACATGCAACACCTAAAAAGAGGCAGCAAGAAGCACTCTGGGAGCAGATAGGGAGATTACAGTTGGAGAACTTATTCTTGTCTTTACAATACCAATTAACCAGGCTGTGAAATACGGTTTAAATCATCCAAACTCTAAAGATTCCAATCACCTGAAAGTGTTCTTTACATATCATGTGAGTTGCACACAGATGACAGGTATGGCTGCTTGAAGAATATTTTGCACTGTTTCGAAAAATTTATAAAAAGGGTTAAAAAAAGCCCCTTCAAAAGCACAAGTGAGAAATGAAGGTAATGACTTCTTATGGAGTTTGTAGACCCAGGAAAGAGTTTTGTTCTCATGATGTCATTTAAAAGACATCTGGCCATTCCTAGCAAATAGCACACTGGGAATGAAAAGGGTATCGGTTACAGTAAGGTAAGAAGGGGATAGAGGTCATGAACTTCTGTTAGTCTGGAGCAGAATTAGCCTAGAATTACAAACACACTGATCTTCAGAAGGAAAAACCTGGGCAAAAGGTAAATCCAGGGACATGTCTTCTTTGATTGCTCCAGTGAATTGTCAATGTGAAATAAAGCCAGACTATCTCCTCAGACTCTCTAATTCTCCTACACATCTGGTAAAAGCCTTGACCTTTCTGAGACAGTAACCTGAAGTGCCAAGGGATCTACTTTAATTCATCTGCCCTCACTTCCCTTCATTGGGCACCACTTGTTATGATCATCTCCCGTGAAACTACTTTGATATTTATATCATGTTGGGATCACTATGCACAGATGGCAGAAGAAGAGTAGGAAGTCAAATGTGCTCCAGGTTAACACATTAATACTGTGAGGGGATGCCAGAGAGAGGTTTAAATTGCAAAGGGGAGTTCATCCCTTGAATTCTTGCAACGGTAACTGGTCAACCACATGGAAGAGCCCACTTTAAATTAAACTATGCTTTCTTGCATGTTTTTTGTAAACTATTTCAACACATTTGTTATGTTTCTGTCAGTTATGTTTCTGTCAGGATAATAAGAACAATTCTCTGAGCATCTATCATATGTCTTTTAAAATATATTTTCTCTCCTGTATATTTTCTGGGCAGGGTCCTGGGCAGGCAGCACAAGGTGGCCCTATTGAGCAGTGAGGCTGGACCAGATGACTTCCAGAGGTCCCTTCCAATCTCAACTGTTCTGTGTCCCTGTGAAATGCTGGAATGATTAAATAATCTATGCCTTTTTTTTGTTTTGTTTTTTGGCTCTTTACCTACAATCCATTGAAATATGTGGGGAAGCAATGAAAATGGAGATGTAGGTTACACATACACATACATACAGAGTTTCAAAACAAAACAGGACATAATTCTATTCTTTCAATTTGTCTGACAAAGAATAATAGAGAAAATATATTATATTTTCCACCAAAATGCAAAAATAATACTTTTGACAACAAATTTTGCTTATCTTCACAATGAAGAAATTATTGAAAGCCCTATACTCCCTCTCTCATATATATGTTTTTCCTCTAATTTACATCTGGGTTCAGACAGTATGACATGGGGAGTTAAGGACAGTTTTGACCCTTTGAACTGTTTGCAGCTCAGTAATGCACACACAAGCTGAGTACTGTGTAACAGCATGTCTAGTCAACCACAATAGACCCTTTCATTTAAGACAGAAAAACAGTCAAGTGAAAACGTTCCTTGTGTTATACTGTTGTCAAAATGTCTTGTTACCTGCACTGACACAAAGCTTTGTCAGCAAAGGAACTTGCAAAAGAGAGAAAATTTAGCCCAGTGGCTCTGAAATGACAGCTGTCGAACTGAAATCTTTCAGACCAATATGAATTCTAAATTTTTTTTCTCTGAAAGACCTAATGTCAGTAAAGTCATGATACTTGTCATAGGTTATACTACCTTTTTTTTTTTGGTAAGTGGAACCCAAATGTTGATGACCCCAATGCTAATGTATGTGGCTCCTAACAGTCTAAAATGTTGCAATTAGTAGCAGTTTCAAATGTGAAAAAACCCTTCCCACTTCAGCATTTTCAGTGAAAAATAAAGAACTTCTTCCCGTAAACAAATATCCTTACTTCTTGACTAGTACTACTTCAAAGGTTTGAGATTTATAATGTGTTACAAACACTACAATCTCTAGAGCATGGAAATGTGTTCTGAACTTTTATCTCTTTAGCTTTACCAGTCATAGTTTTACTTTTGTTTGGGCATCTCTTGCCTGAGATGAGAAAGCTGCCTAAAACATCATGTGGTGGGCTGCTAGTCGTCATTTAGATGAAGTAGCACCTTGATGAGCATGGAATTTTTAGCTTACGGATTCACTATAGACACTGATAAAAATCAACAATTTCTTAAAGGTGGGAAAGCATCCGAAGAAGTTTATCCTATCCAAACAGTTCATAAAGAGACTGAATTTTTAAGTACTGATTATGCATAACATTTTAAAATGTATTACAAAGAAAACCTATATAAATTCTGATATACTTTCTGTTAATGGTATTACTACTGCTGCAGTGACGTTTTCTGGAGCTACCCTTAACTTTTCTCTCCACAGTTTACATGTCTTGAAGCACAGTGGCTGTAACATATGCTTACCTCACATTAAATTCAAGTTTTCATTTCAATTTTCTGCTTTTCATTAACATTTTCCCTACAAATTCTCATAAATTAAAGTGTCATCCCTATAAAAAGGTTTTGCAGACCCATCTTCAGTTGCTTTGGGACTGTATGAGGCCACTTGTGATTCATAATAGGAAGCAAAGATTAAGCAATATATACCTATGCTGTAATTAAAGTTGTTGATGAGGAGCTGCAGAGGCTTTTTCTACCTCTGCTAATGAGAACTATGCTGCAGCACTTTTTAAGTTAGTGCCTTCTGAAGGAAGAAAAAGCTTTTCCTTTGTAGCATTTTACTAAGCCCTGCTAAGTTCATGCGTCTGTCTGTAATTATTATTCTTTGCAATAATTTATCAATATAGGTGGAAAATTGTTTTCGGAGTTTACGTCGAGCCATTCTCATTCACCTATAGCACATCTGCTGAAAAAGCATCTGATTTCCAGGGTAGGCATCAGTCAAGGACTTGGTCCCCTTTTTAAGGTATTGTCCTGACCGTATTAACAAGAACACCCAAATAACACTTCATTAACATCTGTTAATGAAGCCAGAAGACTTAAAGAGCTTAATTAGCAAAAAATTTATGGCACTGAGATTTGAAAAGAATTTCTTGGACAGTTTAGTTGTATTTCATTTTCATTCCCTATAACAGCAGACAGTAAAACTTCAGGAATTATGGTTGTAGCAAATTCATCAGTATGGAAGCCAAGGCCTAATTGCTGATCCTGCAAAGTGCCTATTACCTCTTTTGAGGTGCTATAAATCCCATTGATTTCTCCAATGATAACCAAAACCACTTAGCAGCTTGCAGGCACAGGATGAAAAATAGCCAGTAGAAATGCACCTGGGTGGAGGTGCACTGTGAAAATGAAAAGATATTGCTAGGTCCCCTTATGGACTGGTAATTGTGATGTCTACAGGACAAGGGTATATACAGAAGGGACCAGGCTAGGCACTATTAGAAATAAAAGAAAAGTGATTGGCAAAATAAAAAAAAAAAAGCAATAAAAATCTATTATTAAACAACAAAGTCAAAAAAAGCTGTGACATTTAACACAATGGGGTATCTTTGTTGTACTGAGGGTGGTGAAGGCTCTGTAAGGAGGCATTCACTGATGCAATATGAAATGCACCTGCTGAGAGTTAATTGCATGACTGGGGTTTCTCAGCCAGGATGTGTCTCCGAAAACAAAGCTTCCAGCTAGGAGAAAATGTATATGGTGGTGAGTGCTCTTGCTGCAGAGACTCCCTGTAGTCAGCACTTGGTAGCCCACCACAGAGATGACTTGGAGAAAATTCATTTGTGTCTGCAGCTAAAGTACAAGAGACAAGAACATAATGACTGGTACTGCACTGTGTAACTTGGATTAAACATGGTCAAATTATTATAAAGCTAAAATACAGAATTCCTGGATTGTTTCAAAAGTAACTTATGAGTGTGGGGGTCACAGCCTTTGCATTTGATCATGAGGTAACCCAGCACTAACATTGTAACTCCAAAAAGTCAAACCCTTTCGTGTCCCGCATAGGGCAGTAAAAGCAGGGGGACCAAAGGCATTTTGCACTTCTCAAAACCTTGCTGCTCTCGTGGCAGCTCCATTCACTCCAGTGGAAACTTCAACCCACCAGCCTTACATGTGCCTTCAAAGGGCACCCAGCTGAGAGAGAGCCACAAACAGCTGCATGGGCCAGCCAACACCAGGAGCTGTGCCCGGCAGTGAAGGAGGACATTTCATGAGCCATCTCACAGCCTTGCACATCCTCAGTCAACAGCTTGGACTACAAAATTTTGTAATGATCTTAATGGCCACAGTCTGCACCAGACCCATAGCATCAAGGGTTTGAAGCTGCTGAACAAAGGGTGTTGGAATTACTTAGAAAATTATTTGGGGTGGACAAGAAGCTGGAAATACCACAAAACAAAGCTTCTTGACAAAAGTGCCTAGTTTAGTTTAAAAATTTTCATACATTCTCAGGAGATTGAAAATCCCCAGATGTCTTGTGCTTTTCTGTGAAAATTCAGGCCACTCAGTTTTATTTTTCTAGAAAAATATTTGATTCGGGGAGACTGAAGTTTGGAGAAAGATGATGTTATCTTTATTGACATTTTTATGGTAGGGTAAAGATTCTTCCAGTTGAAATCTTTCAGCAGTCTTATTGTAGTCCTTCAAACGGTGCAATAAAAGCCAATGTAGGAGTGGGCTATCACCCTTAAGATTGTGCTGCCTCATGCCTTATAAACTCTAAATTGCATAACCATGCTACATAATTAAATTACAAACAATGATTTTCAAGTTGTTTTAGTATACAAAAAAGATCCTGGAGGAAGGCACTGACCTTGGACTTCTTTTACGCTGGCACTTAATTTGAGTTAGCTCTCTAATCAAATATTAAAGCTTTACTCTAAATTATGTACAAAACTTTCTCACAAATCTGAATGCAACATAGCACACAGCAAAATGCTGCTGCTGGAAAGGCTCTATGATTTCACACCTGAATGCTCATGTCTTTTGCTACTGTCATGCTGCTGCCACTTAAAACTCCTGATAAGCTGCCATTTTCTCCAGAGACACACACCCAACACTAAGCAACACTGCTTGGTATCTGCCTGATTTTCACATACAGAGAAGGGTTTAAAAATTATTTGTATTTTTTAAATTAAAAATGGTCAGCAAAAGATTAAGAATTTTTATTTTGTAGCTGATGGTAGACCTTCAAGGACAAAAGCTGAGGAAAGTGAAATATCTGGCATGCTGCTGATTCCTATGAAGTCCTCAAATATGTGCCCTCACTAATGGCATTTCTAAAGTGCCATTGGTCTTTATTGCCAGCTGACATTTGTGGAGTCAATGGCTTTCTTCTTTTCAAGAAAGTTGAGGAACTGATAAAAAGCACATATTAAAATAATATTGAGTTGATAATGACCCACATAAGCATCAGTTAATCAGTCAAGACTGAGCATGAAGTCTAATAGTGGTTATTAATATTCAAAAATTAAGATATTGGTACAAAGTTTTCCTTCCCCTATACTTAAAGTGAGATAGGCTATTTCAGAAGCTTACTGATATGTAGAAAAGATGATTCAGCATTGCCGTGTTAGTTTTGTAACCACACATAATTTTGCAAATATGAGATGGTATAAATTGTTTATAAATTATTTATAAATTGTTATAAATCATAACATTCAGGAAACACAATATAAAGCAGATTGTGCAGTATGTTAATCCATATGCAATGACAAACACATAAACACTCACTCTTAGCTTCCATGCTGCCTGATTTTTCACTTCCTATCAGACTCTAACATTGTCTGAAGATTTTTATTTCATTATCCTTAAGAATTCACATAGTATTCAGGATGCCAGTTCTGACATTCATTTTTTATTGTAAATATTTCCTATTTCTCATGCAACTTTAATGGCTGAGGAGAAAAGTTGATGCCCTAGGTGTTGACTGGCTAGACTTTCAAAAGCCATGAGTTCGAACCCTGGAAAGGCAGACTGTTGTCTTTCATTTGTCCCTGAAAAAAAAAAAAAGAGGCACATTTCATGCTGGCTTTAGAAAGGACTATGTTAAAAAAAAATGTTTTATAAAACAAAGTCTGATTATGTGTATCCTGAAGATAATTGATTTTTGGGGTTGTTTGTACATACACAATATGGGATTAAAACTATATGTATTTATATCATGACTGCTTATGAATTTCAAATTTCAGGGCAATGAAATCATAAGCAAACAGCATCTTGGTGTGCTGCAAACATGACCTTTCTTCCTTCAGTGAAGCAAAAGGGTGAAATGACAAGAGAATTATCAGGTTGGATAATTGCGGGAGAAAAAGCCGAGTTCGCTTGATTTGTTGCTTGAGAGTTGGCATGGGCTGAGGCTGCTGAAATTTATTTAAAATGCAGTGAGCTTTTGTACCTTAGAGTATGCCAAGAGTCAAACTGGTCCAACATTTTTCTGATGGAACATTTCTCCACTGGGAAAGTTTTGTGCTTTGAAAGAATAACTTTTTATGGAAACATTTTGCTTTCAGTGATTATCCTGATGCAAAATGGAACATTGAACACAGTGATCTGGCCAGTTTCTTATCAGCCCCTGCACTGGCTCTGCAGCAGCTGGCCAGGAGGCTGGGGCAGCTCTTTGACTCTGGGGGCTTCCAAGGGTCAACAGCTTCAGGTCTGCTTGACTTGGAAACCCTAATCCCTGCCCAACACTCCTACCAGAACTTGCTGGAGATAGTTTCTCAAGTCAGTGGAGAAATATTCTATTTTTTAAACCATAAATAGTGTGATTTAACCCCAGCCATTCCTGCTCCTTTGTGGTTCAGCTGAGGGTAGGGCCCATCTCTGCAGTGTGACATAAAATTGGTGTGTCCAAACTGGTTCCACAACCTCTGCCTCGTCTCAGTCTCCTGCTGCATTGGTCTGCACCTTCATTCTGGTGTGTGATGCCAAACACTTCAGCGCTGCCCTTCAAGACTGACTTTGACAACTACAAGCTCTAAAAATTATACTGTAAACCTGATCTCCCCCAGACTCAAAGACTGGCCCATAAGAAGTTAAAAATTATTTTAAAAAAATTCAAATAAATTTTCTATTAATTTTATGTTCTTCTTGGTGATTTGACCACGAGGGTTCACTGCTTTCCACTGTTTGTCTGCCCCTGCAAATGTATTTTTAAATATCTCCCAATGAAGGGGTGAGGAACCAAGCCCCATGCAGATGTTATGCACTACTCGCACACATAACAAAAATAATAATAATAATAATAAAAAAACCCCTATTAAACCCACAGTGATTCCTAGTACACAAGAAGACACAATTCATGACACAAAAATTTGAGACAAAGGGAGGAATAGGGAAATGACAACTCAGTTATATTGGGTAAAATAATAGACTTGCAATAGGAGCTGCTTGGCTGCTGACACAAGACAACGGCTATTATTTTTATGCAGCAGGCTTCCTGAGCCCTCTCAGGGCAGTATTTTGAAAGCGTTTAGCTGATTAAACATGCAAACCCCCTAGGAGTTAGGTACTTAATGTTTCTTTGGGAAGCCGATGAGATACCAAACTGCAGCTTTGCAGAGCTTAAAGTATTTTAGAAGCCTGCCCTCTAGTTTCCCCTAAGAGTTACTGCCACGATGCAGTATTTACTGATATGTTTTGACTGGGATTTCTCTCTCTGTAACAGTTATTTCCCCCTTTTTTTCCACCAAGAAAAAAAAGATAAAATAAAATCTCAAAACCAATCCCCCAAGACTCTAGCAACAATTCACAGTGTAAATAAACTAGGTGCATCATTAACCCTTTGGACAATGTTCTGTACTAGAACCATAATATAAGTAGGATCGACAAAACCCCCTTGATTTAATTTGAAAACTACTGCTTTGGAAAAAAAATAGTCTGCATTAATGGCAAACTCCGTGGTCAAAACAAGACAAATGACTGCCAGAAAAGAGTCTTTTGCATTTTTAGCACTTCAGATAGCTGAAGAAGCTGCATGACATATGTTACTATTGAGAAGAGGCTGGGGAAAGTGAAAAAGAACATTTCTGCGGTAGCCCGGGAAACCCAGAAGGGCAGCAGCACAGCCTAACTGTTTCTGCTGTTAGAGTGAAAAGGAAAAAATGTGGCAGTGTAATTTCTACAAATCCTTTTTGTACAGAGGATCTCCTGCCCCTCGACCCACTGCCACAGTAGTCAGGGAAGGGGGATTGTCCTGCAGACACTCCCCCGCTGCTGCCTCATGTGGTCCTCACTTAACAACTGAACTGCAATTAAAGTTACAAAGAGAATCATCCCACTTTGCTACTAATGAGGACTTTGCCAGGATCTGGGTTTGTTTGGAAGCCTCAGCAAAGGGATGTAGCTGCTGTAATTTTTGCACTTTCAGGATTTGTCAGGGATTTCACGGGCACTCAGGCAGCTTGAAGCTCTCTGAGCAGCCAGCACTGCTCTGTGCTGCTCTACAACTAAAAGCAAAGAGGTGTCCAGAGACCCCAGTCAGCTGAAGTGACATTTAATGGTCCTCATGGGGCTGCAAATGCAGGGGAGGTTATTTTTCCTCAACTGTGAGGCTGGTGTGGAGCCATGTGGCTCCACTACAGGGACAAGAGTGGGCAGTATGGGGTTGTTGGGGTTGGGACAAGCCAAATGCTGCTGAACCTGAAGCAATACCTTTCCCTAAGCTCTCTCAGATGCATTTCTTTGCTCTTCATGCAGCAGAAAGCTCTGTGATCTTGGAGACACTGAGAAAGGGCTCCTCTCCAAGCAAGAAAACAGAAATCTCAGCTGTTTCTATTTGGGTAGCAATATCCAATTTATTCATCATGAATTCTGCCTCTTCTGCCACCTTACCCAGTCTGTACTGCAAATAGCCCACATTTGACTCTCTGTGCTAGTTATGGTTTCTAAAAAAGCTACTTTCTCCTGGTCATATGGCTTCTTCTCAACAGAATTCATAATGTATGAGTGAGTGTTGTTCCATATAAATATAGTGTACATCTGATATGCCTACAGATAATATCACAGCACAACTGAACCGTGATTAATCTTGGTACTATTCACCCACCTGTTTTCTTTCAATATAACTCTGGCATGTGCAATAAAAAGAGGTCCTGCGACAATGCTCACATCCCTGCAAATATAGTTACAGATGAGGTGGAAGTTTGCTATGGTTTTATTTTCAATCTATTCAAATCAAGACTGAGAGGTCTCTGTGCACTTTGCAAATACTTTTCCTGAAATACTTAGCACTTCATATGAAGCAAAATACCTTGAAAAAATACAGCAAATGGAGGAAAAGGAAGGGTGGTAATAAAGTGATTGCCAACTCAAAACCCAGTATAGTCTTTCCATAGCTCACATTCTCTGCAGCCTCTTCTGCATATTTAACACTCTTGTCCTTGATTTTGTGGCCTCTTTGCCATGGAAAAGTGAGAGGTCTTAATCAGCTTGGGAAATTTGACAGCCATCTTGTACATAACCCAGGGATCTCAGTTCAGAGGTGGAAAAGCATGAAGGCAAGACATCGTATGCAGGTTGCTAATTTAACTTGACATGTAACTGACTGTACTAGAAATCTGTATATTCTGACATCTGGTCCATGCAGGATATGCTTAATTCCTTGCATTATCTTGCTTCTTCAAAGCTACTCAGGTAGTGTGGTAGTTCGTCTCTGCCTGTTGTTGGGTAGTTTAAGACTTGATACATACAGCTACAGTGCACATGAGGTTCTTTCAGCAACCAGAATATACATATATATATATATATACACACATTACGTGTATATACATACATATATATATGTTCATATATGTATATATGTATGTGTGTATATATACACATACCACATACATTATGTGTATATACATACATATATATGTTCATATATATGTATGTACGTTGTGTTTATAGGATTTTGTCATTTATTAGAGTTTCAAACATAAGCCCTTCTTTTCCCATGGAATAGATAGACTTCTTCAAAACCGTAAATGAAGGTGTTCCAGCATATTGCCTGTACAAGATTGTACTGTTAATACTTGATTTGCAATCTGTGACAAGCAAGTATTTTAAATGACTTATTAGAATTGAGTAGAAGACATATGGGAGAACTAAATATTCCCATGGCACCCTGTTTCAAAACACAAAATTGTGTTTTCACCAAACAAACTGAAAAGAAATAAATATGTTTTCACTGAGAAATAGAAGGAAAAGGTGAGAGAAATCACCAGCTGTTAAAAACTAGGCACCCAAGACCAATTATATTTTGGTGTTGAACTTGCACCAACACGATCTACAGATTCTGTGAAAAAGATTTCTTTTGCTCAGCTCTGCAGAAAGGCTCGTCTCAGAACATGCATGTAGCAGCTCCTTTTGGAGCACTTGCACAGTTCTGTTAGCATAAATCCTGGATCTGACTGCAGGACACAGAGGTCCATGTAATCTTAACAAAGAACAATGTGCAATTTGAATATTCAAATTTGGAGTGGGATTTTGAGATGCACTTAAGTGATTTAGGAGCATAGTTGGCACCAAGTGGCATTGGGGTTATGCTCAGTACCAGGGACAGAGTCCCAGCAATTTAGATGCCTAAGGTGCAAATGGGATGCAAGTGCTTAAGTCCAAAACTGTGATCCTCAAAACCATGGTCCAGTTTCACCATAACCTCAAACTGTGCCCATGCTCATCTACAAATACCTGAGTTTAGATAACCCTGCTCACCTGAGTACCAGGAAGGCATGTAACCCTGAGTAGCACCCAGAAACTTGGTAGGTTTCCGCAGAGACCTTTCTCCTCAGCACCTACCTAATTGCATCAGACTTTGTACAAGAACACAGCAAAAGCCATCCTGGTTTCTTTCAAAGCACAGCTTGAGGAAACTGTTGCTACACAAATTAGCCTTTAGACATGGTACACCGCAATCCACAGTATAAAGTACATGGAAGCAAGTTTCCTTATTGCCAGCTGAGCTCCACAGTGCTAAACTGCCATCAGGCTCACTTGTCTACAGATTAATTTTAATTCATTTCTGCACAGCAGCTGAGCTTTAGCTCAAAGTCTACAAAGGGCCCCCCTGCCAAGGTAGTCTGCAGTCTCCAGGAAAGCAAGAACTGTGGGTTTTAATCCTTTTCAGGCAAAGAAGGACCTGACCTGCTTTATTCATGCTTCCTGGTTGGGCATTTGTGATAATCACAGAGCCAAAGAGAAGGGAGGGGCCACCAGCACATTCCTTCTCTTGCATGTTTGCAAATTTTTCTACTTGTTTTTTAAAAAAACTAGGAGTGAATCTGGAGGAGACAGTTCACACTGTAAATCCAGTATGAGGGGAAATGTCTCCTGGCTTTACTTAGGACACTGACAAAGCCCCAGGGAAGAAAATCTAATTGTTTTCCATTTGTTTTTTTAGCTGTATCTAAACAGCTCTCCACACAAGCTTCACCATGCTGCCTGTAGAAGTGGCTCAAAGGTTCTTAACAGCATATGCAGCACCATCTTCCTAAGATGGCAGAAGTGTGAGTTTCTGCAAGGCAGAAGGTTTCTGAAGGGACTCGTGTGATCAGAGACTCAGAGGACTATAGGTGCGACAGGGCTCTCTCTATCTCCATTTTCCTCTCTCTGTAACTTTGTATGTCTCTTTACAACTAATTTTCTCTTGGGAGAAACCAAGACTTGTCCTTGAGCAATGCTAGAGCACCCTGGAAGGGGAAGACAATGCTGGCCTTCATCCAGCCCTTGGGACACAGCAATCAAAGCAGAAGGCAGTGCCATAGGCTGAGGGCCATCTATTCTCCACTCCTGTCTGCCTGCCCTCAAGTTTTGAGGCACTTCAACTCTCCTCTTTAATGGTGAAGTCAAACAGCCAGTAGGTGTTTGACAGAAGGTAGAGCCCAAGCAGTTGTACCCACTGGTATATCATGCAAGAGGACACCTCCATGGTAAAGAGAGGCACTGGGAGACACAGAGATGCAGTGCTTCTCTGATGCAGGTGAGAACACAGCAGTGCCATAACAGCTACCTGGAGCTGCCTGCATTATTCCCTCCAACATGTATCTAATCCTTGTGCTGTTAATAAAATTCCAGACACTGCTGAGGGATGTGAAGGAATGCTCCATTGGGTCAAGGTACTCTAATGCTACTGTACCATGGGCTTGCCTTGATGAAAATGGTTAGATGCCAAAACTCACTGCAGGTGGGGTACCAAAGCGTTTACTTTGCTGAAGGATGGTCAGTCTCTAGCTCTAAAAATGAGGCTTTTAGCCTCAGGTCAGCACAAGCATCTCTGACAGCCAGTCTCCACTTCATCCTGCCTTAGAGAAACAGTTTTCTTTAATTTCAACCAAACTGCAAATAACTTCACACTTGGACACGACCCACCAAGCTACTGCTTGTCAACTGAGCTGTGATGTTCAGCCAGGTTTGGTCTCTTGTTCTCTACACCTGTGAAGCAGAATATGAACATCTTCACTGAGGTTTCCATGATTGGTCATAGACTTTGAAGCATGCACATGCTCAGCAGTGGCTCAGGTATTGTCTACTTATGTGTTAAATTGTAGTAACTGGACAGAAAATGCTTAGCTGTAGAACTGACTTGCCCCAGAAGTAATTGTTCAAATATATGATAGCAAATCTATGCTGTGCCAGAATAAAAACTTTAAAAGCAAATAAAAAGCAGAAAGGGATGCAATACTACATCATTGCCTGATTTGTTATTTTTTTTAGTGAAGGGCTTAAACCAAAAAAAAGGTACATGCATGATATACCCATCTGAACTCACTTGCCCTTTAGCAAAATATACTGAAAAACTGAAAATATGCCTCTTGTTTTCACAGAGAGACCTCTTCTTGTTTTGAGAACTAAAAGGGAGAAAGATTACATTTTTTTCCCAAAAGAAATGCCTCCATTCAAAGCCTAAAGAGACAGATCAATTCAACTATTTTCAGACAAACCCACAAAACCAAAGAAATCGTGAAATGAAAAAGTAAAATGTTTGAGATCCTTCATTAGCAGAGGACATACTCTATCCTTGTCTTTAACAATCTTTGGGAAGGATACTACACTCAAGAACAGCATGATTTGCAAACACATAAAAACTGGAAGTTTGCTTTTCTCTGTATTCTGCCTATTTCAGCTCAAATATTTGGTTTCAAGTCTTTGGATATGCATTTTCTTCCATTTCAGTACATACTTTGTGTTGGTTTCATCTATAAAGGCAGAACCTTCGAAAGCTTTGAAATAGCACCATCTAGTTATTGTCATCATCCCTTCCTCAGTAAAGGAGCAGTTTGGCTTTGGGGGAAGCTTTTTGTTCTTTGATGTTTCCTCAGTAAAAGCAATTTTGCCAGTCCCCGCTCCCTCTCTTTGCACACAGCAGTGTTTCTGCTACCACTGCTGTTAAAATGCACTGCCAGGGCAGCGGGCACTGACCGGTCAGGCTGCTTCTCCCAGGGTTCATTTGCTTGGAAGCAGGGCAAGTACAGCCATCGCCCTCTTTTCCCCTAAGTGCATTGACAGCCACAGCTATTATTTGCTCTGAGATTACATTTCTGTGCCCTGAAAGGCTCTGTAAGACCGTGTGGGAGTAACAGCAATTTTAAGACAAGGTTCGCTCCAAGGCAACAAACAAGAACAAAGACCCAGGAGAGGTAAAAGCTGAAGGACTCGATTTATTTTTTTTATCAGTTGAATAACCGAATTATTAAATTAAAAGCAATATTACATCAATTTTACCAAAGTAGGGGAGTAAGTTTTGAACACCAGTACTGAGGGTTTTATTCTGCTTTTATTGAATCCATGTCTGTACATGGACCTCAGTCATTTGTGGTCAGAAACAAATACAGCCATACCACTAAATTGCAGGAGAGAAAACCAGGCACTATACTTGTTCCCAAGTTCAAATAAAGGTTAGTTCAGCTGAGTTTCCTTTCAAGTAGCTGCAACTTGCAGCAAATAAAATTTGAAAAATAAATTATAAGCAACACTGAGAGTAAAACTAATACATATTCCTGCAGGAAATGCTCGTTTATGCTGTATCCTTTGTTCTCTCAGTACATGGAAATACAGTGTATTTGAGACTGCTGTGGCAAATCAAAGGGGGATTACGATGTTAAAACAGCAGCAGATAGGGACAGCAAAAACCAATAACATCTGCAGCATAATATTTCCTAAGTAGTGTTGTCAATGGGGTGATTGACATTGGGATCACTATCATGGTGAGCTCACCTACATGCAAAGTTCTACCTACATATGGTGAGATCTACCATTATATTATATTATTCTCAGAAGACATTTACAAAAAAGTGTGAAATAGAGGTAGCTTTGGCACTAAAAGAGTGACGTTTTTCAAAACAAGGCACACAAGGAGCAATTTGATGGCCGAAGCAGGTGTAATCCTAAGTACAAAGCAGGGCTCATGACACTTGTAGATGGCCTGCTCCCAGACAGGAGTCACAAGGTTTGTGCCACATTAAGCCAGCTCTGCAAGAGATGGCACAGTACAGAGGTACAGAAATTTATGTGGTTCTTGAGCACAAGGCTGTGAAAACATAATTAGGTAGTCTTCTATCAAATGAAATTAATAAAAAGTATAAAACAAAATGATGAGGCACTAAATTTAGAAGAAAATTTGTTTGATTATCACATCAGAGCTGTGATATTTCGGATCATACTGTCAGCTTAATTGGCTACAATTTATGTAGATTTGATAAAACTATCTGAGCTGTTACTAACGTGGGAAGTCACACTTTATGTATGCAAAAGCAGTTAGCCTTTTCACTCTGATGTAGGCACTTGAAAACCTTTGTGCTGAACACATTTTGAACTGTGTAATGTTTGAATGATTGCAATTGCTTATTATTTTGGGTTTCTGATGATGCCTGTCATTGCAATGTTCCAGGCGTACCTAACACTGGCGGGAGAATTCCCAGGAACACAGAAACAGCATCACTCATCTCAGTCATAACTCTTTACAGTGAGTATGATCTTGTTCCTGCTCTCCAAACATTTCCTAATGTTGACAGTTCCCTGGTTACAATTAGTTCTACATGGGTTTATATGCATGTGCTTCAGGGTAAATGTCCCTTAAGCCACAGGATCTTCTCTAAATACCTGGACCTGCTGTTATTTGCTGTTCACACAGCAAATAACTGAAGTTTTAGGGATTCCTGATATCCTGTTCTGAGAATTCCAAGAGGAGCACATTCCAGTGGTACTTGTAGTTTGATGCTGAAGTTCATTCACACTAACTCCTAACACATCTAGCAGAGATAAGCAAGAATAGGCCTGCTGACTATTCCATCTTCACACTTCACTGATCCCTCTACACCTGGTACCTTCAGGAGGCCACTTGCCTTTCTGAGTTTCTTTTGAGGGATGTAACCCCAGAAACAGAGGGAATTGACCAAAAAGTTTAGTTTTTACAAAAATCTGTGATGAACAGCACTGATGGGAACATAGGGGTTATTGTATAAAAGAGTCTGACAACAAAAGTTCAGGACCATGTAATCAACAGAATGATCACAGGGAAGCAGTTACTAAATAGCAGTGATTTTTTTTTTTAGTGATAATTTCCAGCTTTCAAATAAGAGTCTTGGAAGTTTCTTCCAGAAACGGTTCTCACTTGAGAAGGGAGCAGAGATTTGTGGGACCACATTGCAAGCACGGGAAGTATTTTGTTACTGTAAGCGTGTTAATGTTTCAAAGGGAGAGGCTCAGTGAAGATATTTATCCTGTCTGTGTGTAGAGGCCTGTTCATCTCCACATATCTGAAAACTCTCTTGCATATGGTGAGGGTAGAGCAGTAAGTAACATGCTCATGTCCTAAAAATTAGTAGAGACTTCTTCAAGTTAATACTTTGTGCTTGTCTCTTCCAGTAATTAAAAACTTCTGCTTGAAGATACAGTTTAGAAATATTTTGAAAAAATACAAGCATCTGTTCTTGTAGTGTGCTTTGATTTTTCAGTGTTTGTTTTGAAATTATTAGTCAGTTTTCAAAAACACAAAGCAAAAACTTTTCCTAACTAGTTTATGTTAGAAGCATTTGTTGTTCTTAAGAGTACATCCTCTTCTTTCCTTAGCAAAATCCATCTCCAAACACATACACTTAAACTTTCTTAGGCATCTAAAAAGCAGACTCTCTCTGGTCTGTTTTCTTTGTCATTTCCACCATTCAACAAGAGAATGAAAAGGAAATCTCTCCTTGACTTGCAAAGGCCTGAGGAATGATGTGCTGGGGGCTAACATAGCATTGTGTCAATGGTAGAGACTTCCAGCTCACAATGGACAGATGCAGGCCACGTTAGAGACAATTGTGCTGGTTTTGGCTGGTGTGGAGTTAATTTTCTTCACAGTGGCTGGCATGGGACTAAATTTTGGATTTCTGCTGAAAACTGTGTTGATAATATAGAGGTGGTTTTGCTATTGCTGAGCAGTGCTTAAACAGAGCCAAGGCCTTTCTTGCTTTTCTTACTGCCACTCTGGCAAGGAAGTTGGAGATGAATGGGAAATTGGGAGGTGACACAGCCAGGACTGCTGACCCGAACTGACCAAAGGGATATTCCAGACCATGTGACATCAGCTCAGTATATAAAGTGAGGGGAAGAAGAAGGAAGCGGGGGGATATTTGGAGTGACGGCATTTGTCTTTCCCAGTCACTCTTATTTCATTCTATGGGGTTTTTTGCTTATGTGCATGACTTTTGCTTTCCCTATTATTCTGTCCTTATCTCAACCCACAAGTTTTCTCACTTTTGATTCTCTTCCCCCCACACTGGTGGGGGAATGAACAAGCACCTATGTGGTACTTGGTGGCTGGCTGGGGTTAAACCACCACAAGTAAATTTTTTCTTCTGAACACAGAAACTCTGGGAAACAGAACATGAATAACTTTTTTTGCTCAAGGAGATAACAGAATTCCAAAGGTTCCTCTGAATTAAATTCCTAAATTACGTCCTGGAGATTCCAATTTTCTCCTTGAAAAGAAATTTCTATCTCTTCTGTTTTAAAGTCTGAAAGCATGTCATAAGTAGACACAAAAAACCTGGAAGGAAAACCAAACAATCTTAAACATGATGTTAAAAAAATCCTATATAACCACAACTACCTAGTTTCTTAGGAGAATTTTACAAACAGAAGTGATCTGACAAAATTGATGGTTAGCCATGAAATCACCAAGTGCTGCTAATCTGGGAGTTCTGAACCAAAGTCAGCAGAATAGTAGGAAACCATGGAGAGAAAAAGACAAGAGATACTTTGAAATTAACAAAGACCACACAGTGAGTAGGTCCAGGGATGTCCCGTCACTGGGCACCACTCAACAGAGCCTGGCTCTGCTCTCTTTGCACTCTGACTTTAGGTACTTTATACACTGATGAGATCCCCTCAAGGAACCTTTGACTTTGGCAGAAGGGTCCTGTAGAAATTCTTGCAACACAGCCTCTTTCTTTACTCCACAGTTCCCAGTCTGGCTAAGGAGATGTTTGCTCCTGACCTACCTTGGCATCCTCTGGATGCAGGATTCCCTCCTTTCACACAACGTCTGGCTTAGACTTAATCAAATGAACACATTTTCCTAAAACTGTGAGGCTCTTACAAGAGCTCACAGCATGTCAGAGTTCCTCTACCAGTCAAGCGCTGTTGTGTTTCTGGAGAAAAAGGCAATAGCCTTGCTCATAACTGTACAGCAGTTTAACTGTATCCCTCAGGTCCATGTGAGCACAGGAATAAGAGGCAATCACTAAACTATGTGTCAGAGCAGTGACACCGGGAAAGGTAAATGACTCTGTTAACTGAGATGTGGCTTCAGAGCAGTATATAGCACGAAACTGTAATTAGAATCCTCAGTACTTAGGAGACAAAGCTATAATGCACATTTTTAGCCTGGGGTTATTGACAAATTTTTTTGTAAGTAATTAACAACACCACCAAGGAACACTTTGTGTGTATGGATATAAGGGCTTTATTCCCTAAGGGATTTATTTTCTTCACCAAGTGACACCAATCTCAGAGGCTACTCTACTGATAAGTTTTCTCATTTTGTGCCAGGCAGAATTCCCAATATGTTATAGAGGAGGTAATGCCGTAAGAAATACAAAGCCTAAGCTGTTCTGGGAAGCTTTTGCTGGATGTATAGTCTTCAGCCCTCAAAATACAACTCCCTTGCTTCTGTAACTGACAATAGAACTACTTCTGCAATCAAACCACCCTTCCTCAGTAGAGTTCCAGGTAAAACCAACAGTTTATCTACAAGTACCAGCTGCATGTGGGAAATCATCTCATCAACGTTGTGATAGGGATCCTGACAATCCCTTTCTCAAAACACAACCAAAACACAGTGCTGCCCACGTGTCCATGACAGACTGTTTTGTAACTTCAAGGTAGTAAATTTCCCTTTTTGCCTTTCAAGAAGGTCCTCCAGTAAGTACAAAAGTCTCACTCAGGAGGAAAAGACCAGACTACTTTAGCTGAAGGTTTAGGTCTTCTGAGACCAAAGTCCAGCATTCTCCGAAGGACTCCGTGGCCCTTCAGGGTGCACAGTAAAAAGTCTTATTACACAGCCCCCCACACCTCAGGACACAAAATGTGAAGGGTTACAGAATGAGGAATGAACATGAGTTGCAGAAGTAACTGGTTGAATTTATATATATTCTCAGGTGAAATGTCAGTTTGTGCTTCGGCCCATTTTCAAGTACAGTCACCATACTAGTTATCATATGAGATACCACAATAAACAGCAATAAATCTCAGCCATAGCAGGTTCTATTTCTCACAAATTAAATGCTTCCTACCATTACTTATTCAATAGGACACATATTTTTAGCATGCGATATTTTGTTACTATTTTATTTTGCATATGCTTCACCCCTGTGCATGTAGAAATGAGCAGGTGTGAAGGGAGCAGCAAAAAAAAAATTGTAGTTGGAGAAAAGGGAAGTGAGCCACAACTCAGGTTGTATATTAAAACTAGCTCAATCTAACACGTCAGCTACAGGTCTGTGGAAGAAAAAAATCTTTAGGACAAAGCAGAGTATGCTAATTAGTTAATTATAGATGACAGACCAGCATCAGGGGACAACTACAGGAATATCTTAACTGAGGAGCACTCGATGACCTTCAATGGATCCAGTTTCCTGACATCTCACTAATTATATCCCTCCCACAAACTGTTAGACTTACAACTATGATCTTAATAAGTCTATTCATGCTCCCTAATTTGGTGAAGAGCAATACCAAAGATACTTAACAGAAGTTACTCTAAAGTGTGAATCATGTAGGTATGGGTTTGTAAATAATGAACCAACCTACTGCTTTGCAGGTTTCTTATTTTTGCTGCTGGTTTTGCACTCTGTTAAACTGAGCAAGAATGCATGGATCAAAATTTTAAAAAATTAATCATCTTGCAATTTGACTTGCAATTTACTGAAACTATCCCATGATATATGACAATACTAGGAGGTAAAGTTGGAAATAACTGCTGTAATTGTAAAAGCTTTGGCATTTTTGAATGTTAAAGTATACTTTTGGTATTTTTTTATTGTATCACATTATAGGATAACAGAATAATGGAAATTATCCAGAGTATTTGGAGTTATTCTAACCATTTCAAGTAGGTATAACCAACAGAGTACCATAAGAAATATAAAAATAATACCAAAGGGAAATCCCTCAGTAGTGAATATCTGAGATTATACTACTGATGTGAGATTTAATTTCCAAACTGTGAAAACCAAAGAACACTCTCATTGATCAGTACACACTCTGTACAGTCATATTCTATTGATCAGTCTGTTTACTATTCTTTAGAGAGCATCACATTCAAAGGATAATCTGTAACCTTTCCTTGGAGCAAAGCATCAGGCAGATGTGAGTGTGGATTTCTTTCAAATAAAGACAATTTTCACTGGATTGACATGGTCATGGTCAGTCATAAAACAATGCACTGACTTTATCACATTTTATGCAAGGCTGCAGGTCATGACTAAAACACCTTAACTGATGAATATCCTCTTGTAGGGGATGATCCTTAGATTTAGTACCATTCAAGGCTGCTGAATGCGGCCCATGATTGATTTACATTTCAGTTTCATGTAGAACTCATTCAACTGCTTAGTTCTGCACAGCATCCAAATCCAAACTTCCAGGTTCCAGTGACTACTGTGTCTGCAACTCTTTTAGAAAATAAGTGTTCACATATGATCTGTGACTGCACTACCCAAAATCTAGAAATCTGTATCACTGTCCAAACCTGATACACAGTACATCAAAAGAAGGATGGAGACAGAAATGACTTCATAATAACCTCACCTCTTTCAAGATGCCCTTTGCTTTGCTGACCTTTCTGTAGAAATCTTCTCCTTAGAGTGAACCTCTGTGCCTGCCCCAAATGTTTGCTGGATTCTCAGTAAGCTAATTGCTAAAAAACTGTTTTAAATGTTGAAAATAGCAATCATCTGAGAATAAACATGGGGTTAAATTTATGTCCAAATATCTCTTACAGAAAAAACCTCTTTAAAGTCTCACATTAAAAATTCATATTTCTCTGGGCAGTGTTTTAGTGCAGTGACTACAATGTTATATTTTACAAAATATTAATTTTTCTTTTACCAAGTTTTCTGAAGAGGAAGACTCCATTGTTTCTTTAAAATAACAGGAACATTATGACACAGTGGGGTAAAAGCAAGAAACAGCTAAGCACTCTTGTTTCCAAATGGCGTATTTATGCTGTGCATAAAATATAAGTCAATGATGCACTGCACATTCGAGCAATTCACTCAGATTATATGCCATTTCTTTTACATTCCTGATCCTTAGCACTTCTGCATTGCCAGAACCCTTTTGCACTGCTTTCTGTTTTCCTCTGTTCTTCATTTATGTTTCCACGCAGCAAATTGGAGATGACATTCTTCTACTCATCTTAGCTCCTCTGCCTCTCTTCACAATAGAAAGGATTTATTAGTCAATATGCAAAACTGGCACTTCAGGTGACTACTGTGTGATGCAATTCTCTTTTTCTTACTGTAGCCAGGGTGAGATTTTTTGTATTGAAACTTCTTTGTACATCTGAGTATTCTTTGTAACTGCCTGATGCATCTTTACTGACTCAAGCTTTTCAAGGAAAATCAAAGATAATTTCATGGACAGAAATTATTAATTTCTATCAGGCTCAGAATGTAGAACAGACGCTTATGGGCCTTGTTTGAAATCAAATGGAAATTATTCTGAAATCAGTGTTGAAGTGCTGAATATTTCCTTTTAAATAAAATAATCACAGAATTATAGAATGGTTTGGGCTGGAAGAGACCTCTGAAGATCGTCTAGTCCACCCCCCTGCAATGAGCAGGGATGTCTTCCACTAGACCAGGTTGCTCAGAGCCTTGTCCAGCCTGACCTTGAATGTTTCCAGGGATGGTGCATCCGCCACCTCTCTGGGCAACCTGGTCCAGTGTTCCACCACTCTCATTGTAAAAAACATCTAGTTTTTTACATCTAAGTTATCCTTATATCTAATCTGACTCTAATGTCCTTAAGTTTAAAACCCATTATCCTTTGTCCTATCACAATAGGGCCTACTAAAAACTCTGTCCCCATCTTTTTTATAAGCCCCCTTTCAGTACTGAAAGGCCACAGTGAGGTCTCCCCAGAGCCTTCTCTTCTCCAGGCTGAACAACCCAACTCTCAGCCTGTTTTCATTGGAGACATACTCATCCCTCTGATTGACTTTGCAGCCCTCCTCTGGACTCAATCCAACGAGGCTAACTCCTTCCTATGGCAGAGGCCCCAGAGCTGGATGCAGTACTCCAGGTGGGGTCTCTCCAGAGCAGAGAATCCCCTCCCTTGAGGTGCTGGCCACACTGCTATGGATGCAGCCCAGGACATGGTTGGTTTTCTGGGCTTCAAGTGCACATTGCCAGGTCATATCCAACTTCTCATCCAACACCCCTAAGTCCTTCTCCTCAGGGCTGCTCTTAATCCGTTCCGTGCTCAGCGTACATTGATTCCAGGCAGTTGCTTTGACCCACGTACAGGACCTTGCACTTGGCCTTGTTGAACTTCATGAGTTGTCATGGGCCCACTTCTTGAGCTTGACCAGCCCCCCACCCCATGTGCCATTCTATCCTTCACGTGTGTCAACTGCACTGCTCCACTTGGTGTCATCTGCAAATTTGCTGAGGGTGCACTTTATCCCACTGTCTGTGCCCACTGAAGAAGACACTAAAGGGTCCTGGTCCCAGCACTTACACCTGAGAGAGATCACTTATCCCTGATCTCCATCCAGACATTGAGCAAAATAAGTATGAGCTGTGGTTCTAGTTGTAGATCAGTGGCTCAATTCATAGGTATCTGGTGCTGTCCGCAGTGCCTGAGGGTCCCTACCTGGAGTTCATCTGCTACTTCAGAAGAGCACAGATGTCCCCAAGGTCCAATCTCATATTTCCAAGCCTGATATACCTATATAGCGAGTCCTCAGGTGCCACAAATAGTGGTACATTTGTATGATCAAATACATGGAGCCATTAGCATGTCAATTTTGAATAATATAAAAAAATGAATATCAAATAACTAATATTCCAAAGGAGCTTGAAAATGCTGACCTACTTGTCCATCACTGCAATAAATTTATTTGCATTGTAAAAGATCTATTTGTAGTTAGACTGTAAGTAAGTCATATATTTTGCAAAACTGGAACCTGTGCTTCTGAAGCAAGATGCTATTTTTTCAGCTGTCTTCAATATTCCTAATATGCTAAATAAACTATTTGTTAGGCCAGTTGATGGGTGACATAGATCATTGGATATAGTCTCCAATATGATCTATGTTTGAAATAACAAAGAATATCAAGGATTATGGCTTCTTCTATTTTGTCTTTGAAATATGAGGTGTGACTACAGGTCCACTGAAGTAATTGGAAAGCCATCTTTCTACGTAAGAGGTTTCTGGATCAGCTTGCTTTTCCTAAAGCCATGTAAAGAACCCTCTTTCACTCACCTGCTTGTTCCAGCTACTGTTCAGCTTTGGGAACGTACTTCAGCTCACTCTTTATGTTCTGAATCTCTGACAAGTTGACAGCAGGACCTGGAAGTTTCCTAGCTCCTGGGAGATGTTTCTTGTCTTTCTCCTCCTCTGTCGAAGCAGGAACACTCTGCACAAAAGGATATCAGTGACTTCACTGCTGCAATAGCAATCTCTTGAGCATGAGCATAGATCAGTTATTTGAGAAACCAGGAAAGGATATTTTTATACTAAAGGAAATCCCAGTGAAAACTGGTGAGGGGAGAAAGGAGGGGGAATGGGGAGGAAGAGATAGGTTATTTAGTTGGTTGTTGTCTAAAATCATTCTAGAAAGGATAGAGGGTGCTCAGTGTAGAGGAACATGGATCTTTTGGTAGATGGGTAAGAATTTACAGTGTCAGACTATTAGTGGAAAACAACTGAGTGGAGCATTAAAGGCAATTCCAAGTCCTTCATATTTTAGGGGGGGGGGAAGCAGAAGAAACATTTTTATAATCTAATTTCTTTGGGAGTTTCATAGTGGCCAGATAGTTGGAGAGGAAAACCATCATGCACTTCTGCAGCTCTGGAAAAGATCTAAGATAATAGGTTATAGACATCAAAAGCTCCATGCAAGCTCAGCATGAGTTGAAGTTTAATTTTTCTTAACCTCAGTTGCAAGACCAGGAGGGTTTTTGTTATTTTATGTTTGAATTATGTTTGAATAGCCTCATGGCTATTTTGCTGACACTGTAAAAATAAAGGTTAAATAACAGCACTTTCAAAATAGTGAGCAACTCAGCTAATTTCCTGATGAACCACAGTATTTTAGCCCTCAGTACTTCCTTGGCTGTACTTTTGCTTCTAGGTGAGTAAAGTGTGTATTTTAGACAATTTCTATTCTAGATGGAAAAATGAAGTAGTAGCTTTCCAGTAGGGAGTTAAGGTTGTTGCAGTCTGTTGCATATTTTGTAAAGCTGGCATATGGGGAGAATCATGTAGACTTAGAAATTAATTTATATTTTACTGCAAATAATTTCATGATGAAATTATTTTTTTCTTTTTTGATTACTCTATGAATGTCCTACTGGGATTGGCCTTTTCAAGTTAAATCACTATTTAGACTTATTAGCTACACTTTTTGAAAATGTGTATTGACTGTGAGCAGTCAGTTCTTAACATTTAATTTAATTTTTAAAATTCCAAAGTTATCTGTCAAATATTATTGGCCTCTTTTTTTCTGTTGACTAATAGACTACAGGCTAATTAGGAAGAAGACTTTTTGCAACGTCAAATAGCAAATAAACAAGGTATTCTAGAAAACTGACATTTTCTTCCTATCTGATCTTCAAGAACTTTCTTAACATCACTATATATATAAGAAAAGTGAAGCAACAATTACATCGCTTGGCTTGGTAAACTTGTCTTTTCTCACATTTTAGCCAATACACTATTAGCTAATACAAGATAATACTAACTAATATCATTATACATGTTTCTTCTTGTTCATTTCAAATCCCAGTCAGTAATTCACCCCCAGCTAGGGCATGTACTGTCTGACATCTAGCATAATGGTCTAACATTCTGAAAGAGTAGCAAAGCACAGCAGGAGAATAAGTAAATTGATACAGAAGCTGTTTGGAAGGATGCACAAAATTGTATCAGTAGTCAAAGTTGCCAAGAGCTTGTATTGTTTACTTTCACAGTTTTCTTGCACAACTAGCTAATCTGAATAATCAGGGGTGTCATGGTTTGAGATAGCCTCAACATCCAATTCCCTAGCTCCATTCCCCCTCTCACATCTCAACCTAATGTGAGATGGGTTTTTCCAGACAAAACACACCAGACTCAAAGTGGGGAAAAGGGAATATATTACAATGACTGTACAAATAAATATCATATCACATTATACACATGATCACAAACTATCTCTACCATGACATATGTATTTACAATGGATCAGATCTCTTATCCCCTTAAAAGTCCAGGAGGGAAAGAAGGACAGATCCCTTCCAGTCACAGCAGCATCTTCTAAGGCAGCAGGTTTCTTCTTCTCATGCATGCAGCAGCTGATAGCTGGCTTTTCTGCCAGCATCCACGAGGGAGGTATTCAAGCTCCCCCGGCCCCATCGCCTCACAACCGAGGGGTCTTCCGTGGTCTTCGTAACCCCAGACAAGGTCGTATCACCACGTCATATCACGAAGACACAGGGGGGTCTTCGTGACGGTCTGGTATCTCTTGCAGAGGCTGCCACCGTGGCAGCAGTGCAAGGGGGGAAAGCCAAGGTCGCCCCCCCCACATTCCATCTGGCCGTCCCGGTCCAGCTGCGGGACGCTCCGAGCTTCTCAGCTCCTCTCTCTCCGTGCTGCATGTCTAAAACTGCTCTCCAAAATAGGAGTCCATGTCCCTCTTCTCCAAGAGGGATCTCAAGGGAGTTTTGGGGGAGTGTGGTACAGTCTTACCCCCAAGAACTCTGTAGCTCTCAGTTGCTGGCTCTCCTTTCCTCAGCTCTCCTTCCAGGAGTCCTTTCTCTGGTGCTGCATGTTGCTGCTCCTTCAGTTCAGGTTCTTATCTCTGGCTCTCTGCCACCGTTTCTCTGGTCAGTGTCGGCTGCTGCTCTGCGCCCATGGAGAAAACATCTCCCGGCATAACTACAGGCACCTAGCCCAGCTTTATGCTGTTCCAGGTCCCTGCAGCCCCCCAGCCAGGGGCTGGGAGGGGGCCAGAGGCCCCAAGGGGCTCAGAGCCCCTACCTCGTGGCTCTACAACATGGCCACCTCTCCTACAACAACCAAACTACAACTCTTCTTTTCCGGTCTGGTTGTGATATGTTTACATTTCTGCAGGAGCGCCCATTGGGCAGAACTTCAAAACTTCCAGGGGTTTCCACCCCTTGGGGTCTACCACTTCTCTTAGCCTCTGGGGAAAACAAGGTTCAAACCACTACAAGGGGAAACTACCATTCCCTCAACCCCTTAGTTCTTATTATAAATAGCAGATACTATGTTAAAAATACCATTTCTAGTCACGTTCAATTCCCTTCCTCCTGTAGAACAAATGGCACAAGCTTTGACCGTGTTTTGGAGACTTTGCGCTCCATAAGTTGCTGTCAGCTTTCTCCTCTAACCTCAGGTGTGTGCTACCTATGACTGCACCCCTCCCTGTATCAACCACTCCATGTGCAATGCATAGCTGAGATTAGACTTTGGTCTCCAGTTTTATGGAAGGAATTTTAAAGAGTGACTCAGACACACGAGAGTTAACGAATGCTCTGACTGAAGAAGTTATTTTCTAAAATTCCCACCCTCCATTTCTTTCCATGTTAAACATGCCTGCTCCATCGACCTTCAAAAGTACATGTTCACATCTGACTCCACTGTCCCTTTGAGTAAGACTCATAATCCCCTCATCTCCTTTGCCAAGCCTTTAAAAAATAGTGAAAAATCCTATGCACTGTTAGCAAAAGACATATTTGTCTAAAACTGCTTTGAAAAATCATGAGCTGTATTGCAAAACTTAACAAGATGAGAAAACTGCAAAGACAAGTCCACTAGTAGTATTTTTATTCTATTCCCATTAAAAGATCTGTTTCTGTAGTCTTTACTACCATTGATTTGGTTGAATATTGCCTATAAAACCTGTGCCAAGAACTTTCATTCTGTAATGTCTGTCTCATATATAGTATTCATGTACCTGAGAAGCAAAGTAACATTCAATTACCCAACCAAACCTAATTATCAGCACCAGTCATTTATTTTATTTCCCAAACACTACCAGAATTCATACATGCTATATTAGTTTCTGCTTGATAACATACACTCCTTCATCAGCTTAATTACTTCAGAGAGAATATGCTTTCATTTCTTTCAAGTGGAGAAAGCCACAATACATGCTCAAGGTCATTTTGTATGTTTGTTTCTTTTAAATCTTCTTAAGAGCTAAGTCAGCTTGGGTTTGATTACTTCAGGAAAGTTCTCTGTAAACAGAGTACTATTTATATCAAAATATGGTGAAATTCAGAAAAAAACCCTAATCTGTCTGTTTGAGACAGAAAAGGAAGAATTTGCTCTTACACAACTAAACCTGACCATTTGAAGTGCCTGCTCCAAGTCAGAAGGGGCCGACGATTGGTTCAAAACTAATCTGGCTGCTTCTTGGCTGGGGCTGAATCACCAGCAGTGCCACAGCACGCTGTGAGGGGAGCAGTGGCTTTCCCCTCCCTCCTGACCATCCCAGCTCTGCTCTGCATGAGGGCAGGGCTCCCTCCTGCCACAATAGCTTTGCTTTCCCTGCATGGCAGCAAGTCCACCCACCCAAGTCCTGCCCAAAACAGCCTGGATGTATGGAGTTGATCAGAGCCTTTCCTGCCCTTGCCTCTGAGGAGCATCGGCAGCTCTGGCCTAGCAGGACCAGTTCTCAGATGAGGGGTATAAATCCAAACTAAGCCAACTGTCCAGGAAGGCAGAAGTACCCACATTTAACTGATTTTTTTTCCTTGTTTGGAGTATCTACCATTACCTTTTTTTCCTCTATTGGTTTTAGTTTGCATTTATAAAAAAGGTTAATGGTAAATAAGATGCTTTAATAGCATCCAAAAATATGATATCTGTGTTTAATCATAACCAATGCTAGTTAATGTATAAATTGGATTTTATATTCATAACTCGGTGTTAAATACTCCCTGTAAAATTTAAGCATGCAAACACAGAATTCAGTCTAAAATGGAGTATTTTCACCACTATGCAGATAAATGGGTTCTCAATTTCTGTTTTAACTTGCAAGTGTCTTCACATTCAATTTTTCCTTGTTGATAAACATTTCAAAAAGCATCATGTTTGAAAACCTGTTCCATTATTGCTAAGTTGTAACAATCAATCACACTATGGGGCAGTAGGTAGTAGCATATCCTTCCAAAGCCTTGCTATAACTTTTCCTGCTGTATCCCATCAAATCTCATCTAGACAAATACCTCCGGTGAAATCCTAGCTCTCTTTCCTGACAACAGATGTCATCCTGCTGTTGAAGCACAGCTACACACCTTTGAAACAGTTTAAATTCCTATAGGGGCCTTGGCACCAAAAGCAGAACTATTATATATGAAGTGTTTAGCAAGTGGCCATTTATTTCCATGAATGATCTGTCCATGTTCAGCTGTGGTATCTAAGATTGGTATGCAGAGATATAAGATTGATTAAAAGGCTTTCTTTCATTTTATGGCAGGGATTCTCCTGGGGAAAAACAAAAACAAAAACAAAAACAAAAAGCCAAGTCAGAAAACCTTTCGTACTTACTTCGTCCACTTCTTCAGGTGTAAGTTCTTTTCTTTTATGAGGGTGGCCTGCACCAGGTCGAAATGCACCCATTGGGATGTTAATATTAGCCTGTGAGAAGGAAATTGAGATGCCTATAATGGTGACTGATAAATAAAGATACAGCTGGTAAATGGTAAAACTCAAAAAGATTGGGACAAGTGTATAGACACTTTTGTGGTTTCTGAGCACTTATGTCTTCAATGCATGCATCATCACACCACTCCTGTGGGAAAGACAAGTGCTTTCATCTCCATTTTAAAGGCAGAAAATGAAAAAACAAAGCTACCTAGAAAGCTTTTGAAATTCTGCATTTTAGACTAACGCTTCCTGATTTTATTGGATTTTAAATGAGTAGTAGACACCAAAGTGTCTTTAGGCACCTGGGTCTGCTTCTATTTGGTCAAGGTCAAACAGAAAGCGAGTGCTAAAAGCAACACTTAAGTGCAAATCACCCAAATCCTAATACCACCCAAATCACTGGACCATTCTCCCTTCCCCAGTGACACCAGTTTACACCACAATTAATCATAGGTAATTTGGAGGTAAAGCTTGCCCTGAATCAGCTTAAGCTGTGAGTGTTTAAAATGTGATTTTACCAACAAAATTTACCGAGGGTGTTACGAACTGCAAATGGCTGAACCAGCTCCAACACCGGGCAGACCACTAGTCCCCGGCTTTAGCAAACTCCCTCCAGAATGATGCTCACATAACTGCATCAATCTGATTTTTTGTCTGGAGCAGAAAGCCAGTAGCTATAACATAATTGGTGCTGATAAATAGATACCTTAAAAGTAAAGATTTTTGAGAAAAGAATGGCATGAAATACTGCTTAGGAAAGAGCAGCTGAAACGTATCCATTTCCTGGTATGACCCAGCCCAGATTATTTTAAAAGTCAAATGGCATGATCAACTAAATGCACAATCTATACCTAGTCTTATCTTGTGATCTCAGAAGAGAAGCTGCTCCTAGGAAATGTCATCAAAATATCATGACTCCCACTGGTAAAACCAGGGGGTGAATCAGTAATGTTACAGAGCAGAAATGGAGAACCTTCTAACAGTGAGCTGTGTTCTTGTAGTTCACCATCTGACTGATTTGCACTAAATGAAGATAAATAATCCCATCCTTCTGCCCAAAACATGGTCTTGCAGATCATGCCCCAGTTGGTCAACCACAGGAAAGCAGCCCACTGTTTCCAGTAACAACTGTTCTGACAGCTGTAATCAAATATCAAGTGAATTAAGAATCCACTTGCCAAGAAATAAGCACCTTTCCCTGTATTCTACTTACCTGTTTCCCATTATCGTATTTAGGCAAGGTGATGCTGTCATTTCAGTGGGGCTGCCAACTCTGCAGGGTCATATAGTTTATAGACAACTGGGTATTTGTTTCATAAAGCTTTCTCACTGAGCATTAGTTTAGATATTGTGAAACCTTTCACCTGCACTTTGTAACTTCCCAGGGGACAGAGCATTTTCAGCCTCACAGTTCTCAACCTATTATTTCATTTACAGGTAGAAAAAAAACAGCTTTGCTATTTTTAATTTCAAGCATCTCCTCCGCCGAGCTCTGGTACCTCCAGGCAGCTTCTTTTTTTGGAATGTGAAACTTCTCTGCACTTTACAGCTCGCATGGTCATACAAGTTTGCAGAGTTGAAACTTTAAGAGCTGTCTCCTTTTGGAGCTCATCCTCAACTTGGACATTCCTTCCCCTTGAAGTCAATCAAAGCAGAAGCCAGACTCCCCCGGCACACCACAGCCCTTGCATTTCCTACTGTGACTGACAGACCAACTGTGACTAAAAATGGTTCAGGAAACAAAAATGAACCACTAAGTCCCAGGCTGCTAATTAGATTAAATAAACCACCCTTTGGTCTGCTTCAGCACTTTCACAGTAATCTGTGTCACACAGAAGCAGTTTTTACTATTTTATCTGCAATAAGAGCACTCAAATAGGAGTTCGGGCAAGATGTACGCAGTTATGACGTATTAACTTGGAAAAATGAGCATCCTTTAAGACATAATTAAACACTGTCTGGGTCTGATAACACATACTATAAATTAAAATATTTCTAATATGAAATGAAAGCGTGACTTATTTCCAAGCCCTTCCTGACCAGAGGTACCAAGGTCCTAAGCTGTAAATTTCCCTGTTAATCCAATGCCAGTTCTGTCCCACAGCTGTATAATGGGTGGGCCAAATTCAGTACACCAGTGTAGCTCTGCAAGGACTGTGTTGTGCTGCAATCAGCACAAGTTTGCAGTTTTGTTTTCAAAATGCATTTCAAGGCTTTTGTCACCTGTCATCTGGGATGGAGATACGAACCTCAGGAATCTCTTCTTTGCCTGCTTCTCATCTAGTAAAGTGCTAAACAGGAAATTTTCTGTTCCAAACTCCTGAAATCCTGAATTATAATTGCTTTAGATAGACTTTCTAGGTGTGATTCTTATTTTTAACCATACTAATTAGGAAAACTATTGGGTTTGCCTCTTCCTTTGTTTTTGGAAAGTGCCTACCATATCCTGGATGTCATTGCAGTTTTTGTAATGAGTAGGTATGTGTACTTGTGTCCTCTACTGAGGTCTTTCTGAACAGACCAAAGGAAAAATATCTACAAGCATGAAATACAACATATATTGCTGCTTTGAATCAATTGAACTGATATTTAGAGATTTTTTTTGTTCTTCTTTCTGTTTAAGAGAGACAGGGTATTCATATTAGGATACAACTCATGCAGCCATGCATGAGTTGAGGATTGTAATGGATAAGTTCTTCACAGCATCACAGCCACTCCTACTGTCCAGATGGACGATTAAATAAGCTGGAAAGACACTTCAGTATAAATACTTTTAATTAAAAAAATAAGAAAGAAGGAGAGGAACTGCAGATAAAATTTAATGGAATTCAGAAAAAAACCCCAAAACCACCAGAAAAACCAGGAAACCCCCCCAGTCTTACTTCTGGGGAAAACAAAGAGTGGTATTTGAAGATAGAATAATTTTCAGCCAGAGCTGTACACAGCCTTTTACACACTGAGAGGGGGAGACGAGCAATTAATGTAACCAGGAATTAATAGTACTTTGGTCCATTATTGCCCCAAACTTGGGAACCAGTTGCTGCCTTTAACTCTCACATGTCTATTTAGTGGCTTTTGGCAAGTGACGATTTTTGTGTAAATCTCGTACAGTCAGACAGAAGCCAGAGTACCATGAAATACTTCAGTTAGTAAGGTGCCATTATATTTCCATCACTGAAGCATGATTTATATTCTCCAGAGCATGTCATTCCTATTATAATAGCACACAATAACAAAGGATCATAATATATGAATCACAATGTATAAAAGTAATGTGACATTTTGAGTTCTTACAGTGCTCAAAATGTAATAGGCATCAATTCAAGTGCAAGTGTCTCTACTGGAGCCACAATGTTTAATAGCTATATTTTAAAGTTTGTGCTGTAGTTTTCCTCATGATTTAAATTACCTTTGCCAAAATTAAAGTTTCTTAAAACATTAAACTTAGTATTTAAACTTAATGCAGTTTTTAAATTAACAAGTTAGAAGCATTGTTTACAAGTCATCATAAAAATAAAAAGCAATCTATCACTACTTCTTTAAGAAAAAAGTAAACCAAATTCATTCCTTAAAAATGTTTGTATGTGCCTATGGAATTTAAACATAAAATGTAAATACTTTTGAGCTATAAAATATCTGTATTTTTTCATTAATCATACAAACATTTCTATAGTCAGGGTAAAAGAGGGATGAAAATTTGAACTGAGTGAAATCAAAATTCTGACAAAATGGCAAAATTCTGCTAACTTCAACTGAATTAGAGTACAGTAATTTGCATGTCTGTTTCAGTACAGTTGATGATGATAAAGAGAATCTGCATTTTTACAGTATCTTGCAACTTCAGCATGCAGCTTAGCCACTGGATAATTAATCTTGATACTCCAATCCATTGAATTAATATTATCTCAAGGAAATAGAGGACAGATCAGACTTTAGAAATTCCATTTTGTGTTTCTTATGTAAGGGAACCTGAACTTGTAAAATTTCATTGGAAATGCATTTTACAAAATACATGAAAATTCAGTAAGATTCTTCAGTTCAGGAAATATTTTGGCCTTTTGACAAGAATCATTGACAGCTTGAGCTAAATACATTTTTCATGATGCTACTTTGTGACGATGGGATAATTCTCCAGCTGTTTCTTTTACAAGTATGGAACAACCAATTCCATCCTTATAAGCATATACCATTTGAAGAGGCATGTGGTAGACAAGAATCTTTTAAATTAAAAGATAAACTTTTCTCTCATTTCACTCTAGCTTTTAAAAAAAAATGCTTCTTAAACAAATATTGGAAGTTGTGGGGGTTTTTTCCTAAAGGAATGCAGACATGAAAAACTGTACAGTACCTATGCCATCTTTTTAGCCTATAATTCTTCCAGCATTGCATTAACTTTGTGGAAAATCTAATAGCTGCAAGAATTATTTTTACTTATAGTGCTGATCAATTACACACATGTATCGCTGTGTTTTGCTTAGCTGATCCCCCAACAGGCATAACCTAACACTGGAAAGACTATGCACATAAGTGATCAATGAACCTACCTGATCCAGTTTTTTATGAACTCAGATCAAAAGATACTCTTCAGGTCACACTTTTCCACTATTTTCATATCTACTAAGCTTTTTACTTTAACAGAATAATCCCCAGTTAGCACATCTATGGTGCTTTGTCTGAGTAAAAATGCAGTTTGTAAAGCAATGGAGGTTGAGTTATTATTTTATTATATTAGAAACATAAATACTGTCTCTTACCTGAATGGCTTTGACATGTGACGCTGGCTGTTTTGACATTTTTAAGACAGAGGCTTATCCCTGCAAGCAAAATGGGAAAGTGTTACAGGCTCTGACATTCTGATAGCTAAGGGAGATAAGCTAGAACTTAACCCATGCTGCCTCTTGACAGGCATCCATTTCATCTGCCCATCTCCTGTTTCCATCTCACTTTCCAAGTTGCTTAGTTATTCCTTCTGAATATCAGAAGGAGACGGAACACCCGAGCTTCTCCAATTAATCTTTCATAGCCACAAATGAAGGTATCTCTTTCACGTTAAAAACAATAATGAGTAGAGATAAGGAATCTCTCAAACCTTAACAGCATTGTAAAATGAGTAAGAACTACAGGAAGCATTTGAGGATAAACAATGTATGATCATCTCTGTCACAGTATGTATGTGGGAATTACTAAAACTTTCAGCTTAAGCCTTCTTTCAAATAAAGTATAACTTGCTAGAAAACATTTACAAATGCAGACATAACCATTTTCTGACTCTCAAATCCTTTAATGCCTGTAGACTGAAAATTATCAAGATGGTCAAACTGAAAAGTTTTCTTTGACAATTGCTAGTGCGCAAAGTGGCCTGTCTTCAAAGTTTTAGATCCTACAGATTCACAAATTTTCTTTAGCAATAAGATAAAAAATAACAGATTTTTCCATACACTTTTATGCAGGTGGAGAAATATGGACTGTTACACTATTACTATACAATAACAAAAGGAGATACACTGAAGTAAAAAGCAATAACTTTTATTAGCAGAATATTTGAAACATCATCTCAGCCTTTTATTCTTTCACTGAGAACTAAGATTTTAACTGGACTAGACCTTTATTAAAGTTTGGTTATTTAAGCATTATAATACAAAGTAAGATAGCAATACTAAAAGCTGAGAAATTAATTAATCAGAAAACTCATTGATCGCAACCAAATTACATCATTTTTTCATACTATATTTAACCTGAGACAGGAAGGGAAGTAATGAGAATAGTGATAAATGACGTAGGAGAGATAGTAGAAACATACTGAGAAATTAAAAGTGTCAAAGACTTGGTTACTCCAAAGAGTATAAATGTCGTGTGAGGCAGTATCAAAAAAAAATATAGATAGGTTGGCTTCAACTTGGAATCTCAGCCTTAAATTGTATCACTGGGGTAGCATGGAAGACTTGCTCTTGCATATTCTCACATCAGCTTTAAATATGTGTATGATGCTGAGAAGAATTAAATGTAAAAACGACCTGCCATTAGAGGTCTCCCTCTGGTCACATTCCCAGATGCAAAGAGCGCCGTCCAAGCCAATACGGTGTTCAGTTAGAGGGTGTCATCTTCATAAATGGCTTTGGGTTGAAATTGCTTTGACTGAACTAATAAATCAGAAAAAATCCCATTGTGCAAAATAAAAACAGCACTGTTTTTATCTTAGTCACTCTTCCAGTGAGTTTTAGATTGTGGTTTTACGTACACAATCTTAAAATCAGAGGTAGTTTTTAAAACTTCAGAATTCACTTTATGGATGCAATCTTGGTCACTAAAGTTCGTGACAAAATTCGAGCAGATTTCAAAAACACAAAAGAATTTACTACACTCTGTCTCCTTCCTTTTTAAAAATCTTTACTATGCATAGAAGTAACTGTTCTGTTAACCAGTGACTGTATTCCAAAAGAAACACTGAGCAATCCCCCAGTTTATTGAGAAGATAGGACTCATAATACAGAAACCTTAATTAATTTTTCTTATCATCCTCTCCTCTTTCTAATCAAAATGGCAAATGGAAACAAAAGTACAGAAAAATGACATAAAACATTTTAAACCAAAGTGGATCTAATTCCCAACCACTGTCACAAAGGAATTCAAGCTAAGATATATTTCTTCATCTGGAATACCTGTGCATTGCAAAAAACATTGATACGCAGCTCTTGGGTCACCTAGAGATCAACAGGAAGGATTTGCACTGAATCTCAGCTTTAAAACAAGCACAGTGTCAGTGCTCCTCAGCGAGGTGCTCTGGGTTCACAAGCAGTCAGCGTTCAAAATTACTGCAATCAGACACCGGTTCCTAAAGAGGGATGCATGATACAATTGTGTAGGACTGCTTTTGGAGGAGGTGATTTTCCTACCAGATCCTGCTGTCCTCATTACCACCAGAGAAATCAGGACAACAGCAAACTACTGAGTAAAAATAGATCAACTTCTCTGGTTCTTTCCCCTTCTCTACCTTCCCTGAGTTTCCTTACAGAGTGATACTGACCATCAGTCACAGGAAAATAAACCTTATGTTTTTTAACAGCAGCTGTTACAGAAATGATTATTTAATTTTTATAAATTCCTTTGTTCTTTTGCCACGTGTCTCAGAGAGAGAGTCAAGAGTGCTGCACTGATTGTCTTAAGTTATTCCTGGCATTCTGATCAGCTCTGCAAACTTGAAAAAAAATCCCGCTTCACCCTCATTTCCACAGCCGGATTTCACATGTAAGCAGGCAGAGAAACGCAGACACATGGAGCCTGTATTCCCCGGTGTCTTTTTGGCCTCCCCACACCTTACCTTTTACCTTTTATGGGCTGCATGCTGAGCCAAACTTAGAAAGCAATGGCAACGTTGGTTCAGTCTGGAGCTGGGTAACGCTAGGCTTCCCTTGCAAATTCCCTTGCTTCACAGTGAAAGTACTTGAGCAGAATTACTTGTAAAATACAGGACTATTACAGTGAAATAAATCAGTGTTTTGAAGCGAGACTTTGTAAAACAAAGGACCTATCTTCTGTCTCTCTGCTAAAAATAATTTCTGACAGGGCTGCAGCAAGATAATAAGCTGACTTGTTCAATTTGCTTTAAATACGATGAGATATCATAATGCCATCTTTTGTAATCCACACAAGAGATGTACAGTAACACACAGACAACAGAAAGAGCCCTCCCCCTGCCCCAGCTGGAAGCTGTCCTCTCCCCCCATCGCACGCACAGCATCAAGCACTACGGGTATTTTGGACACAGAACTGCAGTGTATTATCTTATTAAAAGGCTTTGACAGGAACTACACTACTGTGAGACCCAGCGAGTACAATGAAATAAGAGAAACCCCAAGTTCACAGCTTTCAGCCTCTTACACAAAAACTTACTACATGCTCTAGGCAGATGTGGTCACATTTTCTGTAATACATACATAATAATCTCTGCTATAGTTACCTGTTAAGCTTACAGTGAAAGAAACTACTCTTACCATCCAAACCCCCATGTAATATTTCACTAACAAACACAGAGAAAACAATAACCATCTACCTATGTAATACAGTGTTCAATCTTATACACATTTACACTTCTTATGAGTCACTAGGTATTTAAGTGACTTTCTATTTTAAATCTTTAAAGATCCCCACAGACTAAGAAGCAATAGCAATCTGCTATCATATTCAGAATATGCTGATACGCTGCACGAGACATTAAAATAAGTAGAAACATACAACTATTGTAGTCAACTCACAGCAGTTACAAAAGAGTTTTCATAAGGGTCTTCCAAGTTTTTAATTGACCCCTTCAATATTAGCTTACTTATTTACTTATATAAGAAAAGTTCCAAACCGTCAAGTGAGTATGCACACCTTCTTTTGATGCTGAAAGAGGTACCTTCTTCCACCAGCTGAGGTATTGACTGTGACCCTTTTAATGTGTCTGAAATAGCTCCGATGCTTTCAGCCTGGACGGCACTCAGAGCTGCTCCAGGCTGGAGTGGGACTCAGCAGAGAAGCAAAGTGTAAAAGGGAATTCCTGTCATAGCTTCCAGTTGTTCTTCCTAAATATAGAGTTTGATTCACTCTGTAACTTGGTCCCCTCTGACACTTGACCATGGTAAAACCAGGGCTCAACTGTCAAGTAGGAGGTGTTGAAGGAGCACACCTTTGGGTCCTTTTCCTGCCCTCCCTCTCCCTGTCATTCTGGGCTTTTCCCAAGTGCCGGGCATACAGTGGCAGTAGGTAACGCATAACTCCTCCCAGGGCATTTGGGGCAGCATGTGCCTCCCTGCTGCCACACCGGGGAAGGAAATAATTATGGAGACATAATTATGAAGAACTCAACTCAGAGGAACTGTCTAGGGGAGGTGAATGACACACCAACGTGACTGTATTGCTGCCGCCTTGGGAGCAAACTGGTACAGCAGCTGCCCTGGGGTCTCAGCACAGCCTTCCTCTGCGCAGGACAGTCATGGGGGGGAGGAAGGCTTCTGAGTGTACAAGGCCATAGTGGCCAGCTGCTGAGCTTCTGGGCATGGGGATGAAGAAAAGGTAAAGGAAGAACGTGTGTGTGTGTGTGTGAGTGAGTTGCTATAGCTCATGAGGGAACTGAAACATTATTACAGTCATGCTCATGTGGCTGGAGGGCTGTCTTCAGTGAAGGTTACTGATGGAGATCTGTCACAGTAAGTTGTGCGTGGGGTATATCCTCATGTTTCCAATCGCAGAAGTGCAGACTCCTGTTCATTGTATCTTCACAAGAGTGAACTTCCCTCTCCATCACTCCTCTGACGTACCTGTTTTCCATCGGACCCACAACACTAATGCTGACAAGAACAGTGTCATTATGGGCAACACTGTACTGGCCACTTGCTGCTACTCTTTGCCACTTCTAGGAGAAGATCAAAAACTTTCAAAATTAGTGCCAAAGACATTTATCATAGAATCACAGAATCATAGAATGGTTTGTGCTGGGAGGGACCAACTCCCTGGCCAGGGACAGGGAACCTTCCACTATACCAGATTACTCAGAGCCCCATCCAGCCTGGTCTTGAACACCTCCAGGGATAGGGAGTCCTCTGGGCAACCCGTTCCAGTGCTTTACCACCCTCACAACAAAGAATTTCTGCATAATATCTAATCTAACCTATCATCCTTCAGTTTAAAGCCATTCCTCCCTGTCCCATCACTACATGCCCTTGTGAAAAGTCCCTCTCCAGCTTTCCTGTAGCCCCCTTTAGGTACTGGAAGGTGTTATAAGGTCTCTCTGGAGCCTTTTCTTCTCCAGGCTGAGCAGTCCCAACTCTCGCAATCTGTCTTCAAAGAAGACATGATCCAGCCCTCTGATCAACTTAGTGGCTCTCCTCTAGACTTGTTCCGACAGGTCCACATCTGTCTTGTGCTGGGGACCTCAGAGTTAAACACAGTTCTTCAGGTGGGGTCTCACAAGAGTGGAGTAGAGGGGGAGAATCACCCCCCTGGATCTGCTGGTAGAGGGGGAGAATCACGCCCCTGGATCTGCTGGTCTCACCTCTTTTTATGTAGCTCATGACGCAGTTTCCTTCTGGGCTGCAAGTGCACACTGCCACATCGTATTGGGCATTTTGTTCACAAACACCCCCAAGTCCTTCTCCTCTGGGTTGCTCTCAATCCATTCTCTACCCAGCCTGTACTTGTGCTTGGGGTTGCCCTGAACCAGGGTCACTACTTTGCACTTGGCCTTGTTGAACTTCAGTAGGTTCTCACAGGCTCATCTTTCAGGCCTGTCAAGGTCCCTCAGGATGGCAACTACTCATAACAACTAGTGGTTGGGATAGTGATTTCAGAGAGGACTCCCTTGACTTTAACTTATTTGACCAAAGAGTCTTTTCATTTCAAGTATCTCAAAGACGAATATGACCAATCAGACTGGTTCATTAAGTCTGTGACTCACTCTCTGTTGCCTTCTTTTCCAAAAATATTGTCATCTGGAAGCCAATAAAGCTGATGACTTGTAACGTGGTCTTGTACATGAACTTATTTCAATTTATATTACAACAATTATATTACAAACTAGCTCTGGAATACACAGTTCTTTCTTCCACATGTCATTAATTTAGCAAAGGTAGGCCATTGTTTAGATTTGAAAACAATTTTGCAAATATGCCTAAGAAATACCAGCTCAACGCTGTTTCCCTCAATAAATTTTCATAGCAGTGATGAGTAATTTAATAGACAGTCTTAGTGATGTGTACACAGGAAGAGAATCTACCTCTGTCACATACCTAACACCCATAAACTATCACACCTGAATTGTATTAAACTGTGGAGATAAAAGGAGAAAACTCAAATTTTATCAATAATATTAGAAAATATAGATCTGAGTAGATTTTGAAGGGAAAAAAAGCCACTCAGCATTATTTTGCAGCATTCCATTACCCTTGAATAACCTCTGGGATGCACAGCCCAATGACTTGCAGATTCATCTGTTAATACATGCAGCAGATGATTTAGTAAGTAAATAATGAGGCATATGTGCATTTCAGAGGATGGATTCATCTGGCAAGTTAGGGCCATGTGCATTGTCACACATAGCATAGAATTATTATGTCTTGTGTACAGAAATCCAATATATTTATTTGAAGTATGACATCCCAATATAGTTAAAAACAGACTTTTGTTTCATTCCTAGAGACTTGTCTAATTAACACACTTCCTGGAACAGCTTATTAGTTTTGAAAGTGAAGTTGATGGTTAACAGAAATGTGTATGTATCTTACTTCTTGACTGAGATATTTCACTGCATAATGTCAGAATTGTTTTTCTAAAGCTGTCACTACTTAATATGCTTATTAAATGTTTTGCTTTTGGAGAAGCCTCATGAGTGCAGATAAAAATTCCCTGAGTATCCCAAAAGAAAAATATTTTTTATATTACAGTCAAAAATTTTTTTGTTTAATGCAAACAATTAAAAATGCAAGTTAACGCAGGAGCAGTCACAACCTCAGCTCACTTGAAATAAGATTTTTTTGAAGTAAAAAGTTAAAAAATACATTTCTGGAGTTTTGCTTTAAATTATCGAGTATGATATTTTGCTGTCTTAATTTTAGCTCTTTAAATTACAGTTAAGAATAATGGGTCCACAAAATTAAGTATTTTATTAATTTCTTCCTATCTCTATCTTCATTTGTATTTTTAATGAAGAATATGAAAACTTAATTTGTCGGCAACTAGTGTAACTATTCTCTTCATTCAACAGACCTAAATTATTGACTAAGATTTAAAAACAAGAAACCTGCTATCAGATGGATATATCAGAGGACTAACACAGAGAATCCTGAAAAAACCCAAACAAACCCACCATCCATTTTCTCACTCACTCAGGTTTTATTTGTACTTTTGGCTGTTTTCCCTTAGTAAAGATGTATCTACTTCATGTAACAATTACTTGGCACATAGGCTTGATGAAAGGCAGAGACTTTTAGCAATGGTTCCCAGTCACATGAGGTTAGACAGAACTACAGAAATTTAAAATACAGTGGAGCTACCAATTTTACCAGTCATCATAGTCCATTCTTATTCTTGCTTTAAACTGAAAATAATTTTGAATCATGGATTGTAGAAACAATATCAAACCTCAGCAATTTTGTCAAAGGAAAATTTTTTGAGGAAGTATTATTTAGTGTTCAATTGTTTCTCCACATTTTGCCCAATCTTTATTTCTTAATATCAAGAAAAAAACAAGGACTTTCTCTTGAGTTTCTATTTGCACAGTTATGCCAACAACAGTGACATCAAGCCATTTAAATAATGAATTACATAAAATAGCATGCAAAAATGTTTGCTGTTATCTAGTGGACAGGAAATAAACAAACATATCTGAATTAGCTGATTTTGTTTCTGGGCTTCTAAATATTAATTCAACTCCTGCATGCTCCCTTTCCTTTCCATGGAAAAGCATCATGATTATAATCACAGACTGTTCCATAGAGAAATAATTAGCCTTGTATTAAGGAGATGGTCTCATTAGAGGCTGCCAGTGACCTTGTTCTAAATTTCAGAGTTACAGCAACATTAATAGTGTTGTTAGCATCATCTAAGATTTTGTATTAAGTTCTGAAACCTGCATTATGAATGTAATCCATATAAATGCTAGAACATCATCGCTTTGACCACTATTACCCAAAAGCCATATTCTCTGTTGCTTTCTATTGTGTAAAATTCTTAGTTACCAAAATGTTCTTGGAAACTGAAATGTGATGATGTTGTACAAGCAACAAATTTTTTTCCTTTTTCTTGGTAAATTTTGACCAGTATACCTGGCAGAGGTGACACTATAAGAAAGAGCAAGGGTAGCAGCAGATTTATAAGAGAATGTGAAATTTAAATGACATGCTGAATTCTGTAAACATCAGATCTGCTATAATGATTCAGCATTGTTTGGAAAAGATACAAAAAACATGACACTGTATCATCTGATATTGTTCTTGGCAAACAAGTTCAACAAAATAGGAACTGACTAAATCATTGGTGAAATTTTGAGCAGAAAGGCTACGCATTGTTTTCACAAATCAGGATAGTTCAAACAAGCATCTACTATCTTTTTCAATTCCACCACATTCTTATTTTGAAGATGGCCATCCCTATCAATTGATCACATCAGCTACACACTATTAGCTCTTGACTTCAGAGTAAGACCTTACCTGGTATGCAGTGAGGAATTTTGCTGTTGTATCAATCTGACCCAAAGATGCACAAGAACTAAGTACAGACATACGAGAGGACTTGGGGACTCAGCACCACAGAAAGTAATTTATTTCTCTCTTGTAATAAAGCTTGAAACAAAACTGCAGTTGTGCAGGTAGTCAGCTCACATGCAGCTATGGTCCTGCTGTGAGCACAATCATCTGATCTGTAACTAAGAGAACAATGACTAAATTCAGCTGATTCCTCATCTAAATGGCATACTAACAGGAAAGAAAGACATGGTTGAGACATGAAGCATCTGTGGTAGAAAGCTGCATCCAGAACAAGGGAGATGAGGCAATGGAGGAAGCAGAATTTCAAGGACTTTATAAAGAAATGAATGCCTTAAGAGAAAAAATGACCAAACTCAAGGACAGCTGCACCGATCTGCTGAATCATGTGAGATTGATCAGTTGCTATCTTTGGTTCGTATCTGCTGTACAGAAAATAAAAGATGAAGATTGTTAAACCATTGGTGTAAAGATTTTTAAAATTTGAATCAATATCAGGACACTTATCTTAGTTCCCGTGAGTCATAAGGAAAAAAATATTTATCTTCTCATACCTCCAATGTTGTGAAAAATAAGGCAATTAAGAATGAATGCTTTCCATGGTGAAGATATGAATAAATCTACTAGTCATATTTATCTATCCAGTAGTCAAACATGATCCATATCAAACCTTATTTTTATTGAATCATATCTGCTACAGGGACATTTTTCAATCATCTGTGGTCTCCTGCCATACAAATATTGTAGATGTTCAGAGAGAAATTGCCAAAAGAATTCAGTGTTGGCACAGAAAGACCAGTAAAATCCTCCAGCTGTTCCATCGGGAAATGATGTTTTCTGATACAGTATCAAACCTTAAGGATCAAAAAGTATATAAACAGTTTATCTTCGGAAATTATACAAAGTAGTTTTTAAAATCTTCACAGCTTACACCCATATGAATTATAGTTGTGGACAGGCAATATCTTCTATACGGGAATAATAACAAGTCTGGAAAAAGAAACTATATTAAGCTGTTTCACTCTGTCTCCTCTGGTTGCGCAACACAGTCCCTTTGAAGCACAGTTCAGTTCTTGAGATCTGGAGCTAAAAGTGGTGCTTGAAAATCATCTGTCTTGGAAATGACTTTTGAGAACTGCAGGCTGTGCTGCATTTTCTGTGCCCACCATCAGTGAGGTGCTGGCCATTCTCTTCATACTCTGACAAGTATAAAGATAAACTGATTATTTATTTTTATTAGAAAGGAAATGTTCTTAGCTCAGGCTCCTAACATAAAGTGATCTATGTAAGGCAGAACTGCTGTTTTGTCATGAATAGTTCACAGGTGCACTGGCTGACAAGGGGCAGAGGAGATTTGTAGTACTGGGACACCAGTTAAAATTAGTTTATCTACTGCATGGAGGGGCTATGCAATCATGAAGCTGCTCTCCCTTGTCCTTGAGGCAGAACAAAACCAGTGCTGGCTTAACTGACTGCTATGCTGCATGATGAAGCAATTCAGGAGCAATTCAAGAGCTGCTTCAGCCATCTGTACAGTCCAGGCAGACAGTTACAGTGACATCCTCAATAGTTCATCCTGTGCAAGACATTCCAATTGCTCAGAACAGCCAAATACCAAATATGCATAGGCAATCCAGGTTGGAAGGGGCCCTGAGCATCCTGGTCTAGTGAAAGGTGTCCCTGCCCATGGGGGCAGGAACTAGATGATCTTTAATGTCCCTTCCAATCCAACCCATTCTATGATTCTGTGAATGGAAATGCTTTGGGCTTTAACAGCCATTAAACAATGAGCTACAGACTACTTTGTCTCCTCCAAACTGTTACCTCACTTTGACTTACTCAGGTTAAGTGCACTTCTTTCCCTAGCATTCAAGGCTGCCTTACAAGTTTTGGGGTTTAAACTTGACAGGTCTAGTGCTATCATGTGCATTTACTTCAGGTTATAGTAAGCATAAAACAATACCTGTTAGACTTAAACTATTCTGCATTTTTGCATTCTGCTGTAAAATAAGATATAATATACAGAGGGACTTCACAGGTAATTTAAATTAAAAAAAACCCCAAACACAACAAACCAGCAAAATTGCGCAGCATTAGCTTTCCTTGTGTGCTCTTCTCCTTCACGGATTGATCCCTTTTTTAACTGGAGTTTAGGTGAACTCTTTTTCATGGACAGACTTTTAAAGTTATAAAGTGATCCCAACATAGGAAATAATGCTGAATAGCTGTTTGGGAGTAGATATTCCATGTTTTTCCTCAAGCCCAACAGATAAGCAAGCAAGACTATCATCTAAAATGGGTGAAACCTGAAACTAATATTCTTATGGAACTGTATTCTAGAATTAGTATTCAAGACACATCTCTCTCAAATTTCTCCATTTCCTTTGCTTTTCTTTAAAGTCTGACACTCAATTCTCCTTGGAATGCAGCAGCTTCGGAGGCCATTCTTTTAGGTGTAATTCCAATCATGATGGGCCTACCAGAATTATGACAGATGGGTAAATGCTGCAAATTGGTAGCAATTAAGAAAAACCTGTAATTTGTTTTGCAATAGGTCAACACTGTGAAACAACTGGTGAAAAAGCACATACAACTACTATTTGTTGCAGAAAAATGTAGTAAAGGCATGTAGTAAAGGCATGTTTCTATGAACATGTGCTTTTTCTTTAAATTTTCAATGAACAGTGACTTAAGAACAAATTTAATTTGTTTTAAGAATCAAAATCCCATCTTTCCAGCAAGTATTTTTGGTAACGAGGTTAAATACTGCAAACAAACTCTGAACCTTCGCAGAATATTTTGACCTCATTTCTGTTTAAATAAAGCAAGACTCTTTTATACTGTAATTGGAACATAAAAACCCCCAAAACAATAAAACTGTGTAACATTCTGCTCTTTTCTTTTTTAGGCACAGCAAGGATGAAAGGTGTTTTTTTTTAATTTTCTTGTTTGGGTTCATTTTAAATGATACACATATGTCTCCATAATTCCCATTATCTGAATTGGTCCCCTATGCTGGGATTTTTTATATAATATTAGTAAGGTAATGAAAACATATTTGTCCTTCAGACCTTTACAACCAATGCTATATACACCTCTGTAGTATGCCAGTCTCTGTACGTCTCCCCTTGTTTCTCGATTTCTTCTTTACTCTGATCTTTTTATTCCCTCCAGAAGCAATCTCCTAACCTGCAAAAGTGCTTAATGGACCATCTATTTCATCTTTACCCATCAATTTCTTCTTTCATGCATCCTACTTAAATTCTCAGCTAGGCTTGAAGGCTCATTCTATAAATATTCACATATTCCATTAGAGCACCCCTTCGTTTTAAGTTACACTGGCACATAAACATTTGCAGAATCACATTTTATTCCATCCCTCCTTTCCTCTGCTTAGCTCATCTCTGTGCCCAACAATCTAGTGATGAAGACTACTCAGAACATATCTGAAAAGCCATTTGGTTTCCCCAAGGCTTAAACACTCATTCAATCAAGTCATGTTCTGATTGTAGTGTCTTTGAACTGGCAAAATTTACAACCTTTCCTCAACAAAATCAACATCTTAGCTGATTTTAGGTCTGAGATTGTGATAAACTGCAATTCTGTACAATTTCCCTGAAGCCCTGAAAAGTCCTCTAACATCACAGGTTTTGAAAATGTTGTTAAGACTAGTTTTACTTTTATTTTGCAATGTGTATGCTATGGTAATGTCTGAATACTCACATATCTACTTTAATAATAGATCAAAGTTGAAGAGATTAAATATTAGACACATTGATAATTAATCTTAAGATAAACATATTTGTCTAAAAAAAGATGCCTATGATATTAAATCTCTAACTGAATTAATATCTTAATGTATTAACAGATTCTGTTTGGTATTCAGTTGATAAATTATATTTATTCAGTAGTATTATGTTTATGAGAGCATTTTTTTTCTGTCTAAACTTTTTGCATGGACTTATATACTCTTGCATGATGATTGATGTTTATCATTTTCTAACATTTTTTGATACTTTTGAGGTCCACTCATGTCCTCTCCTTAACACACACCCCAGGTGTGACTCCTAAAACTCTGATAGTTACACTGCTCTGTAACAGTGTGTGGATACTGGGCACTGACTGGATTACTGCATGGCATTTTGCTTTGGCCACTACCTTAGCTTAATATCTTATAGTAAGTAAAACCAAGACGTGGTAAAACGTGTATCAGTACCTGTACTACCTCCTGAACCATTTTGAAGTGGAAATCTTTAATTCTGAATAATGTAACTTTCAAAATGCAATCACTCCCTGTAACACTTCACAGTCCACAACAGTTTAATTCCATGGGAACAAGGATAAACTCTGCCTTTCTGCCAGGGGCAAAACACCTGCTCAAGTTACACAAGTCAGAGCAGTGGGGCTGGTAGTTCACTCAGAATATCTATCTTCTGCATTCTAGAAACCTTTTATTTTTGTGCTTGTTTTCTTGTGATAAACTTTCGAACAATAAAGTACAGACTATATTTTCATTTTCATTTTTGTTCCTTTTTAGTTGTACTTCCAATTTCTATGACAACTCAGTAAAATTCAAGTCTGTATTTTTATGGTATACTAAGTGAATATATAAGTAAAAATACAATAACATTACAAAACCTGTTTATCAACTTGTTCATTTAAACATACCCATTTTAGTTTGCTTTATTTCACCATTAGTATTTGTGTTCTCAACTGTTTGAATACAATTCACCTCCATTCCTTCCAAAGACGACCACAGTTTAAATTCTGTATATTTATATTAAATGCATTTTGGTCAATGGAACAACTTCAGTTTTCAACTAATAAGGTGTAGAATAAGCCATATTTGCATAATTTTTCAATGATTTACAATTGAACTTCCTAGATTGGGAACCACTGCAGAAATATTGTTATCAGATCTGATTATTCTGGGACTCTCTTTATGATTCCTTTTAAATGCTGGGGACATCTCAAAGTTGTATATGTCAGTGCACAAACTCAAATTTGGTTGCATGTAGGTTGGATACACTTCCTGTAATTCTCCAGTTTTATGTCAGAATGATATTCTTTCCAAAGTTCTCCAAAGGCATCGATCAACACGAACAGCTCCCATCAAAGGGAAGGGATGTAAGGAAGATGGAAATCTAAAGGGGGGGGAGGGGGGAAACCATCCCTGAATTGATAGGAAAGACAAAGGAATTAAGCAAACAGAGAACAAGTGAAAGCCAGCCCAGCCTGCATTACCAGTTCACTTCCCCCTCTATGTCCACAAGTGCCAATGATGAGAGATTGGCCAGTGCTATCTCCTCTCACTTGCTGATCTAACCTGGGCTACAGATCCTTGTACCCCTCAGCAATGCCATGTGGTCAGTGAAAAGAGAGGTAGTTGAAAGGACCCAAAGTGTTCAAAGCTGAGAAGTTCTTCCTGCTGGTAGCATAAGGTAAAACTCACAGCACCCAGTCTGGGAAGAACAGGATGAAGCAGCATATACGGAACAAAGAGTGAGCTGACAAATCTGTAAAGGTGGCTGAAAAACAGCATTAAAAACACTTAAATTCTAGGAAGGGGAAGTATTGATGCAGTTTTTTATTCAAGGGACAGGAGCTTGTACATCTCCTTTAAAAACACAAACACAACTTTACAAAGCTTTCTGTGCAAAAAAGAAAGGCTGTGGTTGCTTTTATGAACCCTTCTCCTATTGACAGTCCCAGGTTTTCACAGAATGGTCCATGAACCCACAGACTGATCAGAGATAAAGGATGGATGGAATAAGCCTCTTCAGGAGACAGATGACCTTCTGAGTCATTTCTCACAAGCCAATGAAAGAACAAAGTTTATCTGAAGCACGTAGGAAAAGGTGGACTGGAAGCCATAAACTGCAGAAGGGCTCTCCCCCTGCTCTCTTGATTCAAACTGTAGAGAGGTCTCCCACTGCTGCTGTCCCGATTGCTAAAGAATCTTATGAGAAAACCGAGGACATCATAGCGCATTTTTTTCACGGGGAGAAGGGAAGGGGACGGGAGGGGGAAGGGGCAGTTCAATTTGCATAGTTTGCGTAGGCAAATAAATACTTTCCTTTAACCTTTGCCAAATCTTGTAATTGCTTGGTATTAGTGTTCAAGCTGTAAGTGGAAGTTTTTAAACTAAGATAAACCCTGAGAAATCAACTCTTAAGCTCAGTGACCTCACAACACATCCAAGTTCTGGGAACAACAAAACACGCCCGGGAGGAGGGGCGGGACCGACAGAGGCACAGCCGGAGAACCGATGCTGGCAGCGGGTTGGTAAGGACACACAGTGGCCAGAGTGCCTGAAAGTCAATCTTACAGCGAGCCTCATGGAACCATCTTCCCGTGCCATGACGTCAGTGTTAAATTTCTGGAAGAACGTGAGCGCTTAAAGGGAATCCTATTGCTCCCTCGTCACTAAAGCGCTTACACAACTCGCTTTAATGTCGCCACCGCAAATCACTTTTACTCTCCTGCACGACATCGCTTTCAGGAATAGACACGTGACACAAATACCGCAAACGGCGCTTCACTCTCAGCCCGCCCTCAGCCCCTACCCCGCCCCTCAGCCCGCCAAGCCCCGCCCATGCCCCGCCCATGTCCCTCACTGCGCACGCGCCCCGCCCTGACGACCCCCAGCGCTCCCCCGGGCCGTGACGTCACTCCGCCACCTGCCCTCGACTCGACGCGCCACCCGGAAACGTCCGCCCGGGCACCGCAGCTGGCTGGAGAAAAGTTCCGGGCGGCTTTGGTTCCGGGGGCCGCCCGCATGAGGCGCGGCCGCGGCGATGATCCCGATCCCGGTGGTCGTGTGCGTGCTGGGCGGCTGGTGCGCCGTGTACCTGGCGGACACGCTGCTCAAGGTGAGGGTTGGGGGCGCAGGGCCGGGAGGACGTAGCGGCAGGCCCGTGCCCCGGCCCGCCTTCCCCCCCCTTCCGACACTCCCGGGCGGCCCGCGGGCCCACTCCCCTGAGCGGAGGACCCGCCGCCCCGCTCGGGCTTGCCGCGCTTTCCCGGGCTGCTGAGGGCTTCCTTCCCCCCAGAGGAGCCTCCTCGCCCCAAAGCCGGGCCCAGGGAGGCCGGGCTTTGCTTCCGCCCATCGTTCGGTTGAAAACGCCTCCACGGCAGCTACAGAGGCTTCGGTCCGCGTTAAAGGACCCAGCTTTTAATCTACTGCTTAAACAGTTCTGTGGCCATTTCAGTGTGCTCTCTGGAGTTTAATGTATTAGTAAAAATGCGACCTTAATTTAGAAATTTGCTTTGCAGAGTACGTGTTTTATATGTGTAGAGGATGTGTTTTACAATGATGATTTTTCTAAAAAATGTAAAAATTAATGCATCATTTTTTTAATGTCCGTAGTTTTATTGAAAAAAATAAGTTGAGACAGAGCTCGATGCAAATAACTTTAAAATAAATAAACTTTAATCTTCAAGACTTGTCCTTTTCCTCCTGAGGGAGGAGGGAAAGGCTTGAAGGGAAAATACACCAACAAGACAGTATTCATTTTATCTAGGATGTGTTTGTGCATTGCACAACTTTCATAAAGTGTTGTGGGGTGTTTTTTTAAAGCTCCGGAGGTATGGTTTCTAAGAGATGATTGAAGTTGCAAAGTAGGCTGTATACTGGTTAAATATGAGGGAAAATGAAAAGAAAGGTTTGATCTGGAATTCTCATTCTGAATGTTACGGTCCAGGAGCTGCATCTGTTTCTGCCAAGGCAGAAAGAGCCTAGTGGTATCAAAGTACAAAATATTCATGTTGTCACTCCTGTAAAGTATAGGAAGAAGAAATTTTAGGTGCAGAGAAAACTGAAAAGTAAGTGGCTCCCCCTGCAGCAAATTGGAAAGCAAGTGTAGCTCAGTAAATGATGAGAGCTGTTAATTGCAAAATATCAGTCTGTACATAATGACAATAACAAATACAGTCATCTACCTCAAGATTTTTAAAATTTTATTACAGAAATTCTATATTAGGTATTTGAAAAAAAAAGGTGGCATTGGCCAGGTGCCAGAAGAACATGCTTTGAGACACAGCAGGAAGGTCAGCCAGGAGGCTGCTTTTCTTTTGGCAGCAGCTTTGTGTCTGGTGAAGAATTTAGGGTATAAAGCAAGAACTGTGCTCAGGTAGGACTTGTTGTGCTGAGATGCTGAGACCATTTGCATCTCAGAGTTCTGAAATTTTTTTTCTGCATTAGACCATAAAATCATTCTCTTTTGTAATGAAGGAGTGACACTGTTTTTCTTGTTACAGCCTCTGGTAGAGGGAGGGAAAAAAACCCCACCTGGGGCCAACTTAGTGCCTGATTTATATTGCAAAAAGAAGGGGGAATGCCTGGAATTCTATAGTCAGCGTGAAAGTCCAGGGGGTAAATTTTAACTTTGATCTTTTAACTAAAAGTTGACAAAGGTTATTTAAAGTCAGGAAGTGTGTGGAAGCTGTTGGGTTTTAGTGAACTTGCTGGCAGATCACATGTGTGGGCATCTCAGTGATAAACTTCACTGTGAGCACCATAATCAAAATAGAATTTGGGTTAAATAACCAGATTTATATAATTAGGAAGCTCCAGGTTGCTTGTTTTACTGCTGGTACTGTAAATCTGCCACATTCACAACCTCACAAGGCTGATAGCAACTGTAGCAAAGGTACTTAAACCTCAAATCACTTACAATTTAATTACAGCAAAAGGACATACAGAGCATGAGTGAAAAGTAATACAGGAGCACTTTACCTTGCATGATCTTGTTGATAATTTTATTCTGTGAACTTGTTCCATGTGCAATGCCTTTTCCTCAGTTTCTTCCCTTACTGGTGTTGTTCAGATTTCAATCATTTTATTGGGCAGTCTGCCTTTTAGAAAGACTACAGTATAGGAAGTATAAATGTATTTTTGCACAAATAATTTCACATTGTCATATTGCTAAAGTTACATTATGAGATACATTTGTGTTAGCAAACTAAAGCTATGCTAAATCAAGCTGAATTTGGAGTGTTAAGTCCCTCTTGTTGCTCCTTATTGGAGCACTGTCATCAAAGTTTTCACTGAAGCTTGGATCCTACAAAAGGGAATCAGACAGATCCCTAATTTCTTTCTCCCCAACATCCTAAATTATCATATTTCATTCTGCCTGAAGGATCAGGAATGAGTGAAGGGTAAAAGGTTGTCACTCCTTCTGCTATGAGAAATAAAGGATGCATTAGACACATTGAACCAAGGTTAGCTCTCAGCTTTTAAGGTCAGGAAGCTGAAATGATTCAAAGCTCTTGAACAGATTTTGTCAGCAAAGAAGAATGTTAAGGACTCCTGCTTGCTGGCAGATATTTATGGAGATCCTGGAGTATTTAGCAGACATTCATTATTTTGAAGGTTTGCATAAATAAAAAAGGTATTGCTTTTATAGTAAAATTAGTATAACAAAGAACACTTAGATCTTGACTTGGAGAAGCAGAGAGAGTTTGAAATGAAACACACCAGGGCACGAGGCTGAGTGAGGAATGTGGGGGTCCTACTGTGGTCAGCACAGAGGGAGCAAAAGTTTGCATAGAGCTTTTTAATATATTTTGCAAGGGGATGCAGTCTTTTAGTGATCATAAATACTGCTTACACAACTTGTGAGGAAAATGTGAAACAAAAATTTTTGGCACCTTTTTTTTCCCCCCATTTTCCTCATTGGTCAGTGACTCCATATTTCTCATGGACAACTTCGTACTTATTTATGTCTTGCTACTACAGTGAGCCTGTGATGTTGTTGGAATGAATTCAAAGGGAAGGATTTGTGGCATTTCTAGGGAAAAAAGTGGGGTTTGCATGTGATAAAATGAAAACATTTTCAAGTTCCAAATTAATGTATCTGACTGCCTCTATTATAATAATGTTTTTTGGACTCTATGTGAATGAATAGGATGTGTTTTCTTAATTCCCAAAAGAGAGTTTCTCATATCAGAGGTACTTAATGACATATGTATTTCTGTTTTAATTATCTGGTAGATTATGCAAGGAGGTCTTTGTTTATTTGGCTTATGTAGTACAAGTGTAATCATTTTTGCGGTCTCTTCTATTAAAGTTTAAAAAGCTGGGTTACCAAATGCCGATCTGATTGTGGACACTAAACGTAATGGTGTCACAGGGAGTGAGCAGTGTTGATTAGGGAAAGCATTACAATGAAAATTTCTGTTGGTGCCCTCAGTTGGCTGAACAAAAATGTGGCTGAAATCAATAGGATGAAGAAGAAGGAAGTGACACAGCAATATATAGGCAGAAAGGATAAATGTTGTAGTAGGTGATACATGAACAGTGACCTGGGTAAAGGAATCTCACGTCCTAGGAAATTCGTTGCTTGAAATAAACTTTTAGTGTTCAAGTTTTAATCAATTTGACAAAATGAGAAAAGCTGTTAACATAGTTCTGCAAAATGAGATCCTGACCCCCCACCACCACTGTGGCAGGGCAGGAGGAAAGCAAGAAACCTGGCAAGTTCTAAATTTGTTTAAAGAACCACAACAGCCAGAAACTTGTGAAGTTCCTCTTGGGGGAGGAGAAGGAAGCCTGTTGTGAACTACACATTCCAGATGTCTTCAGTAGGTGCTGCTGCTTGTAGGGAACCCTGGGAACGATGTTCCAGTTCAGACAGCTCCAAGGATTTGTCTGGATTATGTCAGAGACACTTCTGCCTTGGGAACTGCCCAAAGTCAGGAGGCTCAAGCCTCTTGTGTGCTCTTCCTGAGCTATGAGTTCCTCTTTCACCTCTGAGTAAAGCATTCCTTCTGCTGGATTTCTGACAGTAGCTTCCATGAAGCAGGTGACTAAAGTTTGTTGAGAATGCAAGTGTCATATAGTATGAAGTAGCAATTGCAAAACATGTCTATTGCTCTTATAAGAGCAGCTAATACTGCAGGTAAGTATTAATCGTATAGTTTAGAGGTCACATTTCTCATCAAGAGACATCTTTGGAACTACTAGAAGTGTACTGAAATGCTGAGAAGTTACCATAGTGAATCACCATTGCAATACCAGTCGATAATTCCTTGTGGGTTTTTTTTAGCATGATCAAATATTTCAGAGTCTCTGTGTTTGGAAAGTAGACCTCATTTTTACCCTTACTAATGGATATCTGCAATACTGAGCCATATCTCACCAGTATTAGAAACAGTTTTTTTCAGCTGAAGACAAAATAAGTGTTTTCCATTATTGTAGTCTTTAAAATGTTGATTGGAATATAATTGCTCATTCAAAGAATACCATCAACAGTCTTTAGCCTTCTACCTGGACAGTAGAAGTGATTTAACACTGGGAAAGATGACATAAGATCATGTTTGTCAAATAACACTGGATCACTCTCACAAACCTAGAACTGTTACAAATGACATCAAAACAGTGGCATAACTTTTTCATATTATGTGTCATACCTACCTATAGGTCAAAATATAAAGAATGTGTAGGACATTTACCTGAAGGGATACATCTGTTTTTATATTAACAGATCACATTTACTGCTTGGTCACATTACAGAATCTTCCTGGAATTTTTGGTCCAACTGATTTTCCATTGTTTTGCAGTCATCCAGCTCTCTGAAGGCATCATATGAAGACTGGCTGCTGACATATGGCCTGAGCATCTCTCCCTTTCACATGCGATGGCAAACAGCTCTGTTCAACCGCCAGTTCTACAGCTGGGGGAGATGGAAACCCAAATTTCTGTATTTATGGTATAAATTCCGGATTTTTTTTTTCTTCTGTCAAATACAGAGTCAACAGTTGAACCATATCTGTGCCTTTCAGCCTTAAAAATGCAATGGGTAGACGTGGTTATTTCAGTAGGCTAATGATAAAACCAGATTAGAGTGGCTGCTATAATTGTACTGTGCCAGTTTAAGTCTTTCTCCTCTACTAAAACAATACATAATTGTAATACAGGTTGCATATTGAGATGCTATAGAACTAGAAATCTCTAAACCTGTGGTTTGAAGTTCTTAAGAGTACAGCTATTGCGTGCACTACTGCATACAGAAATAGGTCTGAAAGCAGCTTCTCATATTCATCTGTCCATCACTTCCCTCACTGGACCCTGAGCTCTCCCCAGTCTCTAGAGTTTACCAGGTACTCAGCTGTGTCCCTGTGGTCAATCACTGGGCAGACATTCAGTAATGATACCTGCTCAGAAGCACACTGTTCACCTTCTGTCTTTTATCTGCCTTCACCTTTCCCTGCTGAGGTTGCGCAGTGCTGGGAATGGGTAGGTGAGTAGGGTGGTTTAGTGTGGGTGCTCCTGAACTGGTTTAGGAAACTATTGCTCAGTTGCCTTCCTAGCATTACTTTGTATCTGCTCTGAAAATATAAAATGAGTAAGGTTTGAATTTCTTTTCGTTTCCCTTATTGCTACCCTCAGTGAGATAGTAATAAAAGAGAGCTCTGCTTCATTTTGGTTTCTCTGGTATGTAATGATTTTGTAATAATCAGTCTGAAATAGTTCTATATCAATTACAATTTGTAATGCATATAACTTATTACAGTATAGTGTTTTCCCTGGTCTCTTTAATTAACATTACAAGTACATGTTGCTTAAAATAAATCTACTAATTCCCAGTGAGCTTCATTAAGGATGGTAAGAGAACAGCTATGCTATTGTGAGAAGAAGGAGGACTGCTGGAGAAGTGTTTTAGTTAGAAAATAAATGTTATCACATCCTTCAGCTATGGTACAGTGTAAAATAATAATGCTGAATAAAAATTTACCACTAGATGGAGTGACATGAATTGAAATTATTTTCAACACTGATTTTAATGAAAACTAAATTGATGAGAAAAACAATGTTGTTTAAATAATTGATGTTAATCTGATCTTGCAGTTGTACCTTTTAGTTGTTCTTTAAAAAAGATTTGAGTCCCATTTAGCACTTCTTACTGTTTATAAGAAAGATGCAAAATGTATTGAAAAAGCTTATAATTTTATAAGCTACCCCGTCATTTGATCCAGGTCTCTAAATGTGTGATGATGTGGTGCATCTTGGTCAATTATACATTGTTAGTTACGTTTATATATTATAGCTAAAGGCAGGTTACATGGATCGGGTAGCAGAATACAATTTAGAAAGTGTAAGAAGAGAATAAAAATATTCGAAAATTTATCAAGATGTGGTTTGATGTAAAACATTTATTAACCATGGAAAATATTGTATGTTATTAGTGTTGTGTATATATATATCCTATATATTAGTATATAATTATTGTTATTTGTTTCCTTTAGGTAATATTTTTGTACTGGATTGCTGATACATGAATAGTAGTAGCATCAGATAAGTGTTTTGTGTGCTAAGTTGTGCTAGAAAGCAGCTATATACACCCCATCTTCTTGTGGCTGTGGGTTGCTAAACTATTTGCTTCTCTTTGTAGGTTCAGCGTAGGAATGGTGTTTGGAATAGTTGCCATGTTTGGCTCTGTTATTCTCCTCGGGAAGACACTGATGCAAACACTGACACAGATGCTCACGGAGGCACCGAGAGCCCAGAACGATCGTATGTTGCAGGTCGTGGTAAGTGTGCTCTCCTCAGGTCTTTATGTGAGAGCTGTGATATAAAGCAGCTTCTTAATGGGGTATGTGATGCTTAAATATTCCCATGCAAGAATAACCAGACTCTTGATGTTCATCTACATGAAAATGTCCTGGTTTGTTTTCGGCCTTAAAGATGGGGAGTGGGTATAGTAACAGAGGGCGGATGAAGGCAAACACGGAAGAGTTTATATTAAAAATTCTCAGGAGTGGGAATTGGCTAGTCATTTTGAAAAACCCTAAATTATAGTACTAAGAATATAAAACAGAGCTAAGAATTTGCCTCCTGTGAGCTGTGCAGTGTAGAGTTCACAGGAACAGACAAGTCTGTTTCATGTACTACAATACAAAACATCAGTGGAGAAGAAGTGCAAAGAGCCTTGTGTGATAGTAGAAGCAAAGATTTATTAGTGAGGAGGTGGCATTTTTTTTGATTGTTCAACGACTTATGACCTAATTTACAATCTGAAATTTAAAGTACTGTTTCCAGCAGTATCTAGTTAAAGGCCTAATAACAATGTATTTAATTCTTTTAAGGATTTCTGATGCTGGACAATATATTGTATGGTTTTAGAACAGAATGTATTTCACAGAATGGGAGAGATTGCAAATCCTGTCTTCCTTATCTCTACGCAAGGCAGTAATGGAAGAACTGGCATTGCCTTACAACAGTTTTAATCTGGAAGGGTTCCTACCTACCTTTTGTACCCCAGGAGTGCTATCTGGACAAAATGTGTGGTCATTTTCCAGAACTGCGGAAGGTCCTGTGAGATTTCTCTGCCTTCTGCTACATGGCTTAGAGCAGGGGTGCCCAGGCATTTTACTCTAAGTACTCAGCTTTTCTAGTGAACGTCCTGTAAATGTTAAACCAACTGCATAGAGCTAGACTTAAAAAATTACATGAGTGCAGGAAGCCTGATTATTATTAGCATGTGCCATAAACCTGGTGCCTTTGGATGGCTCGGTCTGTTTCACACATGCAGGTGAATATAGCGAATGCAGAATGTGTTGGCAAAAACAGGCAGTGAGATCTGAGAGACAACTGCTGGCACTGCCACTGCCATCACCCACTCCACAGCCTGCTCCTGAATTATTTCCAGAAACAGACAGGAATGGGCAGTATGTACATCCCATAGAGCACAAGTGGAACTTGAGACAGAAAATTTTTAATTTACGTGCCAACAGGGTCTCTCCTAACCGTGTGTGTCTATTACATTCTGGAGTAAGAAAAGCCTCCCTTACATCTTCATTTCCTGAAATCATTATATGAATCTATCCACTTCTGTGACACCAGAGTAAAGTGGTCTTTGTCGATATATTGCTCTTTGGAGAAAATAACGTAGAGACAGCCAAAGTAAAGATGAGCCTTTGGAATTAATCTGGTGTGAATTGAAACAATGAAAGAAGAAAAGTAGGACAATGTTTGCAATTCAATGTGGAATTGATTCCTCAGTGACTGCCTGTGGCAATATGACTGTATTCAAACCGAGCATTGACTGGCACTGAGAACAATTTACTATATAGGGATAATGTAATGTCATCTATGGGGATATAGTTACTTCTCCTAACTTAACTCTTCCTTTCCTACCTCATTCTTTTGTTCCTGAATGGTCACAGTTGTATAATTCTGCTTTTAATGAGTTTCAGTATTCTTTTTAAGGGGAATGAGCTAGCATAAGTTGACACAGAACAGGGACCCATTTATGGTTGTTAAGAGGTGAAGAACAACTGAGGATGACTTTCTCACTTAAATTATTTACTTGTATTTGACTGCCTGGAGGAGAATGAGTTAGTTAAAAAAAAAAAAAACAAAACGCACTTTTCTTTTTCTTTTTTAACTTAACTTTAGCCTGTGGCATAAATCTGTTTAACCTTTTAGCCTTTGGCTATGGAGAGAGGGAGGAACAATTCTGCTTATGTTTTATTAAGATTTTTATACCCTTCCTCTTTTGGTCAGTCATGTACTTTGTTTAAAATACTTAACTATAGGTAACTGGGCTGTTTTTCTTCAGCTTCCCCCTGTGTTGGTTGCCTATTGACACAAATAGGAAGGAGGCAGATCAGTTACTAGCAAAGGATCTTCTTTTATTAAAGGCATTTCCTGAAGACTATAAAATATAAGATGGCATACTTTTTTACAAAATACTGCTATTGGTTTCAGAACCCTTCATGAGAGGTAGCTTCTGTTTTAGGTGAATCTGAAAATAGCTTCTTTGATGTGAAGTCTGAAAGCAGGGTGCTGTGTTCTAGCAGGCCATATTCCTGGTGGCATTGAGATGGCAACTCTTGCTATGGCTGTCTGTCCTCTCGTTGCAGAGGGCCACTGGCAACACCACTTGGAAATGCTTTAGTGCCAGCAGCTGATGCTGCAATACAACCAAGGGATGCTCAAAGAATGGAGAGCAGGTGTCTTCATCCAGTGAGGTACCACAGTCGTGCCAGTTAAGATAAATATCTTAGTCATGATCACACTCTGGACAGAATTTGTGGAATTATTAACATTAATGAAAACAGTCTTTTGAAGGATTTATTTGAGCTATTTCAGCCTATTGTAGAGTTCTGCTGCATGGGTAGGTGAATGCATGTAAGTGTGGAATGTGCAGAACTGAATGGAGGTAGAATCAAACCTGCTCTGGATCTGCAGTTGGATCTGCACCCTTTGGGTTTCCACAGGGGTGGTTTTTATGGAGTCCTATAAACAGACCAGAAATTTTTGACTATAGCATCTCTTTTGTGACACTGGATTGCAATTCAAGTTGTGTTTACATCAGCTGTTAGTGACTGCAGTGGACTGCACCCTGCCTCCAGTGGAAAAAGCTGTGGAGCAGACAAGAGAACTGCCCCAGAGAAGCAGCAGAAGTGGCCTTGTTGTCCCACTGGAGCATGGCCCTGAGGGGAGGTGGAACTGGGCAGGATGAAGGTCCATCAGCAGGAAAGAGGGGTTGGTTCCTAATTCTTTGAGAAGTGACTGCACTGAAGCCTGTCTGGAAGCAGCTGGTGTCTCGTAACTAGTGCAATGAGGGACCTGGTGAGTGGTGGGAATCCTCCAACAGGAAGAATGCGAGGGGCCTGCATATTATGTCTTATGTAAATTAAAATACTATGCTCGTTTCAAGTGGGTTTTTTTAAGGTTAAATTGCCGTATGTAGACAACCAAAACTACATAGATGAAAACGATCGGTGAAAATTACCTTTATTTTGATCCTGTAAACTTGGGATAATCTTGTAATTTGTATGGGGAGAGAGAAGGGAGACTGTTCAGTCACTTTTTAACTTTTACAGCTCATAGTGTTTTAAGTGCCATACAATTTTTATTGTTTTCTTTTGGGGGGTGGATCTTCTCTATAGCTACGTGACGGGCTGTGGGAAATTGTGAACTAAGAATTTTAGTAAGCTCAGAATTGCCAAGCCTGTTTCATTTGAGTGGAATTCTGCGTACGTTTTTATGAACTTCTCAAGCTTAATATAGTGTAGGACACATTTGGTCAGGGCTGTGGGGAATAAATAGGGCAGGGAGAAGGCTGTTGTGCCTGGAGAGCTATTTAACATTCAACAAAAGGATATATATTTAATATATGTTACAATACATTGGATAAGTTGAGAAAAGAGGTACAAAGTGATACTGTTGCATGAGAACAACCCCTGTGCTGTTGTGGATCTGAGGAAGCTGAGAGCAGGAATTTTAGAGGTAAAAGGATTCGTCTTTGTACCTCTTGGTTTCCTCCTGTGTTTTGTTTTGTTGTCATGCCCACATCAACAGGTGCCTGGTGTCAATTTGCCTGTCAGCCAGCTGACCTATTTCTTCTCTGCAATCCTCATCAGCGGTGTGATACATGAAGTCGGCCATGGGGTGGCAGCTATTCGGTAAACACAAATTGCTTTTCTCCTACTCTCTGTCAACAAAGCCTAATATTCCAGAGCAGTTACCCGAGAATGCTGTTAGCACTGTTTTGGTTTATCTGGAGAGACTGTTCAGTCTGTATTTCATAGCTTCCTTACATTTTAAGTTTGGAAGGATGTACAATTAAGGATAGAGTTTTAATGCAGTGTCTACTCTACAGTTAATGAGAAAGGACTTCTGCTTTGCAAATATACAGTGCTGCATTGGGTTTAAAATAATACTTCTTTTAAGTGGTTCTGTTTTTCACAGAGCAATTTCATTTCTGCACCTGTGGCAGTTGAAGAGGACCCATGTGCTGTTGCACAATGATACTTTAAAATGGATCTTAAATGTTTGTTTAAACATAGCTTGTGAAGTAGCATATGAACGAGTTGAAGCAATAACTCAGTCAAATGTGATTTGCCCGTTAACGTCAGGGATTTATTAATTTTGATCAAATTGTATTTTTAATGTCCTTAACTATGATGACTACTTCACAAAACTTTTTTGACAAGTTTAGTCATTACTGTTAAATGCCACTCCAGCATAAGAAGGTTGAGTGGTGATTACTGGGACTGATATTCAGGTGTCTTCCCTGTCTTCAGCATCATTATCCGTCCTATAAGCGTGAAGCCCTAAGTTGTTTCTCTGATGTTCTTGAGCAAACAACTTCATTTTCCCCCATTACTACCTTTTTTTATAACCCCAAAAGTTCTCAATTAAAGGAGTGGCTTGGGACTCTGTGTTTCGTATGCTCTGTTTGTCTTTCAGCTTTATTCCCCCGAATAGTCACAGGGATTTTTCCATAGAAGATGAAGCTCTTGCTCTTGCTCATCCCACCACAGGAAGAAACAACAAAATTTTCTTACATTTTGCTGACTGACTGCAGAGAAGCTAGGAGTAACTACAGAGCTTTTTTCAAATAGAAAGAACAATGCTTATGTCTGATATCTTTATTCAAGATCTAGAGCAAACGTTCTGAATATTCAATTTTGGGTTATGTTTTTGTGAAAAAATTGTTTCCCATCTGTTTCCAGGAGAGAAATTAGTTTGTCCAATGTATACCTTGGCAGCCAATGTTGCTACTGCTGTTTTCTGCTTGACTTTATTTTCTTCCTAGACCAGTTGGGTCTATAGTGCTGTTACTGTAAATCCTCAGGGTCTAGGCTTTACTAAATAGCTGTGGGCAAATTTCATTATTCTGGCAAGTCACTTAGCCTTCCTGAATCCTAATAAACTTTTGGCAACTTCAGTGCAAGGTAACATTAGCAGTGAACTACAAGAGCTTGAAATATTTGATCCTTAGCTTAGGTCAAGGCTTTTACCAAAAAAATCATTGACTTCTTCTTCACTCTGTGCCTTCTACCCAAGTCATGAAATCATGTATAGGTGTTAGAGTGGCTGTTACTAATTGGTAGCATGGGTGAGTCTGGTGAGTTAGCTCCACAGAATTAGTGTATGACTTCATTCTGAAAAATTTTTTGTACTTCTGTTCTTTGTATATACACAGTAAACAAATAAATGTGAATAAGTAGAATGTTATACCCAGTATACTGTCTCAGTAAAGATATGGTATTAGCTGATCTGTGCCTGGTTTGTCTTGTTACATGATTGTCTCATGCCTAACGTAATTTCTAACTTCAGAAAAACTTAATGTATTTGTTCCAAAACATTCCACTTAAAAGCAATTGTAAAACCTCTGAAAAAAAATATTATCTGTATGATAGTGTCAGCTACTAATATATTTAAATAGAATCATAGAATATTAAGCGTTGGAAGGGCATTAGCATTTGTCCTTTTAACCTCTCGAATTGTTTTCATTTTTTCAGATTACATTTCCTTCATTTTTGTTAGTTTAGAATTTACTCTAAATTTTGTTTAGGAGAAACAAAGAAATTGTAAATTCCAGAAATCTATAAATGTTTCTTTAAAAGGGAAGCAATTGCTTCTTGCAGATAATTTTTCATAGATGGCTTTGAAACTGCTTCCTACAGGCTGCCTTTTTTTTACTTAAAAAAAATACCCCAAATGTTAAAATATATTTTAACTTGAAAGTAGGTGGTTTTTTAAAAAAAGTATTTTATGTATTACTGGGAGAAAGGAAGCTGACCTTAGCCTTTATTTTTTTACCAGACTCACAGATGAGTGCTGCTTCAACATGGCAGCTACTGCAGAAAACATTCTGTAGTTTAATTATCTTTCAGTTATTGGTATTATGAAAAATAATTTCATTTATAATTATCATTTTAATTATTTTTGTTGTCAAAAAGACATGTGCTATGTAGAATCTCTCAGTTTTTCTTTTGTTTATTTGCAGTAACACCACTACATTTTTCTTTTATTCTTTTTTAAGAGAACAAGTACGATTTAATGGATTTGGGATTTTTATCTTCATTGTCTATCCTGGAGCATTTGTTGACCTTTTCACAACTCACTTGCAACTGATATCTCCTGTCCAGCAATTAAGGATATTTTGTGCAGGTAATAGTTTGTGCTTTTTAATTAAATCTTTGCTTAGCACTGTTATTTATTCTACAGGCATCATTTGTGAATCTTTGATAGAGCATTAGAATGAAAAAGTACCCAAGCTTCTCTTTACCTAAAGATGATCCTTCTGTTCTGAACCTGCATTGTCATTTCAGAAAATCATTTGATCACTGTCCATATTGTGCTGCTTTCTGGGCTAGAGCTGTCTGTTTCTAGTGTCTTAAATGAATACCAATTTCCTGTCCTGAAAAACATTATATTCTAGATCTGATTCAGAATAGTTGTGCATAAGAAATTCCAGTTGTGTGGTTGGGGAAAAAATGTAGTTTCTGACCTTCCTCTCATTAGAAAAAGCTCTTACACCAGCTCAGGTGCAGAAGCACCTTTTTGTCTTTTTTGTTTGTTTGTCGTGTGGAGTTTTTTTGCATGTCATATGGCCTAAGTAACAAAACCTTGGAGCACACGAGCTGGAAAATACTCAGTCAGAAGATGTGGTATAAGAACACAACTTGCTGTCACAGGTGAACATCCTTGAGCAATTCAGTACCATTTTCTGCAATAGGAGCAATCTATTTTTCAGTAGTATTGTAAGTGATTTTCATTGACCTGTGAGTTGTGTTATTATACAGGTCACTGTGTTTTGATGTTGCCATCAGGAAGAAATAAAGGTTAAAACACAAATGTCCAAAGAGAATCATAGGTTATGGCTCCAAATAACCTCCAGATAGTTTTGACTTGATGTTTTTTGAAGCCTCTGGCTGCTGGGAAGTAGAGCCCTGTTGCTCTGGAAAGGCAAACTGAGACTGCGTTATTCTGCCTGAACCACTCGTATGATTATTTCTATAGACAAAAGTGGTTCCCAAACAACTTAAACGGAGATAGAGAAGTTATTATCTTGATTTAGTTCTTGATACTGATGATTTTCTAGTGCAGGGGACAGTAGGCTAGCAGCCAGCTTGTTCTAATGTTTAGTTTCTAGTATTGTTTCTTGAATATTGCATCTAAAACATCATATAGGGTGTAGACATACAGAAGCCTTTAGCAAACTTGTTTTCAAGCTTTCATAAATCAAGTAAATAATTACAAATGTTAGGTAAGTTAATGTATCTATATTCCAAATATTCTAATCAACAAAAATAATTCACTGCAATAAGCTAATTTTTATGAAGTCTGATTTCTCAAAGTAATCAATTTCCATTTTCAGCTTCAGTGAACAGAACTGAAAGAAAAGACATTGATTTTCAAAATGGTTGCCTACGTAGATTCCTGAGAAATTATCTAGAAAAATTAGATTCTAAGCTGTAATACAAAATAATTGTTTGCATGTTTTGATGGCAAGCAAACACTTATAGTAATTTGTCATGTTTCTTGGGAAACCTGAAATAGGGTAATACAAGGTAAGGAGCAAGCACATTGCAAGACTGGCTAGCATGAACAGCTTGCTTTCAGTTTAGTTATAACTAATACATGCCTTTTTTTACAGTTAATGATTGATATGTTTCAGAACTAGGATATTTGATAATGATAAAATGTGTTACTCGGTAAATGACTAATTTGTTTTAATTGTCAGAACAGTTGAATGAGCCTATTCTCAGTGTTCAGAAGATTTGAATTTACAGAGACATGCTTTCAGATTTTTGTATGGCAGCCAAGTAACAGAGCTAGAGTAGAGGACAACACTAAATACTCCACCTATACTTTGGAGATTAAGCAGTATATTTGTTGTACAGCAGATGGCATCATGAGTTCAAGGAAATGAGCGTTCCTGCAAGACTTGTAGTATTTAGAACATAATTTCATGCCTGCTAGAGGAAAAGTGCTTCTGTGCAGAACTTTCTTGCAATTAGTTCGATTATTTATATTACTTTTTAAGATAATTTTAATACATTTTGTCTCATCTTTAACAGGAGTTAAATATTTTTTTAATTAATTATCTTTTAAAAATTTAATAATTCATAAATTATTTTAAGGTGGTTTAAGAGTTGTGTAAAGTGTCCCTTTTTAAATATAAGGAATTAAGTATCTGAGGATGAGGCTGTTTTAGCAAGATGAAGTTGAAGGTATACTGAGCAGTGTGCCTCTACAGGTATGCTCATTTTGAGCATGTTTATTTTTCTGTGGATCACCTGGGATGAGTTTAAAACCTTTCTATTTTAGACTTTTCTGCTGTATTCCACACAGCTAGCTGTCAATTATGGCAGTAAGGCTCATGTTTTCCAACTGTTTGAAAGTATTCCTTGTCACACTCTAGCAATTCCATCACCTCTTTCTTATTTATTATGAGGTTGAGTTTTTTTTTTTCAGTTTTCTCTCTGTAGCAGCCACTCTCTTGCAAAGGAATTTTGTTTCCATTTTTCATTTTTATTTTTTGTTAAGCTGTTAAACTGAAAAAATATTTTTAAGATAAAAAGGTTAAAACAATAAAGTTAAACTATTTACTTACTGCTTTTGGATTTGTTGCACTTGTGTGTCTGTTCGCGCATATGTGTGTGTATGTGAGATAAGGAGTACTGATTGCAGAAACATTTCCTCTATCTGATTGCCTTTCAGTGAGATGCAATTAAAAACTATAGAAAGAGAAATTACTTTGAGAAGTGTCTGCTAGTGGAAATGGCAACAAACCCTTACTTCAAGTACTTCAAAAATGTCTCTCATTTCTGCAGAATTAGAAGTGTAAAAGAAGACCAGGTGAGATGTAGAGATAGAGAGGGGAGATAAGAGTCTGCCGTATGTTCCCATTCCTGTGTTATATACGCTTCAAGAAAGATAGGTTTAATATATTTTTAGATATATTTACTTCAATTCCTGTCCTGTAACTGAACTGTAAATACAGAATTGAATCAAACTCCTCGTAATAAGACGAAGCACTGTAAGAAGGAAATAAGAAGTCTTTAACATTGCAGTGTTCCTGCATTGTTCATACAAAATGTTTGTGCAAGAACACAAACTCAGTGAGAAAATTGGAACAGTACTGAATGTGGAAAGCCATAAAGCTTTGATAATGAAAGCCAACTGTGTCTTATGATAGTAGTTCATTTCCTCCTATGGAGAACAACATACTATAAAGATTGCAATTGCAAATATGTTCCCCAGAATAATGTGTCAGGAAATGCTGATTGCACAACTTAATTTCTTGATGTGGTTTTAGGTCCAGATTTGCTTGTCAGAGAAGCCTTTTTTTCAAATAATTTTCTAAGCTCGTTTGGCTCATATACATGTAATAATTTCAATTGAAATAATGGAGATAACCATGACAAATCCTGAATTGCCACTAAATTTCAGACATCTTGCTGACTAGGGCAAACAGCATTTATTAAAAGAATAAGCCCATTATTCATAAATTCAGCAGTTTATTGTGATAGAAGGTGACAAGTACTACATTTCATTCCTTTTTTTATATATATATGATTGAAGACAACTCTATAGATAGAAACTGTATTTTAATAATTGATTCAGAAGCCCAGTTTATCTTCTGGGTGTTCTGCTCACTGCATACTTAGAAAAGTAATGGTACATGATGAAATCTCCCTGTGGTAGAATGACACCTTAGAAGTGGATTTACTGCTTGCCTGTCTTTTCTGATAGTATAATTCTCAGGGGCTCAGAGGTTTGTCTAAAACTTCCTTACAAAGTGGCATCATAGAAACAAAAGTTTGTAAAGTAATAATGTATGTATTCTTTTTTTATGCCTATGTTCAACACTAATTAACTTTTTATCCATTCTTACAGTAACAATTTCAGGAAAGCTAATTAGAAGGTAGCTGTAGAAAAAGTCCAAAATCAGCTTTGTTATTAGTTTTTATTTAGAATCTTTTTTTTGCTTCTTTTTAGGGGTGTGGCATAATTTTGTTCTTGGTGTTGCCAGTTTCATGGTTTTGTTTCTGCTGCCAGCCATTCTTTTCCCTTTTTATTACACGGGTGTTGGGGCACTTGTCACTGAGGTTGCAGAGGTAAGAAAAGATCTTTCCTGTTTTCATATTATATGCTTTGTGACCTGTAATGTATCTCTATCTCTTATTAGCACAATCAGATTTAGTCAGTGCAGCACTCTTGAGAATCAAATATATTGAACTTTTTGCTTAAAGTTTTCTTCTTAGTCTCATGTATTTTAATATTAGTAAATAAAAGAACATAGTGTGAATAATTATAGACTATTCAGCATACTATAAAACTGTGTAGGTGTTTGAGATGAGTTTGCAGCTTATTTCTGGAGGGGTTAACTTTTTTTCAGTATTGGCACAAAGCAAATCTACTGGAAACTGCATTATCACTCTAGTTACTGTTATCTGGTTTTAATGTTAAAGATTATTTTGAGCTGAGTTCCTTGTTTAGTCAGCTGGAAGCAAAGTAGAGATAGACTTCTGAGATTCTGGAAAGGCCTGATTTTTTTTCTGACTTAATCAAATACAGCATAGTTGAACAGCACAGCTGAAAGGATTCAGCCTTTCTTCGATCTGAAAGTTAACTGATGTAACTGAGGGAGTGACATTTATAATGCTTTATTACCTTTTAAAGTATAGGTACACACCACTTTCTTGAAAGTTTCAGGGTATTCATTTAAGTTGCTTGAACTTAATATGTTGTGAGGCTTCTTACCATTTTAACTTGTATGAAAACAATTACTCAAATTTGAAGAGGTCTTAGGGACACTTGGAGGTCCTCCTTTCTTCCCTTTCTTCCTTTTCCTTCTTTGCATTAAATAGTCATTATTTGTAAAGGATGGTATTTTTTGTAATGCTTTTATCATAAATTGAAATAATCAGTTCTAGTGGAGTCAGAAATTTTGTTTCTAAGGAAATAGTATCTTAACCTAAAGATTTCGTAGGTATTCAGTAGAACTGTAAACTAATCTGTATAGTTCTAACTACAATAAGATGGCTGACTTCACTGTTTTTCTCAGGATTCTCCTGCCAATGGACCAAGAGGTCTTTTTGTGGGAGACCTTGTCACTAACCTACAAGACTGCCCAGTTTATAATGTGGAAGACTGGAATTCCTGTCTGGGAGACATTTCAGAGAAGTCACAGGTCGGCTACTGTGTAAGTGCAGCCACCCTACAGCAATTAAGCTTTCCAACTAGAGGTATGACTTTAGGTGCTCTCCTCATTATTTTATGTATTAATTAATTTATATTTTAATTTTATCATGTTTAAAAGACTGTTTTGGATTTAGGATTTGTTGTTGGGGTCAGATTTCTCATAAGTCAAGTCTGCTATCCCATCTTAAGCAGTTACCAGTGCTGTTTTGTGAAATCTGAAAGTGAGGACAAGGTAGACAGAAGAATTTCTCTTGTTTTTCAGTCATCCTGTACAAATACCCTGTACGATCTGAATAATAAAATTTGCTTTTTCAGGATATTGCAAAACTTGGTTATTATCAGTAATGCAATTATCTCCTCTATTTTAAGTTCCGTTAACTTAAAATCACTCAGTGATCTTTTGCAGTGATCCTTTGCGTAAACTCCACGCATTACCTTACAGCTTTGATCAGCGTGACATTGCAAATTGTATGGCTTAACCCAATGATGTGCTTTATTATGGTCACTTCTTCTGATGTGTCTCACTATACTGGTTTTGTGTCATTGCCCATAAACTCAGTTTTGTCTGGATTGCACATATTGCTTCTGGAAGTCAGTCTGTTTCCATGTATACATTAGAGTGCTTGTTGCTATAAGGGCTTACCCCTGAGAAACAAAAAGAAAAAAAATGTGAACTGAACTAAACCAGAACAATAAACGAAAGTTAAGTAGAACAAAAAAGAACAGTCAAGTGAAATTGGCTGAATGTCTCATGACATACCCTAAAGCTCTCTAGACTTTCTTACATGCAAGCATCCATGGAAACTGAATTCCAAAGGTAAGGGGCTGCTGCTGAGCGAAACCTATATGATGCTATTCAGAGCTTTAAAATTTTCACTGCATTTTTCCATCATACTGGAAATAAACAGAAGGTCAGGCAACTTGACTACCCTTGTTTGATGCATTGTAGTACTTTTGTGAGACTGAAAAGGTATGTAAGGAAAATAATCTTACAGCTGGAACTAAGATAAATATTTAAACTGGAAACTAGTGGAGTATGGGTGAGAACCTGCTTTTAGAAACCTGACAGTTTGGATTATACCTCTGAAGAGGAGGGCAACTTTGGCACATGCTTTCAGCTGGGCAGGGCTGGTAAGAACCAATTCTCAGGCACTGTAGGTATATGTATGCTGAGGTTCTGCTGTTCTCTGAAATGCAATTTCAGAGTAATGGGTAATAAAACTGCATATTCTGCAGTTGAACCAGTCCTATTTAGATTGAAATACTAGAGGCTTAATACTGGAGGCTTGGTATTGCTTCCAAGCTTGGTTGCTTTATTGTGTTAGCAGCCCTTTGTCCCCACTGCTGCCTTCTAATCAGACTAGTCTGTCTGCATTTTTGGAGTCATAAGCCTCCAGCAGTGAGAAATATTCCTCTGAAATTAAATGAACTCTGTTTGGTCTCTAGCAGCTGTCATTTATCAAAACCTTGACAGTTCACAACTTGACATAAATACAGAGTATCAATAAAAATGTATATAGCAAATGGACCCCATCTACTTGATCATAAAACAAATGGAGAGTAAACTACCTGAGTATGAAGCTAGACAGAAAACAATGCTCCAAGGACCTTCCTGAAATTAAAGTGTTTTCAATGTAGTTTATAAGGAAACTAATTTCATGGTCATTCACTGTTCAAAAATCTATGTGGTTTCTTAGCCTCAGGGTACTTGAAGAAAGGTTTGTATGGTACAGTGCTTGCACCTGTAAGCCCCAGGCATAAAGCTCCATGTTACTGCTCTCCTAAAGAAGGTACTACAGTTGCTATTATACAGGTTCTTATAGTGACCATTGTTTAGTGTGTGTGTTTTTAAGCAGTTGTTGCACAGTTAGTTAGGCTGCTTTCATTTAAAGAGCATCTGTGCAAAGATTCCAAACTAGTTAAATCATGGTTTAAAACATCTTTTATTCACTGCTGCAACCCTCAAGGTTTGAAAAGCCTTCAGAATTTGAATCTTGTAAAGGCTTTCACATTTTACAGAGTGGGCCTTGTCATTTCCATAGCCAGCCAGTGACATCAGTACAGTAGTGGCTAAATAACTTCTATGCCAAACCTTGATGCAAGTTGGGGGCAATGAATAAAATGGTTTTTGTAACTCACAATGCTCAAAACCCTGCAGTGGTAGATGCCCAGTATCTCCAGGAGATTTATTAAGATGAAAAAATCAGTATGTGACATTCACACACATTGGTGGTGAAACTTATTTTTAGTTGTGACTGAATGTCAGCTATGCTTTGTGAATTACTATAATTCTCAAAGGCTGCAGGATGGTTGTTTTGCTTTATTCAGAGATAAATTTTTTTTTCAGGGTGTTACTATAATATCAATTATTTGCTCTATCCCTGTGTTCTTTAGTCTACAGAAGACTCGATGGCACAGTTGAATGTTGTAATAACAGCAGCCTCACAGATATTTGCTTTTCATATAGCAATAAGTTGGACAGCCATCTGGTAAGTTGCTTCAACTGCTAATTCTCTTTGGTAAATCTAAAATTATTTAAATTAATTAGTAATATTTACCAACATTTATGCAGCATGTTCATGTGCTTAAAAATATCTACAGTTTGTAATAAAGGTATATATGTATATTATTCTCCCCATTTACAGCTTAAAACCCCACAAAATATTAATTATGATTTTTCCCATGATCAGTCAGAGAGTCTCTGGAAGAACCATAAAAAATCTTAAGAGCCCTCATTCCTTCAGGCAAAAAGACACCTAACTGATTTTCGGTATCCTGGATGCAGAACTGGTGAGAAAAAAACAACTTTTGAGAAGAAGGTGAAATTGGCTTATTTTAGTGCTTCAGTCTTTAAAGGTATTGAGCACTATAGGCAGAGCAAAGCACTGGACTACCTGTTCAGTTATTTTGTTTGAAGTCAGTAATGCTACTTCCTAAGTTAAACAAAAAAACATGCAGGAGAAAGTCCTAGAAGTTGCCCAGTTTCTCAAAATGAGGGCCACTATTTGATACCTTTTTCACCATGTTCATTTTCTTGTCATGTGAAAACATAAAGTTTCTCAGTAGGATTTTGACTTACTTCCTTCGAAAGAGAATACAGCAGCCTTCCGGTGTCTAAGGGGGCTACAAGAGAGCTGGGGAAGGACTTTTTACAAGGGCATGTAGTGATAGGACAAGGGGGAATGGCTTTAAACTGAAAGAGGGCAGGTTTAGATTAGATATGAGGAATAAATTGATGCCCCATCCCTGGAGGTGTTCAAGGCCAGGTTGGGTGGAGCTCTGAGCAACTTGGTCTAATGGAAAGTATCCCTGCCCATGGCAGTGGGATTGGATCAAGATGACCTTTATGGTCCGTTCCAACCCAAACCCTTCTATGACTCTATGAAAATACAGAAATGTTTGTTAAAATATGTTTCATATTGACAGTGATGGAATATTTCTATTGGTTCTCTTTACAAGAAAAAGAGCACAAGTATCAACTGTGTAAACTTTTTTACACATACCAGTTTGTTATTTTTCTGATCTCTAGTGATAAATACTCAAAGAAATTCAAGTAAGTCTGTTCCAAATCTGCTATGTTTACAGTTTCTATGATGGTAAGCTTCCCACTCCAGGGTGTTTCTGTGGTATTTAACCACTAAGAATTGAGCACATTCCAGCGGTTGGTTCATTTGAAATATGTCAGTAACTGGTAACATCCCGGAGTTCAGCAAGATTTGATAAATCACTATCCCACTGAGCCTTGGCATTCTTAAGCTCATAGCTGCTACTTAAGAACAGAGAAGAAATAAAAGCATCCAGAAGCCTGTGACCTTGTGACTTTCAAGTGTCCTTAGACTGGCTGTGAGATTTTTAACAATTATTTTACATAGTCTTTGCAGTGCTATGCAGACTATTTGAAAGTGTATCCTCTCCCTGTCATTGGAATAGGAAGGGCTTGTATCAAGCTTAATGGCGAGTGTCTGACACTCAGGCATTTCTGGGGAGTGTAATGATCAAGCTAAAAAGTCAGAAATCACTTTTTTTTTTTTGTCCTAAGGTAAACAGTAGATTAAGAACTTTCCTTGCTTGTGTTTTAAGAGCAAAAAGAAAAGTGTCACTGAGCTTTTACGAGAGACGTGAGGGGGAAAACCAATTTCCTGTTCCCTTCTGCTGTACTGTCTTCAGCCTGTTGGGAGTAAGAAAGATCTGATCTTTCAGACTGTAGAGTGGTAGAGTTATAGGTAGGAGTTATAAGGACACAGCACTGCATTAAGTCCCGTGTTCATCTTAGTTGAGAATAGTTTCTTAGCTATCACACACCTGGTAGGTTTGTTGTTTTATTTACTGAACATAAGCTTTTGTTCGGCCAAACGAGGTTTTAGATCAATGAGGACTACAACTTCTAATACAGGTAAGTCACAAGTATGTTGATGCAAGCTTCATCCATTAGAAATCACTGACTTCATTTTTTGTTATGCAGGTGTGTACCTTTCTAAAAATACTTTGCTTTGATTTTGGTGTATGTGCACACCCCTTCTTTCTCACTAAATATGGAGTGAAAGGTTGAATATGTAGGTAGAGGTTCTTCAGGATTTGACCAAAAAAAAACTAAGAAAAAAATCAGATTTCAGCTCTTCATGGGCTGATATCAGTGAGGCGTTTCTTTTCTCAAAAAAGGAATATTTAGTTCTTTTATTCTGATCCCTTGGTAAATACCTTTAACTTTCATAATCATTTCAAATGCCCTTTGCAGTATGCCTGTCTGCCAGCACGAAAAGTTATTGAAGCCAGCAAAGTTTGTCGAACCAACATGGACTGCCAGAAGGACTTTGTTCCAAGCTTTTGTGTGACTCCTTCTTTGGAGAACCAAACAAGGCTAATCAGGGTAAAGCATCCACCCCATATTGACATGCTATATGTAGGACACCCCATGCATCTTCAGTACACAGGTTGGTATTATTTATTGAAGCAGTTTAGCAAAAACAATCTCCAATATGGTTTCCTTTGCCTGGCTGTTTGAACAAGGTCTTGGAATGCTTGTCAGTTAAATTGTTTAATGCAGAATCCATTTCTTGTTACAGCCAGTGGAGAGACATGGACTACTCAGGCCTAAAATGAAATGTGCACAGTGCAATGAGTTATGAAGGTAATAGAAACCATATGTGATATGAGATGGTTGTTTTTTTAGAAAAGTGTGAAAGGGCTATTTCTAGAACAGATCTTACTCAGGTTAGTCATAGGAATCAGATACCTGCATTTTCCTAGCACACAAACCTCTCAAGAGGCTATTGTAAAATCTGTAGGCATCTTGCTCTAGCACCTTGCTTGAAATATTAGCATGACTGCTTGAATCACACCTAATATGCAAGTATCAGTGGCAGATTCGCATGACTACAGAGCCACAAGTATTATCACAACATAGTCTTTTCCTGATTTATTCTTTTTTCATTTGGTTGCCCTAAATTAAATAACATATAACAGTTTAGTTCCTTACTTTGAAATTCACTGTGGCTCTTCTTTGGGCAAGCTTATATACTTGAGCCAGGTATATAAGTAAACAGTAATTCTGCTGCTGGAGAGAGTATGGAAAGAATGAACAAACTTATGAACGTCGTACTTAGTAGCGTGAGTGACATGGTGAAATTTAGCTTCAGATGGGTTTTAAAAGGTTTTAAGTGTTAAACTACTATCCCTTCCTGTGAGGATCCTACCTGTTCCTCATAGTCAGCTGTACCTCTCAGGGTGATTTTACTTCAGACATTTGGAAGTATCTCCTTAGCAAGGCATTGTACTTTTCTGAATAAACACTGGAATTAGGTACAAAAGAGCTTTATAAACAGTGATGAAATCTGGTAGTGTAAAGCCATTAACATTCTTGCATAACATATTTTTAGTTAATCTATCAGTCTTTATCTTTCTGTGCTGGTAATTTGATACTCTGTGAGGAGGTATTTATTTCAACTTTTTTTACAATATACCATCATTTAAGCCCCAAAGATGGTCTTTTTGTTTATTTCTGGCCTCTTGCCATTTAAGAGGAAAACATTGTTCACATGTGTGATATCAGCACACAGTTCTATATTTGTTGACATCTATTCCAAGTGGAGCAACATATTTTAAGAGAGTTCTATAACTATATAGAATTAATTTTCTTGGTCTGTAACCATACAAGTTATCAGTATTGTAGAACAATTGATGTTATTCTCTTTTCCAATATGTTGGAGCAATGGAGTTTTGGTCAGTGTTTCCTGCTGAACAGCAATTCTGCAAAAGAATTGAGCCTGTCAGCTGGCCAGAAGTCAGAAAAGAATGTTATTGCATCTAAAGAGGTAGTTCTACTTTAAGAAGTTACTGTGTGAAAATACCGTTTGCATACACATGTAGGAATATAATTCTAAAGTGATTTATTGTCCCTGGGAATTGTGCATTGAATGTATTAATTTGAAAGCTAAAAGCTTGACTTTATTACAAACTTTGCTGAAAATGCAACCTATGCTTTGTGTTCCCCTTGGAAAAACATCTGAGCTAAAATTCTAAAATCCTGGCTTGGGCAGCAGATAATCTACTGTACCGTCATAGAGTTTCATGCATCCCAATGAAACAGCTTCTAAATATTTCAAACTTAGTTTTGCACTGTACAATACTGGCTGGGGCCAACAGGTCTGGTGCGGGTTTTTGTTTTTTTTTATCAAATGTGACTAACCATTGGTATGGTTAGTGGTAACCATTTCTTTATGGTTAAGAAAGGAAAATAACTTCCTCCTCTACTGCGTGAGTTTTGAAATTGGAATGTGTTTTAGAGAAATGCCTTATTCTTTAGTGTGATCTTTCTGCCTGCAGGAAACGTTACTTTTTAGAGTGGTGCTACATTTAACATGCAACATGATATGAGAGTTGCACTAGGGTGTATTATGTCTTTACTTTCTCTAGAAATGCCAGTAATGTTTGAATAACCTTCTAAGGTTATGCATTTATTATTTTTTACTTAGGCTTGTAATGTTGTCATGATAGTCCTGATTTATGGTGAAGCAGTAGTTATTTCATATTTCCATTTGAAGGTAACTTCCAGATAATGTATTTTTAAAAATGTATATCCATAATAGCTACTTAGAAGATAGACTCTACAGCTTATTTCGATTAAATATTTGTTTCCTCAAATTAAAATATCCTAGCAAAAATATTTTTTGTTGGTTTGGATGCTATATATAGCACTTATTTCCAGTATTCAAAAAAAATCTCTGGAAGGAGTCATAATCCTAAATGAACCTAAAGCGCTGGAGATTTGGCCAAAACTAAAACAGAAGGAATGATTAGGAATGCATGTTGTTTGGGACAGACACACTGATTAATCCTTTTAATTAGCATTCCTTCTGTAAAAAGTATCGAATGTAGTCCAGTATAATTCATACTGTCAGTTTAATACACGTGGTATTACTCAAGACTTTTAAACTTTTCTTGTTGCAGGCGGTTATACTCTAGAGGCTCTCCCTGTGTTGGACAGATGATATGTAAGACTGAAATGGAGGGCCCTGTCAGTACTGCCATGTAACTTTGCACTGTTTCTTCTTTATTATGTGTGAAGGTTTTTATTCCCTCATGTGATTTCTGATACTGCAAAATTTTTGCTTCTTTCTCTGGCCCTTGTTGGTTGGAAAGAATCTGGTGACTAAGGTTCGTATTTGGAATTCACTCTACTTGAGGAAACATCATGTCCCTGAATGTTACTGTTGCCCGTCAGGGATCAAAAACTGTGAGATTTCCTTGAAGAAAAGAAGATGGAACTTACCTAGGAGATAACTTCCTGATAATTTCCCTGAACTGGACTCCTACTTCTGTTGTATTTGAGTCTTCTTAAAAAAAAAGAAAAAAAAAAGCCACTTCCTGGCTTTGGGCATGTTTATCAGCAACAACAGCCGTAATCCATGATGAAGGTCTTTGTGGTCCAGCCTGTTTTCTCAATATTTCCATGCTTGTTCACCCTTACCACTGAGGATGGTCCTTCTTTGCTTTTAACCCATACCTAAAGAATTACATGTATAGTTCTTCTGGAGACCACACAGAAATATCTCATGCCATGCTGTCCATCTCCTCTATAGCATACATGCCCTTTCCCCCATGAAGAAGTTTTGAAAAGCTCTTTGGTCAACCTAGTCTCCCAGTCACTTCTAATTAAAATTGTATCTGTTGTGCATTCTTTTTGATATTTGCCAACACCATCTAGCATTAGCCAACAAAAGAAATGTTATTTCCAGGTCAAAGAATTGTTTAATTAGAGTGGGAAAACAATGAGTGTTTTCTCTCACCCAGGATCATTGCTGTTCACCTCTTCCCAGCAGTGTCTTTTTCAAGACAAGCCTTTTGTTATTCCTAGGAGGACAAATTTGCCTACTGCCATTAGGTTTAATCCGTTACAACCACTAAATTCATTGCCTCATATTACAGTGACTAGAGCTCAGTCCACCAACTTCCTGAAGAGTTTCTTTGTGTTTGGAGTGTGCTTCGGTAGCAAGGTTTGGAGTTTAGATCCATGTCTAGTGGCTGTTGGTGACAACAATTTGTTGTAACAACAAGAGAAGAAGATTAGTGATCCATTCTCAGTGTAGGCACAGCTTCAGATTCAGGGTGGTGACTTAGTGGCCATTAGTCAAGCAGCAGTTAGGTTTTTGAAATTACAGTATATTGGAGTGTGTGTCTTTTGAAGCCTTTGAATACACTGGATGCCTCAGCCATTTTACTATTTTGGCTCATGAACAAGAGGTCAGATCCGATGTTCTGATACCAGCCTTCAGCATGATGAGTTTGGATATCACTTGACCGGGTTGTACATACAGACTGGGTAATGAGAGGCTGGAGAGCAGCCCTGCAGAAAGAGATCTGAGTGTCTTGGCCGACGGCAAGTTGAATATGAGTCAGCAGTGCCCTGGCAGCCAGGAGGGCCAACCGTGTCCTGGGGGACATCAGGCAAAGCATCACCAGCTGGTCAAGGGAGAGGATTGTCCTGCTCTGCTCTGCTCTGGGGCGGCCTCACCTTGAACATTGTGTGCAGATTTGGGCACTACAATGTAGAAAAGATATGAAGCTATTAGAGGGTGTCCAGAGGAGGGCAACAAAGACGGTGAAGGGCCCGGAGGGGAAACCATTTGAGGAGTGGCTGAGGTCACTTGTCTTGTTCAGCCTGGAGGAGACCTCATCATGGTCTACAACTTCCTCATGAGTGGAACAGGAGGGCCAGGCACTGATCTATTCTCTGTGGTGACCAGTGACAGAACTTGAGGGAATGGACTGAAGTTGTGTCAGGGGAGGTTTAGGTTGGATATCAGGTAAAGGTTCTTCGCCCAGAGGGTGGTTGGGCACTGGGACATGCTCCTCAGGGCACAGTACCAAGCCTGACAGAGTTCAAGAAGCATTTGGATGATACTCTCAGGCACATGGTGTTATTCTTGAGTGGTCCTGTGCAGGACCAGGAGTTGGACTTCATGATCCTTGTGAGTCCCTTCCAACTCGGGATATTCTGATACTACCAAGGCACTTGTGTGATGATTCTGTTCCTTTTATTCAGACAAAAAGAGCCGATCCCTGAAGCTGTGGGTCATGTTTCTGTCAGCCCAACCCCTTCCCTGATGAACCCACCCTCAGCTCTGTCCGGAGGGCTGGGCCAGCAGGCTTGGGGGTGGACGAGGCTGTTCCTGTTGTGGCTGGGGCTGGGTAGTTTCTGCTGCTGCTGCAGTGCAGCTGAGGAAGGGCTGGGGAACAAGGACAGCTCAGGGATCAGATGTGCCAGTTTCTTAGGGCTGCTACAGTGGTGGGTCAGGTTCAGATAAACTGTTCAGGCTTTCTGGGCGGGAGATCAGACCAACACGTTCCTGCCGGTCTCCAGAGAGACGCCTGTGGAGAAAGGAGGTGGCTAAGTTGCAGGTGGGACACGGGGACTCTCCTCCACAGCAGGGCCCAGAGCTGACAAGGCTCACCACCATGGGTGGAGCTGTCAAGGTGAATACCTGCACCTCAAGGCACCACTAAGTAGGGGGATTCCTCCAGACAGGTTCACTGGTCAGCAGCAAGTGCCAGTGCACGTCTTGCTTTTTAGAGCAGTATTATCTCTCACTCTTTCTCATCCTGACCTTACTTTGCCTCTGCCTGTTTGTCATGGAGGCTACTCTTGTCCAGGCAGGCTCAGTTTGAACAAACACTGGCTCCAGTGCAAGCAGGCTCCCCAGGAGAAGACCCAGGAATTAAAAGGCAAGTTAAAGCCTCTGACAACAGCAGAAAACTCAGCAGAGTTTTATGGCTAGCCACTAACTCACTGCTGCACAGCAGCCTGACTAAAAATGCTTCGTGGCTGTGAGCAGCCTTTGAAGGAGGCAGCGGATGTGGGGGGATTGATGACTCACCGTTTTCTATCACACCACCAGCAGATTGCAGCAGTACACAACAGTATCCCAACTGGCACAGCAAGCAGGACTATCACTATGCCTATCATACAGCCTGTTCCACGACAGAAAATACTTTCAATGTGCTGCTCAGCTTTGGGAACATGTGTGGTCGTTGCTACAGTCACTTCTGCAGGAGAAATTCAAATGTTAGCACATCCTCTGCACCACTTGTAAGCTTGCAGTATGTTTGATACCACCAGGACATTCTCTGTTTCCCCTCAGTGCTGGTGCCTGGAGGCACACTCCCATCCTTTGGGACAGGTTGTCCCTCCGAATGAAACTCAGATGGCCAGGAGGAGAACACAGGGGGGAGCATCACTGCTTGACCAGTCACTCTTTCGAGGGGCATGGACAAAAACCATCCCTGCAGCAGGCAGTGCCACCCGCAACTCTCCCTCCCTGATCTGACTCCCATACCACAAGGGGATGGAGTCAGGCCCTCTCAGGAGACACTTGAGCCGTGCTCCCCCCCATCTGCCTTTTCTCCAGCTTGGGCACCCCTTGCAGCCGCTCGCAGGTTTCAGGCTGTGCCTCTCACTTAGGGACCTCAGCAGGACTGCTCAGTACCTGAGTGCTCTGAGCCTGTTTTAGAAGATTTTTTGGCATTTCCATTGTGTTCTTCTCCAGACTTGGACAGCACTGCCAAAAAGCAGAGACAATTAAAGCCTCAGCATGGCTCAGGATGCAGGAGGATGGGAAGGTTCCCTCTAGGTTCCCTGCCCAGTGTGAGAGCCAGAATATTGCTCTGGACCTCAGCTCACGAGAGGGATCCTTCTCTGGGCTGCTGTTGTGCCTTGGACCTCTCGTTACTCAGGGCAAGCTCTGGGATGAAGCTACAGTGGGAGCCACATTTGTGCAAGAGTCCCGTTTTTCATCATTTGTGGAATGTGATCCAGATGTCTTGAAACCAACACACTTTTTTAGCTTGGCTGCTGATGTGATGTGCAAGAGCAGGCACTGCTCTTGCAGGGGGAAGAGCCTGCTGCACAGCCATCCTGATGGCTGACACCAGCTGACCACAGGACAGCAAGTACCTGGCATGCCAGTAGCTGGCATTGGCCATGGAAGGAGCAACTTGCATTTCACATGGAAGGAAGATTAAAAGGTAAATGCTACTTCCTCCAACTAACTTACCTGTGGGCTCACGTTTTTGCTTAAGGACTCGAACTGGCAAAGATTTCAGCAAGCCACCAACCTCGGCATCTTAAGGAAAATTGCTCATTAATAAACTCTTGACACATTGCTGATCATTATTCTTTCAAAGAAAGGGACATTGAGAATCTACCTGCAGGCTCTAAGGGCTCCAAACCATCTTTCTGCCAAGCTTCCAGAGACTCTTTTAGAGAATCAGCTAGAAGCAAGCACAAAGAAATGTTTCCATTGCATATTAGGGTCTTCTGCCTTTGTGAACAGAAGCACTGGAAGGGGGTCAGGTAAAAATGTGAGAGCCAGATGTCAGTGGATTGCTAAAGCTGCAGAGGAGGACCTGGGGACCTCTGAGCTGGCAGTGCAATACTCCTTTAAGGCCATGTGCAACACCCTGGAGGAGCAGATGGACCCTTGAGACTCTCTTACCAGGAGAGTGCTCACACAGAGAAAACCCTCAGTAAAGCACTGGAAGAAAAACCCAACATCCACGTTCCTTGGTAAGAAGACCTCACTGGCCCATGAAAGGCTGCACTGGTGCCGCCAGCTGACCTGCTTCCTGCAGTTGCCCTGTAGCAGCCTGAGCAGCCCTGGCATGCAGAGTAGTCAGAAGGAGGAGGAGGAGGAGGTGGTGGACAAGGACCATGATCCCCCTCACACCCACTGCTACTGCTGTTGCTGTCGCTGCTGCTGCTGTCAAGAAAGGGGCTGAGCAGTCGGTTCTTTGGCCCAGTGCAGCACCGTGGGGCTCTGTGACCTCATGGCCCTAGAATGACCACAGAGCTGGGGCAGGGCTGTGTGGGGAGCTGCCCTCCCAGGTAGGGGAACACATCCCATAGGGCAGCTCTGTCCAAGGGTGGGATGCAGGCCCCCCACAACAGGATTAATTACACCTTCAACAGGTTTGCAGACAATGTCAAGCTGAGTGGTGCAGTTGACACACCCAAAGGATGGGAAGCCATCCAGAGGGACCTGGACAAGTTCAAGAAGGAGAACCCATGGGAACCTCATGAGGTTCAATAAGACCCACTACAAGGTCCTGCACCTGCTTCAGGGCAACCTCCAGTATCAAGCTGCAGAAGGTTATAGTGTCTTTGTGGTTAACAAGTGTAACTTTTAAAATAAGGCTAAATAAGTATATTAATAAAATCTTGCATTTAGTTGAGTAAATTTGTGTGTAGACTAGATGTCAAGGAAAAATATTTTTTTTTTTTTTTTTGTTTTTTTGTTGTTGTTTAGCTGTTTTTTTTGCTGTAGTGGCTGATACTAAATACTGCCAGACAAACACACAGAATGTTTCAAAGAACTTCTTAGCGGTATCTCTGATAATCAGTGGCTTGTCATACAGGTCTTCTTCTAGAAATTATTAGATACAAGGAAGAAATTCTTCACTAAGCATGGTGAGGCACTGGAACATAAGTTGCCCATTGAAGTGGTGGATGCCCCATCCTCCGTAATATTCAAGGCCAGGTTGGATGGGGCTTTCAGCAGCCTGGTCTAGTGAAGGTGTTTCTGCCTATGCCAGGGAGGTTGGAACTAGGTGATCTTTTAAGCTCCCTTCCAAACCAAACCATTCTATGATACTGTGATTGACTTGGATGCCTCTGACTTTCTGAGCTGGGTGGTGTCCTGGATTTCTGTCTGTTTTGTTCTTTCCTCAGTAGTCCAACAGATTTATTTTCTCTAAATCAAAGATTGGTCTTAAGCTGGAAGAGGCAACATGACTTTCAAGCACAGCGGCAGTTTTGGTAATGGAAAGTTCTCTGCTTGTTGCCACACCAAACCATTCTTTTTTTGGGACTCCTTGTTATATATATCTCTCCATCCCCATAGTATGCTTGCTGGCTGGACTTACAAGGGCATCTGTTAAAAGAAGAAAATGTCTTTATGTGACTGAATGGACCAGTTCTCTGCCTTATGTGCCTTTGGAACTACTTTCCCTCGCCTTTGTTTCTGTGTCCTTGAATTCTTTATTGAACTTGAAGAAATCTGATCTACTCTTAACTAAGATATACTTAGCAGCATTTCTGAATTTGAATAACATTTCTGGTATGTTATGTTCCCAGTTTTCTCTTAGCCTATGCTTTTAAAATTTCTGTGAGGGTGGGTTAAATTGTTTCTTTCCCAAGGGATGTTTGTATTGTGTGGGATTTGAACTCTTGCTTTTGCATATCTCTGTGGAGGTGGTATTTCGTATGGCTATAACTTTTTCCCAAGTAGGTAGGGAAAATTCACATCCAGAGTCGTTCCTTAGGGACAGAAGGACTATTGTTGGTACTGTTCAAGTTTATTCTCAAGGTGATTTTCTATCTCTGCCTTAATTTACCTTAAACCCTTCCTTCTGGGGATAAGACTCCGTTCTACTTTCCTTGTATAGGAAAGGTGTCTTACTTCCAGCTGTCATAGAACTAAGGTTTCCAAATGATCCCTGATGCTGACAGACTCAGACTGCTGTTTACTTTGAAAGACTGTAACAAGACTTTTTATGAGAGAACCTGAATGGAGCATCCCTGTACTAACAAGGTGTACACTGGCAGGTCTCAAGTTACCTCACTTTTCTTTGAAGAACCTCTCAAGAAACATTTGACATGCAGTAAACTGAAGGTTCATGTACACCTTCAAAGAATAGTGTGTACAATAACAAAGTATTTCAAGATCATGTTGTGCTTGACATTGCAATTTTCCCATCACTGTTTATAGGAAGGATGCCGAATTCCATGTCTCGGGTGTTTAAGTTGCATCAAGTTATATCTTGGAGTCACTTATGATCTGAGCACAAAAGATAAGCTACTTATGTACTGGCTAACTGGTGTTGTGCAATACAGCTGTGCTTCACCTCGTAGCCTTGGCTTTCTCAGAGGGACTCCAGAATTCTGCTCCCCATCTGCCCCGCTCCTGTATACCATGAGCTCAGCCTCAGGTCAGGGGGAGCTTCTCCAGGTACTGCAAGAGAAGAATTTTCTGGCCTTCAGAGAAAATACACATGTGCACCCGCAGTATACATGTGCACTGCATATGTTGAAAAAGTCTGGTAGCTATAATATCTTTCTTTGAAAAGAACTGAAATTACACAAAGGAGTCTTTATGACTATAGATGTACAGTTGCCTCTGAAAATATGTATTTTAGATCTAGTTTTACTGAAATGCTAATTGTATTTTGTGGAGTGACTTTACTATGATAGTGACTTTACTATGACCTTATTATGATATGTTTAAGAAAGATTTAATGGCTGCACTCTTGTGAAAACAAAAAATAACAACCAAACCCATATTTAGACTGGTTATTCCTCTTTGAAGAAGGTCATTTCACATCTGATGTGTCTGCAAAATTATAAGCTAAAATTCGTAATGTTATAACCCTGGAATTACTTTTCATGCTTTGTGTGTCTTTATATTTTCATTTCAGTAAGTCTCAGCAGTTTTGTACCACGACAAAACTTTCTAAGCATCGATCTGCCTGTGGTGATAGAGACATTTTGCAAGTATCCTTTAAAGTATGTTTGTTCTTTTAAGGCAAGAAGGGAATTGTTCAGAATTTAGTGACCTAGCAAAATTTCAGTTGGATATCATTTTAGACAGGATGCTCTGAAATATTTCTGTAGAGTTTTGACATCTTTATCCCATCTCTCCATTGATTATTGTCCATGTGCCAAGCTCAAAATGAAATCTCTCACTTTGCTGTGCTTAACAATATATTTCTCGTCAGTGCTTTTTTTAACTCTTGAGGGTGAGCCTTAACAAATGTGACCAGAAGGTGAAAGTAAGTCTGAATTTACGGCAGGACAAATAAGATGTTCTTGCTAGCTTTGGTATGTCAGAGTTTTACCATTTTTGTGTCATTAGACTGAACTAAATAACAGGGTATGGTTGTTCTTTTTAATTTTTTCTTCAACAGAAAAGCAAAGCATATTCAAAAAGCAGGATAGTTCAGTTCATACATTCTTGTTAATGAACGAGAGGATACATATACACATGTACAAAGCTTAGTAGGTTTGAATATAGCTAATCTAAGAACTCTTACCTTAGAAACTGAAATGTTTATACATGACTATAGAATAATTAAACTGTATAGTTCAGTGTAGTCCATAGAACTAGAGTAAAGATAAACATAATCTCCCCTTTTCTGGGAACATACAAGGTTCACGCTGCCCCAGATGCTTTCTGAATCATATGTCTTCTTGCCTGGCCATTTAAGATGGAGGTGGGTATTGCAGTTAGGAAGCCTTTACCAACAATAAAAATTGTCTACCTGTGCCTCATTCTCACGTGCACACACACGTACAGAAATCCACTCAACTTTTCTGGCTAACAGGTAAGTAGGAGAGATAGGCCAGATTTCCAATTATATTCTAGTCATTTACTAGGGAGTGTTTTGGAAAATATTCCTAATCATGATTTCATACTTGGGTCATAGGTCTAGAATACCTTCTTACTTCAGGCATGGTGTCAGAGCTGTAACCTTCCTCCAAAACCACATAAAGCAAGGGAGGAAGATGGGCAGCATCACGTGTGGTTTCACTGTCTCCTGCTTTTATTCAAGTTGTGAAGAGTGCAGGTTGTCTAAATATACCAACCTAGCACTTAAAAAAATAAAGATCTACAGAGGCAATTCTCTGAGCGGGTATGTTATGGTGTAAAGCTCATATTTTACTCATATAATTTCTGTGAAACGGAATGGCAGCTAAAAAAAATAACCCTCATATGTTTCTCTCTGCATACTAGAAATAATATGGTAATATATGCTTTATATATATATATTTATATTTTTTTTACATTTGCTTGTATATTATTCATGAACCTTAACTAAAGTCAACCAGATATCTAATTTCACTATCAGGAGCACTGGCAGTTATCAATGCTGTACCCTGCTTCGCTTTGGATGGTCAGTGGATATTAAATTCATTCTTGGAAGCCACACTGAGTTCCCTCATTGTAGAAAAACAAAACAGAGAACTTGTTGGTTTTTTAATTTTGCTTGCTGGTAGTGCACTTTTGGCTGCCAATGTTGCACTGGGACTTTGGATGGTGACAGCACGATAGAACATTGGATACACTTCCATCAGTTCTCAAAGTACACAGAAACAATGAATCCATTGCCTTTTAAAACTTCTCCTGTACTGAGACTGAAATAATTCCCTTAAAATGATACTGAAAGAACACTCCCTGGTGGCTGCTGTTTTAATTTAAAACTGTACAACATCGTGCCTGTGGTCATGAGAAATCTAATAGAACTAAGAACCTTTTTATTTACTCTTTAAAAACTGTAATAATTTTCAAGAAACTGTAAAGTTTCACAGGAAAAAGTTAGTCTTCATTAATTTAGGTCTCAAAATAAGGGAATTATTTGGCCTCAAACATTTGTAAAGTGGGAGAAAAAAAAAATTCCAGCTTTATAATTTGAATAATTGTCAGAAAATCTCTGTGGGCTCTGATCATTTTTCAGTCAGCGTAGTCTTGAGTGTCTTGTTTTGTTTTTTTTGAATCTGATATTCTACCAGACTGGATTCTAAGAAGCCCTAAAGTCTGATCTCAAAATGGTGAAAAGCTAAGCAAATGCTTACCATGTGTTAATGGGGAGACAGTGGCAATATGGGTTAGTGGCTTTCCTTTTCAGCTGGCCAAAATGACTGGAGGAATGTTGTCCTCAGGATGTAGATGAGAAGTTCCAGTGTCTGCTAAAAATGAAGCATGTGGGAGGATAACAAAGCCCACACATCTGTTTCTTAACACATTCAGTTGTATATTATCATACACAGCTGAAGTTTTTTTAAAGGCAATATTTGTCAGCAATAGCTGCAAGATAACAGAAATTTAGTTTCTGAGTGCTGAAGTATACTGTGCACAATTTTTCCTAAGTGATATGTAATGTTTGTGTTGTTTTACTGAGAAAAGAATCCTGTATTCTACCTGTTTACAGTTAAAAGTGAAACCTGTTGTTTTTATGATGTCTATCTTCTGATGCTATGCATGTAATATGTACAGTAACTCACTGATGGCTTTCTCTATTTCAAAGGGTTGTTTTCCTTTGGTAGGATTCATTCTGTTCAAAAATAGTTAACAAAGATACTTAGTTGAAGCTGGTCTTGGATCAGAATTATTTAGAGGAAGAATATGATTGTGAATTGAACAATTTAAACATTTTGTTTTGCTTTCTGAAATGAATACATGAAATGAAATGAATACATGAAATATCCCTGTTCTTAAATGAACAGTGGAAGAACAGTTAGTGTTTTGCTGATTGAAGTATGTCTGACATACTTTGAAGCTCTTTAAGTCTGTAATATTTTGTACCCAGTAGGATTATATATTGACTGTCATGTCCTCTTATGATATATTGCCTAGTCTATAAATCAGGTTCAGTCAGAGGCTTGTCTCAATATAGGCTGATATTTAAACAAAAATGCTCCAGTTTGGGAGCCTAAATATTTGAAATATGAAGTTTTTGAAAAATATGCTGCAACTTCTGCCTCATACAGTGCTCCCCCTAGGAGCTGCTGCAGCCCAGACTTCCTTTACAGAAATGGCCCTTCCATCACGAACTGAAGTGGAACACAAGCTCATGGATACTGGCCTGCAGGGAGTACTGAAACGTTCATGACCAGGTCAAATACATTTTTTTGGCACTAGAGGTAAAAGCCTGGGTAATTTTATGAATGGGGCTGAGCCCAGTTCCAGGTGCTACTGCTTGGATTCATCACTGATGTTTGCATTTGCCCACTGATGTGTATTTTTGCACAGTTCCTTTCACACTTAATTAAGATGTACTCCTTTCTTAAGATGATAGAAGCAGTAGTGAGACCCTATGTGTTTATTTGTTGCTGGCTAGTTTACTCACCTCTCCAGTGCTGTCACAGGTTGGGTGGACCTCTTGAAGTTCACCTCTGTGGGGTGGCAGGCCTGTGCCACCCATTTTCAATCATTTCAGCCCAGGCATATAGGCACAGATCCTGGTAAGAAAGAGTAAATCCTCCAGTCAATCCAGTGTGAGTTGGTCCCTTTGGGGGGACTGTTAAAAGTCACACAAAGTGCAAGAAAGGGTAAAACAAACTATGCCCTGAAAGTCTAACTTGTAATCACTCCTGAAAACACACAGAGGTTTCAGGGGAGCAGTTCTGATGGGCCACTCTGCCATCTCCATGAACAGAATAGGAGCAGCCTGGTCTTTGCACAAAGCCTGGCTCTGAGGTTCTGTTCTAGAGGCCTGCTCTCTCACCTGAGTGACTGCTTACTGATCTGAGCTCTTCCTTTCAGTGGCTCTGTGTCTTGTCCAAGCTACAGTGCAAAAAATTAATTTGCACTTAGGAGTTTTAATGGAATTTAGTAAGACAGGATATTTACTTTCAAAACGTGAAGTTTGATACTTTATATGTATGACTACAATGGCTTGTGACAATCTTTTAGCGTAGTGCTTCTCGTGCAGATGTAGGCAACAGATTTTAAAAAAAGTTTCTGAATTAACATACACAAATTACATCTGCTATAATGAGGCCAGCAGGTTGTTCCTGGTTGTTTAGTGTGCCACCAAAACCATGAAGTCTTATCAAAGGAAATTAAATTCAGTTTACTTAGTATAACTGTGACTTTCAGTGATATTGTAAAGTAGAACTTCTAAAGTAGAAGTCTGTGTCTGCCCTCAAGATCAAGAAGAGGGTGGAGAAGACATTGGTCATGGTTTTAGCAAAACAGACACAGTGGTACGCTGTAAAGGCCCTAGATATCTTATATGGAGGAGAGACTACTGGAAGTGTTTAAAAATAATTCATGAGTCCATTTCTCCACAATCTGGAACTCTACTGAATAAGGGTCGATTTAGGTGCTTTGAATCAAGACTTCAAGCAAACTGGGCATGAATGGTGACCCAGCACATCTTAAATTACCTGTAGACAAAGGTAGTACTTAAGTTGGACCTCTGGAGAAAAAGTTGTTCAGTGGACCCATTTCATTCTCCTGTAATCCTAACATAGCATGTTAGGATAAGCATGTGCCATGCATAGAGTTATTGGGAGGATTTTTCCTGGGGTTTTGGTTGTTTATTTAGCACAAAAGGACACAGTGATTTCTGTGTGTTGGATTTTTACTCTGGAGTATTTGTGATGTTTCTTCTGTGTTTGTAAAAATAGAAAGGAAGCCTTTCCTTAAAATGAAATCTTTCCACTTCTTATTCTAATTAGCCCCTCAGAATCTTCAGTACAAAATCCATCAATGTAATTATATGGCATATTGACTGGACTATAGAACAGAGCACTCCTAAAGATTGGATGGCTGCTACTATTTATGTATATACTGTGCATTTTAAATCTGTATCAGATGGAAAAAGTAATGTCTAATATTCAGAAATGTTATATGTAGCTTTTACATGAAAATTGCCAGAAAAATTCCATAATTATTATCACTGTTCTGCTTCGTTTTTTATGAGATTTTTTTTTTATATCAGCAAAGATTTACATAGCATGTTCTGATAATGCAAAATACAACATGAAAATGGCAAACTTCTTAGCATGGGGGATGTTACGTGCTCTTTGCTAATTAGGAAATTTGAACCAGCTTGCTTCTGTACAAGTTAAATGAAAGAGGCTTCACTAGAAAAAGTATAGACAAACTTGCAGATTAGTTAGCTCAGATTATGAGCCACAGTGGAAAATTTGTTAACTTATCCTTTTTATTTAGAATGAAACAACCAACTATATTGACAGTTACTTTTTCCAGTGATGGTTCTGCATTTGTGGATATATATGTGTATATATACATACATTTTTATAACAGATACATATACAGCTGCAGGATGTATTAGTACTTTTTTAGGGGTAACTTACAGCAGTCCTCCATATTCTGCAATGTAGGCCTTTGTTTTTCTTTTTCCTTCTCTCTATTAATTCTCTCTGTGGCTTTCTCTGGATTTTAAAATAGAAACTATGTTGTTCTCCCATAACTGATCTTAACTTTGTTAACAGACGATAAGTGATGGGGATGTAACAGCTGCATGAGTTTTGTTCAGTTGATGTTTATGTTTCTTAGTTTCTGTGAAACCTCAGCTACAAGCATGGTAAACACAGATTTTTCAGGGCAACTAAAAGAGGTCAACCTTGGAATCCATCACTCTCTTAATGCTGCTGTTTGTGCTGTTCTGAATGATAACTGGGATAAGCAAGACTGTGTAGAGTATACTGAAGAAATGAAGTTTTCAGGACAGACTTCCCCATAGCAGTCAGGGTGTTTCAGCTTTCTTTGAGTAAGGATATATTTTTGTTCAGTTTAGCACATCAACAATACCACTTTTCCCAATAGTTTCATATACATTTTACATGACAGCAAAGACTGACCTGGAGGAAATATTTTTAAAATAAATTAGTATATTGTCTTCTATATGAAAGATCTGAATTTGTGGCATTTATGACAGATGAAGCAGGGTTATAAAGGTTTATGTAGCATAGTCTGTATTTAATTGTTTTAAAAAGATGTGAGTTAAACTCCAGATATAGTTATTTGTAAAATATGCATTCTGTACATCTGCATTCAGACCAAATTCCACAACTATTCTTGCCTCAGCTTTGTTCTTGTACTCTTGTGAGTAAGAAATCTGAATTTTAACACAGGTAAGATCCAATATTAGTAAGTATTTTATACCCTCTTCATCCTGAATTTCATGTAATGCTTTATATAGATTAGTTATTTAATATGACAGAGTTACCTGGGGTATATTCCCTGTATTAATGCAGCATTTGGGAAGCATTGTACAAGGGACTGCCAGGAAAGGGCAGCTCTGTGACTCCTGTTTCTTGGACTCCACCACCACCATCATGTGAAGAGCAGATGGCAGTGATTAAGGGCAGTGAAGAACTTCAGTTTATGGCAGCTTTATGAAACCTTCCCACTGCTGGCCCAGTGTGAAAGGACGGGAACAAAGAGCAGGATATGACACTGCAATTCCATTCATTCCATTTACATTGTCATGAAACCTGAAAAGAACTTGTAATTAACATTTCAGAGCACGAAGGTACATTTTCCAGCCCTTCACTGCATCATTCAGTGACTGATGATGAAACTTTTTAACACTGTATCTTTCCATCGATAAATCTGTGCTGAATAAGTAGTATGAGTAGTTGTAGATCATTTTGTAAAACTGACCTGGATCTTTCTCACCTCTAGATGTTCGTCTTGGTTTCTGCAGCATCATAGCTTTGTCAATCGTAATTGACCTTTGTTGATATTAGTTTGAAAGGTTGGAGGTTATTTCCAAGCCATCACTAGAAAAATCTATTTCCTTCCTTCCCAAGTCATTTGTTAATATTTTAAATTCCTCTTTCCTTACATAACTTTGCTTTTAGATTTCATATACTCAAATGATCTTATCTGAAGCCTGTCAGTGGAATATGTATTGTTTTGAAATTCACTGTGGAGTTTTTTTCCTCTGCGTAGCCTTATTTTTCACACTGACTCACAGCTGTGGAATGTTAGATTTCTAGACCCTTTGTTCCCACTATGCATTGTTCATGATCATGTTTTTTTTAAAAAAAAGGAAAAAAAAAAGAAAGCTTCATTTTTAAAATGTCAGCTAACAAATATATGGAACACTGACTAATGTATTGTGGTTTTGTTTTGCTTTTTTTCTCTATTTAATCAACCAAACAATAAGTATTGTTTTCTATGTATGATAAATGTATCCTGCAAATAAATTCATTGTTTGATTATTAGTGTGCTTAAATCTGTTTTTAAAAATAAGGTAGAGTGACATAATCCCTTATTTGTGGCAGTTGCCGTATTCTCTCATATATTCTCATTCTCTTCATTTGTAATTCATATTCTCTCTCTGGGTACTGACAAGGCACCCCAAGGTACACTGTCCTTTTCAGTATCTGATCACCTCCTAAAATAAATAATAACTATCACTTTACTTCCCCTTATTTACCAGCTCATCACAGTAAGAGTTGCAATATTTGACACAGGATGCCACAGTGAAGGTAAGTGAAACCACTCCTCTGGCCAGTCCTATGTGAAGGACTTAAAATGTCAGATCTTCAAATGACATGAAGGTGATGTTATGTATCACAACCTTTGATTTGTATATACAGGCCAGAGCTGGGCACATATCCTGGCTAGTTCTGAACAAGTTCCTTTCGGTATCCAGGTGCATCTGGGACTGGGTTAGCACAGTGTAACTGGGTAGTTCAGCTTTATTTGAGAATGGAGTGTTACTGATCTGTTTCTTCAGGAAGCTCATCTACAGTCAGCCAGGTTATTTGTACTGAGAACAAAATTGTCCTTTGTTGCTTACTGGACAAGCTGTTACTTTATACAAGCAGAACTGTTTCAGCAATCGTGGCTTTGTTCCCAGATAAAAGATTACCATGAGGAACGGACACAAAGCACAGATGGGACACATTGGTAGGATTTCCCAGATAGGTCGCTGTGCAGTTTTTGCATTTTTCTGAATACTTGCGTGAAGCGCTCTTTTTGCAGGTTTTTTTTTTCCTCTTACCTATGTTAAAGGTAGAGACAATAGCATAATTTTTTGCTGAAGCATTTAAGCTTCTAAGAGAGTTCTGAGATTTTTCAGTTGATTTTGAAAATATTATCCCTTATTCTGATTATGTATGTTCTGTAGATATCATGGAAAAAAATCCATGATATCCTAATGTCGTCTTGAGGAATGTTGCCTTAATCACTAATACAGATTGAGGATAAGATTTAAAAAGAAATACTGTATATATGAGTCTTATTGCTGTTAACTTTTTATGAGCTTAATATAATTCTTCCTCTGATCATACCAGTTTGGACCATGAAGCAGAAGCATTCCTAAACATCTTCAGTAGATCTGTATGCACTGAACTCACTTAAACATTTTTTTTAAGAATTTCTATGACCTTTTGATGTGAACTACCCAATGAAATACAATTTAAGGTTTGATTCTAATGTTGTGGTAGTAAGCTGGGAGAATGCACAACATTTATAAGCACCAGTCACAGAGACTTCTGCTAAAATTTTCCCTTTTTTTACCTCAGAGAGATGTGGGTCTAGTATTTACTTTCATACTTTTAATGCTCTGGTGGTGTTGAAATAGAATTGGATGTTCTTACCAATTATGTGTCATATTCTATACGTTTATGATTAATTCTACCTCTTTTTAGTTCTTTGCAAATATATTAGTGGCTGAATACTATCTAACCACCACTTCTGAAAGTCTTGAAAACACATGGTTGTACATCCTTTTTCATTCCCCCTCAAAGGAATCTTTCAAACCGAAAAGAATAATTTTTTTCTCTCCTTTTTTTTTTTTTGTTATTAAATGTCATCTTTTTTACTTGCTATTGCATTGCAAAAGTTCCTGTCTTTTTCCCTTTTCATAGCTCTGTGAGGATCTCTATTAAAATATTACCGGATAATTTTTTATAGTGTGAATTTCTCCAAGCCAGCTGAATTTGATTCAGTTACCCACGCAGGCTTCTGGTGTGGTCTGAGATATCCTAAGGTGTTCTTGGGTTAATAACCTGACTTGAAACAACATTTTGAAACTCATCCCCCACTCGTCTCCCTTTGTCTCCTGGTAGATAAGTCTTAGGGTTCTAAGACCTACACATGGGGCTGGCAGATGTGGGTGAGGCCCAACTGGAGATCAAAGACATTCTGGACCAGCAGCTGGATACTTGGAAGGACACCTGAGGGCATTTTGTATCACACCAGATGCTTATATGTGGGCAACAAATCAAGCCACACTGACTCCTTTTCTTTCCTTGCTTTTTTTTTCTGTTTTGACTTGTGAATTACAGTAGAATATGAGGCTTTTTGAGTGAATTTGACATAAAAATACATCTAATCTTTTCTTTTTATGCATAATAGCATGATACAGGCTGTTCTATAAAAGTCAGGCTAGCAGACTACATGCATTCTCCTCCTGCTCTGGGCCTTAGGCCTGGAAGCAGCAGAAATGAGTATTGCTGCCTTTCCTACAGAAAGAAAAAGGAAGGCTTATAGGGAAAATTCCATCTGTCTCTAGCTGTGAAGGCACCAGGTGGAGACAAGGCTTTGTGAGGGGACTGTGATCATCTTGGCCAAGTGCCACGATTGTGTATTTGACTGTTTTTTAGCTTGCAGGAGAAAAGAAATGGTGAGACTTACAGTTAGGAATGGGATAAAATGAGGGAAGGAGTGTGATAGGGAGAGGTGGTTTGTTCATTTACAGAATCATTAATAACTCCACAATAAGCATTTTTACTACTTTTTTTTTTCCCCTGAAGCATTTAAAGCATTTATAGAGCTGACCTGCAACTAGAACTAACAAACTTCCTTCACTGGTAAAAACACCCCATTTAGTAAGATCAGAAAGGCATTAAAAAGCCTGTCCTAGAAAGCAGTTCAGGGTGGTTAGAACCCAGAGTTGTATCCCTCTCCCTGTATGAAGACCAGGACCAACCTGACTTTCAGTTAGTCTGATGTGGTCAGAACTTTTCTCCTCCTGCTTCCACATTCCCCTTTCAGCATGAGTTCACCTTAGAGATGCAATTATTAAGAAAAGTTAATCAATCCATTTTTATAATGTTTTGCCCCTTGGCTTTGTTTTCATTCCTGCAGCAATTTGAATAACTAGCAGAAACTTGGCCAAACCACCTGTATCTCTATCATCGCTGCGAAATCAACAAAGACAGATTAAGAACATGCATTATAAACCACAAATTCCTGGGTACTTACCACTGGTTATACCAACAAACGTGGGGTTTTTTTTCCTTCGCTGCTACTGTTTACTGCTCTTTATTAAATGATTGAATTTATTCCCTGGAAGTGTTCTTTGAGGCACTTTGAATGCTCAGTGTGTTGCAGTGCTGAAGGAAAAAAAATGGGCAAACCAAAACTTGTATAGTATGCTTTTCACAACCAAAATTCCCTGTTTCATTTACGGAACCAGTGCAGATAAGATTATTTTGTCATATATGAAGGCTCTGGTTATTTTCCCAGCATTTATATTCAAAGTTACTCATAAGGAGAGCACTTTGGTAATTAACCTAACTGACCTCTGCAATTAAATGTAGCTGAATGAGAAGTTAAAGCAGAGGTTAAAATATTGCTGTCACAGTTGTGAAAACTTCAGCATGTTATCAAATTATAGTTTTTCATAAACATGCAGAAACCTATTGTTCACTCGAGACTTTACCTAACCAGGAACAACACATTTTTTTAACATTTTTTTTTATTTTGACATGAAAATACCAAAAGCAATTCTGAAGAGAACATCTCAGCTTTCATGTATGGGGTTACTTAGAGGGGTTCACTTTTAGTGTGTGCAAATGATGGTGTAAAAATTAAACTGTATCATTTAACGAAGTGATTCTAAATGTGATACTAAACTTTATGAATCACTCTGTTCTCATATATGTGATTCTCCAGTTTGTTTCTTGTGCTCTATTCTAGGTCAAATGCAGGTGCAATGCAGTTATTTGCACGAATTTTTATAGCTGTACAATGTACCTGAAGACATTAAGGTTGCAGCAAACCAGAGAGTACAGGTTTGGTGAACTTGTTCATCATAATAACATAGGGAAAAAATCTAGATAGCAAATGTAGCTGATTAAGGAGTCATGAAACCAAACCTATCATAGTCTAATGAAAAATAGCAAAAATAATCCAGAAAATCCAGGTTTAAAAAATAAAAATTTTTCTCATTAATTAAAATTAAGTAAATAAATTGTGGGGGGAAAAAAGTGCCCCTTAAATGAAGACACTCTTCTAGATCAAAAAGGTGATTTGAAAGGCAAAATAAACCTCTTTTCTTCTGCCATGGGTTTGTGTATACACACAGATGTTAATTTGGTAAGCATTTGGTTAACTTCCTCTGGCCTGCATTAGCATCAGCTCAGATAAAAATAATAACTGTTGGTGGCCTTAGGAAGCTGTGAAACATGCAGGCCATAGCTGCAGTGAAGGAAAGTGCAGTGGCACTGTCAGAGCCATAAATCAGAACTTACAGTGAAGAAAAATGGTTCAGCAGCTCTGTATGGGCTTGGGATGTGAGACCACCCAGTGGGACAGAGATCCATCCTGCTGTGCTGCACCTTCCCCCTGTGACCTGCAGCAGCCTGGGCCAGACTCAGAAAGGGACCTGCAGTCCTAAGGAGGGACTTAGACCAGTGCACCTGACTAAGCTCCACTATTAGGACCTTGCTTAGCCTGAGATCAACAGGCCTCCAAAACTAGCTCAGACTTTTACTCAAAATAGCCCTGAAGTCTTCTGCACTTGCCCAGCCCTGCTGCAGTAGAGGAGCTCATGCACAGCATCCAGCCCGGGGTCTGGCAATGACGCGTGTGCTTCCTCCTGCCCGAGAGGCTTAGTTAAGCACCTGGTCTCAGTGTGGAATTTTTAAATCCAGCATCCCACAGAGTGCAGCAGGGGTTAGTTTTGTCTTTGAAAATGCTGTGTGCAGGGGTGGGAGCAGGATACAGCAGATGGAAACAGACCAGATACAATCCAGTGTCTGTTTAGTGAAGCACTAAACAGAGTTCATGTAAACTGTAGGTGAGTGTGAGGTCTTGACCAGGACCTACTTAAAATCTCCAGGACAGAGCCACGAAGTTTCCAAGACTGTGCCTTGGGTTTTGGGCCTTTTTAGTCCAGGGCCATTAATAGCATGCAGCAGTCTGTGTGGGGATGTGTCCTCTGCAGATGTGTACAAACCATGTAAGAATGAGGGGGTTTCTTGCTGGAGGGGAACATTAAAGAGATGCTGTCAACTTTAAGCTTTTGGGGAAAAAACTACAGTTATTTTAAAGAATAAAAGTGCTTTAATATTTGAATAGCTATTCTGCTTTTCTACAGTATTTGCTGAAAAACCTTTTCAATATTTAAAAAAACTTTAACTTTCTTCAAAATCTAGGAAGTGTGCAGCTTTGCCAGTGGAAGCTGATGAACAAAGGAGCTTTGAAATGGGCTGTCTCCTCTTCAGCTGCTCCAAATGTTTGACCTTGCTGTATCAGTTTGATGCTGAAAAAAGCTTGCTGTTTGCTGTTATGTAGCCATAAGGAAAGTCATCTGTCTTAAAAACAGCTTAAGTTATTAGTCAGTTGGGCATCTGAAATCAGAAATTTCTGCTGGTGCATCCCAGGCTTTGGAATGCTGTCCTATGAAAGCTAACACTGCACCCAGACATTAGACCTGATACCAGGAAATTGCAGATCCAAATTAAATGGAGTCCATGAAATAAACCCTGAATACAATATGCACATGAAAACAGAGCCAAATGCTCACGAATAATAAGGCTGTTACCAATATGAAAATATAAAGGACTCCTTTCTTCCATCCTCATTCACCACAAACATGATCTAGCTACACTGACATTAGTGGGAAACATTCTGCCCCTATGAGGAGGGGAGTATCAAGACAAAGTAATAGCAGAATAAGGTGACATAGCCTAAAGAACTGACAGCACTGGACTTGCTGAAGTAGGAAAACAGTTGCTTCAATCTACAGAATGAAGCAAGGGGTTTGCCTTGTTATAGTTAGCGCATTTTGCAAAGCTCCTTACTTGTGTAGTGTAAGACATAGCCCTATTCTTCTTCAAGCACATCTTGTAAAAGGTACTTTGTCCTGAAGCATAAAGATGTAGCAATCAAATGGAATTTGAAAGGGTTTTTTGCTTTGGGCTGTAATAAGCTTTCAAGGCTGCTTGTTGATTGAACAGGGTGCTGCTATGAGGGGAGGAATTCAGGGATCCAACCCCACCTAGCTTGAGTCACTTGCTTTAGGCATTTGTATAGTCACCTTAGCCTCTCTCTACAATCAATAAAGACAGACATACCACCACAGATAGCCATCTGAGGAGCAATCACACTGTGAAACACACTACAGACACAGCCTGGGTACAATCTGGGTACAGCCTGCTCCACAGCCATGTTGCAGAAGGCCTACTTTAATAAATAGGATTGCTCAGAGCAGTCCCAAGAAACCCAGGAGCATTGGTTCCTATTCTTGGGAACCAATTCTTTCTTTGGTCCATAGCATACTAATGAATAAAAAAGATTTGCATAAATAAACACTGGTTTGTGGCCAATTACCTTACACAAAAGGTCTTTATTCATGGACACCACATTCCTCTAAAGAATGTTTTAAGACATGTTCTAAAAATTGTGAGTATTGGTCTGAATCATTCCCAATTTTAAAATATTTTAGTCTAGTAACAGAATATCTCTTCTTATATATGTATGTGTCATTAAGATCACTGGAACATGATGATGAACAACTTGTAAATGCTAGGTATCTGGAATTATCAATCTCTTCTTATTTTTTAAAGTAACAATTGTGATAAAAAGAGTTAGAAAAGTGAGCAGTAACACTTAAAAGTACTAATGATCAAGATAGTGATTTAGAAATCAACCTACCTAGGACAGGCTTAGAAATAAGCCAAATGTATGTTTGAAGACAGGCATCCTCAATTAGATGTGTGGCTTCAAATGGTCCCTTTCCACCTCCCACACTGCACATCTCTGCTGTGGTTGTAAATAATTATGTTTTTACCTACAGAACTGTCCTCGAGCCTTTTCTCTGTCTTTCTGCCAAGGTCAGGACAGAAGACTGGAAAGCCAGTTAGAAATAAATCTTCCCTGTCATAGCAGCCCATCACATTCATTCATTGGAGAGGGACTTTTCACAAATGACAAGACAAGAAGAAATGGCATTAAGCTGAGAGAGGGCAGGTTTAGATTATGTATTAGGAAGGAATTCTTTACTGTGAGGGTAGTGAGGCACTGGAACGGGTTGCCTGGAGAAGCTGTGGACGCCCCATCCCTGGAAGCGTTCAAGGCCAGGTTGGATGGGGCTCTGAGCAACCTGGTCTAGTGGGAGGTGTCCCTGCCCATGGCAGGGGTGTTGGAACTATATGATCTTTAAGATCCCTTCCAACCTGAACTATTCTAGGATCCCATAATTACCAGTTTGACATTGAATTCACAACCTGTATTTCTTCTACCTCCTGCCTTTCCCGGCACCTCTCCCACCTCCCCACCTTGACTTCATCTTCTCACTAACAAATCCAGAACCACGTTGTAGAGTTATTAATATCTTCCTGCCTTTGTTTTGTCAGTAAATGCAAGTTTTTTAGATGAAAAAGTGAGAATTTCTCAGCAAGCCATTCCTATGCAGCCGGGAGGAAGGAAAGGAGGTGGAAGACATCTGGGTGTCTTACTCTTGATTCAGCTGGGGACTAGCAAATATATTTGTTTCGGGGTTTTTTCCATGTCTTTAAAAGAAATTACTGTGATGATATGATTGACAAGGACTGCTTATAGAATTATGACTCCCTACCTAATTATGTTCGGTTTGCCAGCTGTGGCAACTATTTGAAAGGCTGCACTTCTGGCCAGGAATTATTTGCAGCTTATATATACCAGGTTACATACTTTCATACAATGTATTGCTTAATGCATTATCTCCCTTGAGGGCATTAGAGATGTTAGGCAAAAACCTGGATTCACATTGAAGGATAATTTGATTTATGAAGAAAGAGGTTTTTACAGTGAATAAGCATTACATGCATCATACAAAGATGAGGCCAAGATTCTGGAAAGTGACTACTGAATCTGGGTACATTTTTAATATTCCCACTCTAAAGGATTTATTTTTCCAATGGAACAGAGCAGAAAATCAAGTCCTTTAAAAACAACTTGCACACCAGAACCATTGCTTACCGCACACTAACAGTTGTGTTTATATCTGTGACTGTTTGTGATTTACTTCCTATTGACATAAAAAATAAAAAGATTGGAAAAACTGAAGACAGTTGCTAGTAAGGGCACTAACCATATTATTACATACAATCACTTGGTTCCTGGACAGCTGAAATAATAGCAGCCTGGTTTAGTTCCTTTGAACCAGTTTCTACAGGGTGATGGCACTTCACGGTAAAGCCTGCAATACATCTGTCATCAAAATCAGCAGCACCTTAAATGTGACAGTGAGTAACCACAGCAGGTGCTGAGAAAATCTTCACATCTGCTCAGGCTTGGTTTCACTCCTTGGAGAACCAGCAAGATGATGGTCCAAGTCACAGAATATTCCAAACATTAAGAAATTGAACTAAGTTTTACAAGGTCTGAATTAAACTCTCAGCTCAGCCACTGTAAAACAGGAGCAATAGTGTTTTGATGTTTTGCTGATCCCTTTTATTTTCAGTATTTAGACCCTAAATTCTCTGTGTAGAAACCCTTTTCTGAGTGCGGTGATGTGAGGATATAACTTGGTTTGGAGGGGGGGGCCTCCAGGTATTCCTACAAAGAAGGTTTGAGAGTAATGTGCACTGAAAAGACTGTTTTCTAGAAAAGAGATACTAGGTCTTAAACATGATCTCTGTCACACAGTCCAAACCCCAACAGCAGTATATGCATTTTTACAATTAATTCAGTCAAGAAGTCAGCAACAATGCAGGCAGAGCAAGAAAAAGCAGTTGTAAACAGCGAGAAATCAGAAACTGGTGGAATGAACATCATACAAAGGACTCGCAGCAGGAGGGGATGCAAATGACTGTATCAAGCAGAATAAAGTATGGTTTAGGAGAAGAAAAAGGGAGGAAGAGGCACTGAGAACAGAGTGTGCTTCATTCAGAAGAGGTTGGGCAAATGACTCTGCAGTCTGAATGGGAAGATGGAGAAAGCTCCACTGATTTCTAAATAACAGGCAAAGATGCCAAGATAAATGACAGATAATAAGGTGAATTAAGTATCAAAGACCTATAGACAGAAGCAGGGCTGGAATAGCATGCAGCAAATGAAAAACCAAGCTAATGGAGGGGAAATAATTGGAAGAGCACTGAAGAAGGAGGCCTCCAGTCAGCAAAGATGTTAAGGGATGATCACAGAAGAGAAAGAAGAGAGAATGGAACTGAGGAGACAGGATGTTCAAAGGGGGAATAGAAGAGATGACTAGGACCTGAAACTGCAGAAAGAGTGTAAAGATTAAAGAGAGGTCATATAGATAGCCACTGCTTCTCCTTCTTTCAAAGGTATCTCAGCTTTTTCATTGGGTTTGCTTTTTTTTTTAATCTCCCTGTCTTCTTAGTCAGGCAGCACTTTTTGTATTTACACCAATTGCATGTTGTGTTACACATTCTTAACATTTGTTGTTTCAAGCAGCTTGCAATACGACCTTAGGGGAGGTTTAAGGTTTTATAGCAACCTTTTACCTACACACCACCTCCGCTCAGGAAACTTCCAGTTCATTCCTGCCATGACTGAAATGCTGCATGATAGCATCTTTGCAAAGCCTTCAGAAGCAGCACAGGGCCAACAGCATCTTATTGCTTCTCAGTTAGCATTTTCTCAAAGTCAGTTTAATCCCACATATTTAGTGCTGTAAGCAAGCAATTTCAGAAAATTAAATTGGAATTTCCCTACGTGTTTATGACATGGCAGTAATGATGGGTTTTTATTTGTAGTTAAATATTTTCCTGCAGTGTTTACTAATTAAACATTCAAGGCACACAGGAGAAGTGATTGTGAGCTTGACTGAAAGCCAGATGAAGGGAGAAAATTTCATTGATTCAGCTGTGCTTTAGAATTGATAAAACCAGTCCAGAGAACGATTTGTGAATAAATGCTTGCATTTCACTAATACACTGGAAGTGGGAACTCCTGCTTTTAGGGACAGGAACAGTTACAAGACATTGAAGTCCTAAACAGTTTATAGATAGAGCTCTGAACAGTTGTGTTCAACAGAAGGATATACTGGAAATGTGTTACTTGAGGCTACCATTCAGACAGACTGCATATAATCCAGGCAATGAAATATGCCATGCATGATAGATGTCATATGAATAGGACTAGTCTGGCAATAACACATGCACTATCCCTTAAAGCTGAGCTCCATGAATTATTATAAGGGTAGAAGTGAGGCTCACTAACAGAAGTAAGCCTAAAGCTAATGCTACTGACACGTAATTTTGACTAGAAATATTACCTATGAGCAGAAAACTATGGTCTCTTTCCCATCAAAAAGTAACATTTTCATTTTGAAAAAAAAAATAGGAAAAAAATTTAATGTGTTTTTAGCTTTTTATTATTCATGAATGAGAAAGAAAAACAATAGGGAAATCATAAAATCATAGAGTCATTAAGGATGGAAAAGACCTTTGAGATCAAGTAGTCCAACAGTCAACCCAGCACCACCACCGTGTTCAACACTAAACCACGTCCTCTGGTGCCCTACCCACACGTTTTGAACACTTCCAGGGATGATGGCTCCAACACTTCCTTGGACAGCCTGTTCCAATGCCTTACAACCCTTTATATGAAGAAATTTTTCCTAATATCCAATCTAAACCTCCCCTGGCACAACTTAAGGCCATTTCCTCTTGTCCTGTCACTTGTTACATGGGAGAAGAGACCAACCCCCACCTCTCTACACCCTCCTTTCAGGTAGTTGTAGAGAGCGATAAGGTCTCCCCTGAGCCTGTTTTTATTCCAGACTAAACAACCTCAGCTCCCTCAGTTGCTCCTCATCAGACTTGTGCTCCAGCCCCTTCACCAGCTCTGTTTCCCTTCTCTGGAGTCACTCCAGCACCTCAAATAAATCTAATTAAAAGTAAAACCAATTTGTTGCCAAGTGGTCAGTAGTATAAACAGTCCTATATGTGTAGTGATAATGGACTTGCTCTCTTGTCAGGAAATTGGAGAAATTTTTAAGTGTCCCTGAAGTTTACCCTGTAAAATCATAATCATGTGTTCTCATAACTAGCAAGGATCCAACAGCAGAAATGATGACAAGAACATATTTTCAGAGAAATAGAATACTTAAATAGAATACTTAAATAGAATAGAATACTTAAATAGAATACTTAAATAGAATAGAATAGAATACTTAAATAGAATACTACTATTTCCTCTGACCATCTTGACTTCCTCCTGCAACTCTCCTGCAGCTGCTCCTGTTGTGGTCCCAAGGAGCTTGTTTCAATGCCATGAGAAAGCACTGCAGCAGGTACTCTGTCTGCAGCTCAGACAGGCGGGAGGCACTCCGACATCATTACTCAGGTCTGGTTTATGACAGGATAAGCTTTTATCTCTTAGGGTCAGGTCTTTTAACCCAGCTAAATAGTTTCAACGCAGGACAGTGTGTAGAAAGCAGAGCTCTGTGCTGCTTCTACACTCTTGCAGTGCTCCAGCCAGCACAGGCTCCACACCAGGTCTGGCTGCACTGAGCTGCCCATAACACCAAGGAAAACCAGTCCCATCCACCAGGAGAGCCCTGGGCTCTTTGTGTCAGCGGCTCTCAGTGGCAGAGTGTAACCATGTCAGAGTGTAATAAAATCTGTGGAAAAGTTTTCTGAAAGAATGGAGTCAGGCAACAGCATAATTTTGTTCCAAGAAGTCTGCATGACATAGTGGCTAAAGTTAAGTTTTACAGCTTTTGTTTGACAGAGTCAGAAGTGGCTGTCATGCAGAAAATGTATCTTGTCTTTTCCTGAAATATTTTTATTGCAAAATCTGTTATTCAGCATTTGTTGGCCAAAAAATGGATTCATATGCTTTCTCATTAGCTCTTGCACACTTCCGAAGCAAACAGTAAAAGTTAAAGGCTGGCAGTTCAGTATTGTTTATTGTTACATGGGGCTATGTCAGTTGGAGAACGTGATGAAGAGAAATACAATAGTGTACACTTGAAATGGGGAAATCAAGAAGAAAATGTAATCCAAGAGTTTCATTTCAGCATTCTCAAATGTCTTTTTGAGTCAATGTCTTTTGGCACTGCCAAGACACTAATTCGAGCTCTTCTGGCACAATGAGACACGGTATCATTGGTTACGACAGATGTAGCCCTTGAAAACAGGGCAAAACACAAAAAGAAGTCAGGAAGTCGTGAGCACTCAGAACATAGCAGCTTGAATTCATCAGAGTACAAACACAATGCCATCATATCACTGCCTAGATCAGAAGAGAAACCTAACCATGATTTCTAGTACCCTGTAGGTATGACAATACATTCTTTTCTTCTTACAGCTTAACCCCTGCATAGTAACAATCCCCAAAAAACAGTGAAAGCATAGGAGCCAGACCAAACTAAATTACCCACCACTTGCTTTAGGTCATAAAAGCAATCTTTCAATCAAGTTTTAATTGAAAAATTAAAATGTTTCCACACCAGAAGTTCTAATGACACTGCCTATTCATTGACATTTTTAATTTTGCATGTCACACGAGTAAAGTTAGGATTGGGAAATGACAGGAAATAAAGTAGTTACTTGTGTTTTTTTCAGGATTTATACACTCACAAAAGTAAGACCTTGAATTAATAAACTTTAAAATAAAGAAAATACAATTGCATGCTATTGCATAAGATATTTTTAGTCCTTACAGTACAGAACACTGTATGAATAGCCTTCCTTTATGTAGCTGAACAATCTTACACCTTTGCTTATTGAAGCAACCAGCATCTTCAATGCCTGTGCTTTCACATGCTTTGACAAAAACTTGAGTTTTTTTTCTTCTAATTTTGTCCAGACAGAGGAAGTTAATGAGGATTTAAATTTTGAATAAGAAATTCTTTTGCTCTATCTCTTTTTCAAAAAGTCTGCATTTCTCTCACCATTTTCAGCCTAAAAGTCAAAATAGATACAGTACTCTAAAGTCCTGCCTTTGAAAATTATACTCAGGTGTTACCAGTTCAACGTAGCTTCAGGTTCTATTGGAAATCCCCTTAAAAATTTGAAAATCTTCCCTGTCAAGATTTTCACCTCTCACCTGTTTGAAGAAAACCTTCCAAAATTCTGATGCTGGGAAGAAGAAAAACACCTGCATTTGAATTCTGCACATGGTAAGTATTCCTATCTGATTACTTTTCTGATTTTCTTGTATTCTAGGGTAATGGTGCTGGCAATAATAGTTGTTATATAAGAGCTGCATCCAAAAACTCCAAGCAAACTACTTGTTATCTTTTGAACAACTGCTCAATCATTGACAATAGCTACACATACCATTTTGTGTTCATCAGAAGTTCTTTAAGTTTAAAATTAACAGAGTAAAGAAGAAAACCTAAAAAAAATCCCAAAGCAACAATAAAACAAAAAACCCCACAAAAACCAAAACAACCAACAGTTAAATAACTGGAGAATATATAAAAAACTGGGTAAGGAATTACTCAGATAATATAAGGCAAGTAATAAAGACTCACTATGGAAAATTTATGTAGAACATCCTATACATCGTTCACAAGAGAAATTTATAGCTACCTGTTGAATTTATATTTTTTTAAAATGCCACAGCTGGAACAGTTTCTTTCCTCAGGGGTTTACAAGCTAATAGAAAAAGAAAGTACTGTTATCACCACGGTTCAGGTGGAATAATCATTAGCAGTTTAAGAATTAAAACACTGATCTCCTGACTCCTAACCTACTGCTCTAGTTAGAAGACATTTCTTTCTCTCAACAAATCAGCTGAGACATTTTAGTAAAGACTGAGCTGGTACCAGTGAGGACTAAATACCACAATCATTATATGATATTTGGCAAACTTCTGGGTTGCAAGGACACATAAGTTTTCTGATATTTACAACAGGCTGTTTCAGGCTGAAAATTTTTATGTCAATTCCAAAAGTTGCTTTGCTGTAATTAGTGCCAACTGTTATTTTATTGAGTTCTGGTGAAGTTTTGGTAACAGACTGCAATACATTAATATCTTACCTTATCAACAGGGTTAGTATTTTTATGTAGGCTTTGGAGGATTAGCTACATTTTTTACTGTTTCTCTAAATTTGGTTTATTCATTGTAGCTCTAACTCTGAAATTACTTAGCTGAGCTATAGATCAATCACTTTGAATTATATTCTCAACTCTACATTTTGATTTAATTACCTTCCATTTGAAAAACATACAAATTTATAATAGATGTTACCTGACAACTTCTTAGAGGAACTGGCTGTGAATAACCACAAAGTCTTTCACAAGTCCTTTCAACTTTTTTCTGTGATACCTTTAATGAACTCAAAGATGGTCTGACAGGCAATAAAATGAGATCATAGCCTGCTGGGTTGATCAGTATTGTCTTACTGTATTGTTTTTTCCCTTGGAAAACTCATCTCTCTTTCCTAAGCACATGCTGTTTCTTATTTACAATAGAAAATGAAGAAGTTTGTGTAAAAGTTTCTGCTAAGAAGAAAACTTTAAAAAATTAATCATGGCTCTAGCTTCCCACATGGAAACTCTTATTTCATGTTGAGAATATCTCTGAATAGAAGGAAAATAATTTAATTTGTGCAAAGCACTCCACTGATGTGGAGTTCACCTGAAGCGTTCATAGCCAACAGATAGAAGCAGAACATGTTTTATCTGCTCTGGTTTGACTGCAGAGTGAAATGAATCACATCTTAAAACTGGCTCACTGCTGGTTCTGAGTGCAGTCAAGATAACCAGATCAAATGCAGGCTTCTGGATTGTAGACATCTGAGGTTAGATGAGATGAGCTTCGTGCACAGGCTTCACAGGAGAGCCTGATGTGGAACAGCTGCTCTGCAGTGACACCTTGGCCTATTTAGACAAGCACCTTTATTTAATCTGGAAATCCCTTTGAGGAAGAGATCATTTTCTGACTTGGAATTTGTATTGCACTTGCAATCAAAAGGTTCTCTCCTGACAGGCAAGATGGTAATACCTCGTCTCATAATAAAAAAGCTGACCAATACCCCTTATAGAGTTATGATGGCATGTTCATAGATTAATTGTAATTACAATTATTTACTAGCATGTATTTAAGCATTTTGTTCATTTTCCTTAGTTTTATATTTGGAATGCAGTTACATATAATTCTGCCTGGAAAGTCAAATGACCATGTAGCAAACAGTATTGGTCTAACCTTTTCTGCAGTGCACCAGACAAATACTGAAATTCTGGCTCCCTTGAAGTCAAAAGTAAGTCTGTCTTTGACTTTGGTGGCAACAGAATTTCATGTAAGAAGTCCTGAATCCAGTACACAATACAGATATGAGAATAAAATTCACATTATCATCTATCAGCATTTCTCAAAAAGTGCACACTGAGGCATTGTCACTCAAAAGGGAATTAGAAAAGGTAACTAAAAGGAACAATTTTATGAGAAACAATATTGCTAAACATGCATACAAAGTAAGTTTTGTATTACTGGTCTCTAGTTTAGATAAAAGAACTTTTCCATTGTCTTTTTTTGACACTGCCTCTCTTTTGCTCATCTGTTTTACTGCCTCCTCATGCTGCCTGGATGAATTAATCATTCTAATTTTAATCAATTTGCCATCTATGCTTCTCTGTGCAGAGTTTACCTCCCTCCATAAAAACACTTTGATCAGAAAGAATATTATTTCTGTCATGTTATGAGAGGCCAGGGTTACAAATTATCAAGCCATGTATATTTTCCCCTAATTTAATGAGTTTTACCAGGCATAAAAAGCTATTCCCTCTCTCTGACCAGGTTGTTTTGGTTTTTTTTTCAAGATTTCATTGGTCTGATTTAATTTTTACATTATTTCAACTGTAGCTGCTAATGTTGGTAAAAAGAAAGGAGAATGGGGTCCACTGGATACAGAGTGTTGTGATAAAAAATAGGGGATTTACCTGTTCAGTGTGTTTTTTGATATCTAGGGTTAATATCTCCCTGAAGTCATCTGCATGGGAAATTATAATCAATAGACAAGATGTTGTGACTTGACTGGATTGGGGAAATGTGCTTTACTGGTTTTGTGACAGTAATTATTAGGAAATAGAGATAAAATGGAGGAAAAGAAAATACACAAACAAACAAAACCAGCTGATGGTAATAAAAAATTATTCTGTTGTATTGCTGATGCAAACATGCAGAGGGTTATCCTAAAGTCCCTATCGCACATAGCCAACCATGACATAAGGCATCAGCATCCAGTTTTTTCTGTTATGTTCTTTTTGATTGTGAACCACAGGTCCTGTCCTGTAGCTGGGTCTATAAGTCACCACTTGGGAGTGGTTAAGATATTCTAACAAGCTGATGCAGCTATCAGACCTAACTTCTATAGCTTAGGTCATAAAGAAAAACTAGTACTAGCAGGCCCTATTGGTGCCTGAGGAGGTATATCCAGACTATGTTATAGGCATGATAAAGAAGGTGGACAAACCAGGAAAGTCCTTTGGTTGCTATCCAAGATCATGATCATCTGATGTGGTACTGGAAATCACCTGATGAGCTGCCCAAAGGATCAGATGATAAGCGGGGATGAAGAAGGAGCGGGAGGGGTCATCTGATAGAAGTTATATAAAGGTTCCTCAGGGGCTATTTTCAAAAACCAAAAGGGACTGCTTATAGGATCTAATTTTTCTGAGAGACGACACAGATGATCCCATTTTGCTGCATCATGTGATGAGTTCACAGGCAAGACTGTGGTTGGGGTGGAAAAGCAGTGTTCATCTAGTCTTTATATTCATTGGGATTCTGGGGAATTCTGTCGAGTGGTCAAACATCTATACAGAAACACAGAAAGAAACTCTGTCAGGCCTGTGGCATTTTGGCAGTTAGGAAAACCCCCCAAACCTGCCATTATGTGCGGGTGAGAGGTACAATCCTAAAGGCTAAGATTAGAGAGTTCTGGTGAGGAGGTAAACGTGAGGAATGGTCTGTCAGTGGTTTCCGTGGCTACTTCTCTGTGTTAGCAAAATAATTTGTTAGTTTCTGTCAAGACTGAAACCTGATTAGTGAGTGTGCTAACAAAAGTAAGGAGACCCTGAAGGTATGCAGGATAACCAGGATCCCAGGATGACTGGACTTGAGGTCTCACCTCCATGGTAAATAACCTTGGACCAAAAGAAACAGGCTGGAGTCTATTTGGACCACAGGAAATCCCAAGGGTTCAAAAGCAGCACTCTGGCTGAAAGACAGCACAGGGCTCTCAAAAAGCAGCGAGTATAATAGCCTCTATAATTTATGGTAGCACTTATTTAAGTAATTAACTCTTATCTGAGTTCACTAAAACTTCCTGAAATTGTTCTCTTGTTCTGTGAGAAGTCTTACATCCTATGATATAATTTGACTCTCCAGGGTCTTTCTTTGCAGAACTTAGAAAAAAAAAAAAAGAGGTCTTTACTCATCTTGTAATCTACCTAAGTATGTTTCCACGTTCAACTCAATATGCTTGTTTTTAAAGTTAGAGATTTTTTTAATGATTTCCAGTAAGATGTAGGCTCCACACTGCCTCAATTTAATTTGAAACAGACAGTTTGCTATCTTTTTTTTTTTTTTTAAGCCTCCAGAGCTATGCCCCAGCAAGTCTATATATTAGATTGCAAGCATCCAAGAAGAGGGAAATAAGTTGTATTTGTTTTAGTAAACAGTAACATGCTCAGGCACAAAAGCAGAAATAAGAATTAAAGAAGTAAATTCATTAGAATACTCAGTTCTACTTTTTTTATCTGTATTAAACAGACGTTCACCTCTAGAAAACATGAATTTGTCTTATATAATAAGATAATGCTGTTTTCCAAAGTGGTGAATTTCATGGTTGCTCATAATTGTGGTACCACATTGTTACCTCAAATAATTTCTAAAGCAACTATTAACTTACAAGACTCTTTCCTATGCATACTACTTTTCTAAAATGAAGTACTATCTTCCCTTTCCTACTCCTCAAAAATTACCATGATTTCTATCAATTATAAACAAATACTAAAGGACTAGAGTTGTGTTTAAAAAATTAAAATTCCTAGGGAAAAAACTGACCCAGTAAGATTCATAAACAGTGAAGATGATGAAAGCACAATCAGGGGTTTGCATCAAACTCTAACCCCTCTTTGTTTGCAGCCCCTGCTTTTCACATTTTGCTACTATCTTCTAGCAGGCACTTCAGCATGGGATTACATGTTTGCACATGTTATTCTGCTTATTTAATTGTAATGCATTAATGTTTACAGTACTTTAAATATACAGAACCAGGTATGGAGAGAGAACCTGTATGTGTATATTTTAAATAGTTATGCTTGATTTCACGGTTTCAATTAGCATTATGAGATGGCCATGTTATTCACAAGTGATAAGCCATGAGACATGCAAGTCTTCCTAAACAAGGGCTGACACAACCTTTGTGAACTCCTGTCTTAAATGTGTCATTGCTTTAGAAACTTTTTTAGCCATTCAGGAAAAAAAATCTACTATTGTTAAGTGACCCTAGTGCACCCTAAGCAAGACTCAGAAGGACCTGAAGTGAATGAATTTCTGAACAGGTCATAAACATGAGGAAAAAAATATTTTTTTTAAAGGATATTTCTTAGCTGTCTATGAGAAGAAGTTGATTTTAACTTTAGTTCCTGAGGTGAACTCTGGATGTAAGTGAAATATTTTCAGACCAATGAACACAGGTGGATATAGTCAGAGAAGATGAACTGAGAGCTTGTGGTTAAAAATGCTATTACACTCTGCTTAAAAAAATCTTGAGACTTGAAACACTTGGTATTTCAGCCTGTCATGATCCTGTACAAAGAACAGAAGTTATGCAGATTAAAACACACATCTATTGCGTACTGTGTAAGGCCTCTGTCCCAACTATTTTGCAGTGCAAGATTGTTCCCAAGAACCAGTGTCTTTTATCTAATCTGTCCAATCTACCTGCAGAGGGTAGGGTCTCTGCCCTCGATTTTCAGCACAAAACTTTCCATGACCCAGCAACCATCGATGCCTCAATCTTTTTTTCCCTATTGAACCCCCTTTTGCAGTCTGCACTGGCTTCAAGACATGCACGCAATCTTACACGGATCAAACTCCATATAGTCTGTGCTAATCTTAACAACATGATGTCATCCAAACACCATAGTATTTGTGAAACATGTTTTAATATTCTACATCTTTTGATCTTGTCTCATAAATCAATCCCTTCATCTCCTTAATTATTTTAATTGCTCTTTTTAAAATTCCCTTCAGTGTAATTTTCTAACAGGAAGATTCCCAAAAAATATCCCAGGCATGACCTAGTTAAGTATCATGTAACAGAGTAGTCATGCCAAAGAAGTGGAAGAGAAAGTCTATTAGTTCCTTCCTCAGCAATGGGATCCTTCACATGGAGGCTTAAATTCCATGGGCTTTGTTATTATGCTTTTCTGTAAAACCATATGTAATTTACTGTCTGCTTTCACTCCTACATGTTGATATTGTGAGTTTCTTCCTCTTGTTGAATGTTTTCCTACAGCTCTACCAAAGTTTCTAAGATGAACTTCTTCTTTTCCACGCTTTATTGAATTTGTTCATGCTGTTTTGCCAGCTTTCCCAGTTCCACCTAACATAATGAACAGCTGCAAAAGCCATTTATGGCTAATAACCATTCTTTAAGTCAAAGTTTAAGAAAGAAAGACTTCATATTTTTCTCTGAAATAATTTATTAGCCTTTTCAGCTCTTCAGTTGAATCCACTACTAATCCATAAAATTCTCATCCATATAAAAAAGGAAACAGTAAGACCACTGTTCTTTTTTCATCAGCAAATTTAATTAAAAAGATGACGCTCCACCTCTCCTCGAGTGCCAGTCTGGAATGGTCGGCCTTAAGCTGTAAAATTAATGCCAGGAAAAGATTTGCATGACATATTGATGTTTTTTCTGTAAACCCAGCAAAGCTGTTCGTGTGTATGTAAGGGCATAATTTAGCTAGGCACCTGGCACATATGAACAAATACATTTGAAGGTACTTAGGTGACAACATCACTATTACCTTCTTCCAATTATTCCACAATGGAAAGATAATGTAATTGGTTGAACTGAACACAAGGCGTTGCTCCCATTGAAGAGAGCAAAAATCAATCCAGAAAGTTCCTTTATGGAATGAAGTAACTGAAACCACTCCAGCTGCCACCAGCCATGGTGAGAGATGTAAGAGATTTTAAAGTGTAGGGATTTTCCTGGCTGTCTAATGGCAGCTGCATGTTCGGAAAAAAGAATGGTAGAGAGTTCAAAGCAGCAAAAAACCACTGATTTTGGTTAGAGAAAAAAAAGTCATGGCACTAAGAAAAATAAGAATTCCTGATGGAATGGCAACAAGGGTACACAAGCCACCCAAAGAGAACTATGTAATCCCCTGTAATATCCAGGATTGAATCAAAGATGTTGAATGGGAATCTGCAAAGCCATATATTTTAGCTAATTAATCATTAAAAAAAGCCTCTCATGCATGAGCTGTCTCAAATGAACAACAGCTGATGAAAGTGTAGTTACTACAGAACTGCAGATGTCTGTGCTTCCTCTGATGCGTATCCCCAGAGAACATTTTTGCTTTGCTCAGAGTGCCTGTGTGGAACTATAGCTGTTCAAAACAAGGATACTGTAAATTTCCCCTGAAAAAGCCCCACCTTATTCCAAGTGAATAGAAATAATCACGGTAGCACATTGGATTACACAATAACAATTACTTGTAAATCTCTTAATTTAATTGTGGAATCATGTGAAACCACGGCATGGCATTGTGCAAACCTGCTCTCAATCCTGCAATAAAATTAAAGGAACTAAGAGCTGGCAAAGCTCATAGGAACCGACAGTCAAACATCTTCCCCTGTACTTGGCACTGGTGAGGCCACACCTCGAGTACTGTGTCCAGTTCTGGGTCCCTCAATTCAGGAAGGACACGGAGGTGCTGAAGCAGGTCTAGAGAAGGGCAACAGAGTTGGTGAAGGGTCTGGAGCACAAGTCCTATGAGGAGCGGCTGAGGGAGCTGTGGTTGTTTATCCTGAAGAGGAGGAGGCTCAAGGGTGACCTTATCACTCTCTACAACTCCCTTGAAAGGAGGTCGTAGCCAGGTGGGGATCAATGTCTTTTCCCAGGTAACCAGAGACAGGACGAGAGGACACAGTCTTAAGCTGCACCAGGGGAGGTTTAGGTTGGATATCAGGAGGAATTTCTTTACAGAAAGGGTGATTAGACACTGGAATGGGCTGCCCAGGGAGGTGGTGGAGTCACTGTCCCTGGAGGTGTTTATGCAAAGTCTGGACGTGGTACTCAGTGCCATGCTCTGGTTGGCGTGGTGGTGTGTTCGGTCATAGGTTGGACTCGGTGATCTCAGAGGTCTTTTTCAACCTAACTGATTCTGTGATTTTGTGATTCAGTGACCAGTTCTGTAGTTAACTGCTTCTGCACACTATTTTTCTGGGTTTGTAGCTGCACGTGGTTAGTGTAATCTTTGCCTTCAGGACGCTGTTTTACAGTTACCCGTTAGACAAGAAAAAATGACTTTAAACAAAAGGCCTTACAGAGGCCCTGATGGTGGTCCCTTTGCAGCGGAGGCTGGCGGGCCCCCCCGTGCCCACCGCGGGCAGCAGGTGAGGTGCAGCAGCCCGAGGCCACCACTGCTGCCGCCGCCGGCATCGGTCCGCGGCCTCAGCGCCAGGACACCACTGCGGGACTTCACCGGGCTGTGTGACCACCATCCCGAGGGCCTCCCCAGGCTATTTTTCGGACGCCCAGCCGCGGCCCAGCCCCAGGGGGTGCCGATCGACCCCTTCCCTCCCGCCGCTCCGCTGCGGTCCCGCCCCGCCGGCCCGGCCCCGCCCCGCCGCCGCTCCCCCCCCGCGGCGCCGCCGCAGCCCCGCGCGCATATAGGGCCGCTCCGCCGCACGGGCCGCGCCGTCGCCGCCGCTCCAGGCATGGCACAGGGCTCTACCTCACTATGGCAGCAGCAACGCGGCACAGCACCCTGGACTTCCTGCTCGGCGCCACAGGTAACGGCGGCGCAGGAAGGCGGGGAGGGGGGCGCGACCCTTCCCCCCGTGGCGGGGTCTCCCTGCGGCCCCGCCGGGAAAGCGCCGCGTCCTCCCGCCCTGCCGGCCCCGCGCGGGCGCCGCCTCCCCCCGCGGGCCTTTCTCGGCGCCCCCGCGGGGCCGGGCGTGCCCGCGGTACCCGCCGCTGTCCCCGCGGCCAGGCGGGCCGCCCGCCGCGGCCTCCTGCCCCGAGCCCGCCGCGCTGGGGGCAGCCCGGCTTGGGGAGGGCGGACGTGCGGGTGCCCCCGGGCCGGGCGATCCCCGTGGCGGCCCCAGGGCGCGCTCTCCCCGCGGGGGCAGGGGAGGCGGGCGGGACGTGCCGCGCCGCGGGCCCGCAGGGGTGGGGGAAGGAAGGAGGGCCTGTCTGTGTGCGACCGGCCCGGCCGGGGCTCCCCGCGGAGCCGCCCCCGCACCGCGCTGGAGGCCGTGGGGATGAAGTGGCTCTCGGCTCCCGCCGGGCGGTGCGGGAGTGCGGTGCGGGATTGCCGGGTCACTGCGGTGCCGCTCGGACGCGTGGAGGGAGCGATTGGCGCTGGAGCCGCGGGCTGTGGCAGGGCCTGAGCCCGTGGGGGTCTGTAGGGAGCACGTTCGGGCCGGGAACCGCGGCGACAGCCGCGTTCCTGAGGGGCAGGGATGTGTGGACAGGTTTGATGGGGGAAGGGGGGGGAGCTGCCGTGGGCGCCAAAGCGGCTCGGTGAGTGCTGAGCAAGGCCGCGGGCTGGGTCTGGCCTTCCCGCCCCCTGTCTGGCCTGGTGTGTCGAACCCCTTTCTCTCTCCCTTTTTAGAGGGAGGGAGGTGTGAAGGTAGTTCCCTGCATCTACAGTCAAAATCTATTAATAGGTTGATTTGAGAAAGAGAGGTTCCTGAGTGCAGGGGCTTTGCTGCGTGCTGTGCCCTTTGTGGCATTGCTGTGTGTGCACTTCAGAAAGCCAGGAGCTGGGAGGGGAAGGTAATAGTGGAGCTGTTCCCAAGCAGTGCACTTTAGGGTATTGTAGTGTGTTTCACAGTGAAAATCTTGCAGTTTTCATTTTACAGAGATTTTTGTAGAGCAGCTCAGCCACTCAAATGATGATCCAATGGTCAACGAGGTAGTCCTGCTGTCCTTGCACCTCGTGCTTGTCTGACCTAGCGTGAACAGAATTAGGAAGCTAAACCAGTATAAAAATTATATTTGTAGATACCACACAGCCCCCTCAACAAGCTCTCTGCCTGCATAGTTCCCTGGACTATCTCAGGTTCAAGAGTTACATCAATGACTGACTTCTGCGGAAGAGTCAGAATTGCCAGGGATAAAAGTAGGACTAGATGTATTGCAAATAAGCCACGGGTATGGTGGCTGTTATGTTATATAAAGAACAATGCCATTAATTAATGTGGTAATGATCCTAATTATTGTCTTGGCCTTGGATAGGCTTTTCTATCCATTTCCCTTTACTTTTGAAGATATTGGTTGTGTCCTTCTCTGACCAAGATGGATGTGCCTAAATAGGTGTGGGTTGATGGACCAACTGTAGAAGTGTTACCATGTAGATCAAAGGAGGGAAGAAGGCTTTTTCCCTTCTTATGTTTGGCTCAGCACAACAGACATCGTCAGTGAGACGTGAAGAACTTTCTTCCGCCCATGACAGCTTGGAAGTTGGCTTGTAGTTTTTATGTGGACTTTTTCCCTTTGTCTAGTGTTTAGGGCCCAAAGCATGAAGAGTTGTTTAAGTAGGCAAAATTGGTGAATGTACATGTGTAGTTTATGTTACAGCGTTTGAATGCTGAAACATGGATTGTCCACTAGTTGAGGTTTCTGCTGCAAATTATGTGGGCAATAAAAGTTCTGAATAGTCTGGAATTACATGAAAAGGCATTTAGTAAAATTAAATGTGTGGTTTTGGACCTTCAGATCTTGTGAGAATAATACGTTATTTCTAGATCTCAGCTGAACCTGTTGCACCTCTACGTTTGCATTCTGGAGAAGGCAAAATCTGTGAATTTGGTAAATGCACGCTCCTTGTTCTGCAAAATATTAGCTGTGTCCTCATTTTTCAACGAGTATGTATTTTTGGGTAGATATAACTGTTAAAGTTGCCAGGTTATCCTGGAATCATAGGATGGCCTAGACAAGAACGGAAGTTAAAGATCACCTATTTCCAATGCCCCTGCCATGGGCTGGGACACCTTCTACTAGGTCAGGTTGCTCAGAGCCCCATCGAACCTGTCCTTGAACACCTCCAGGAAAGGGACATCCATAGCTTCTGTGGGCATTCTATCCCAGTGCCTCACCACCCTCACAGTAAAGAATTTCTTCCTGATATCTAACCTAAGCCTATTCTCTGTTTGAAGCCATTCCCCCTTGTCCTGTCTCCAGGTAAATAGTCTCTCTCCAGATTCCTTGTAAATTCCCTTCAGGTACTTGGAAGGCTGCAATTAGGTCACCTCAAAGCCTTCTCTCTTCAAGGCTGAACAATCCCAATTTTCTTAGTCTTTCCCTATAGAAGAGATGCTCCATCCCTCTAATCTTGGTGACCCTCTTCTGGAACCTCTGGAATTGCTCCAACAGGTCATTGTGCTTCCTGTGATGGGGACTCTGGAGCTGAACACAGTATTCCAGGTGGGGGCCTCACCAGGGCAGAGTAGAGGGGCAGAATCCCCTCTCTCACCTACTGGCTGTGCTGCTTTGGATGCAGCTCAGGGCATGGTTTGTTTCTGGGCTGCAAACTCACATTGCTGGGTCATATCCAGCCTCTCATCCACCAGCAGCCCCATGTCCTTCTCATCATGGCTGCTCTGGATCTGTTCATCACCCAGCCTGGATTGATACTGGGATTTGCCTCGACCCAGGTGCAGCACCTTGCACTTGGTCTTGCTTAAACCTCATGAGGTTCCCATGGGCCCACTTCTTGAGCTTGTCCAGGTGGCAACCACAGCACTCAGCTTGCTGTCATCTGCAAACTTGCTGAGGGTTCACTCACTCCCTTTGTCTGTCACTAATAAAGATATTAAATAACACTAGTTCCAGTACAAACCCCTGAGGGGACACTGCTTGTCACTGATGTCCATTGAGACTCTGAGCCATTGATCACTGCCTCTTGGATGCGACCATCCAAACACTTTCTTATCCACCCATTGACTCCACCTCTCTCTAATTTAGAGAGAAGGATGTTATGATGGACTGTGTCAAAGGCTTTACAGTAGTCCAGGTAAATGACATCTGTAGCTTGTAGGAAGGCAAGACTTTAGGTTATGAAAGCAAGTTTGAACAATAGTTTGTTTCATTGCAACACATCTTGAAATAACTGCACATGGTTATGATGGCACTTCTTAAGAATCTGCTTGTATGAGTTGTTATAGGTGGTTGAAGTAATTTGTATACGTTTCTTGGTGTTCACTTTTAACATAGCAGCTATCTAAAGGCTTCAGTGTTGCTGCTGAGCATCAAGACTGAACATGACTGTTAAGGGTGGGATAGTATTTCTGAGATGTTTTCTGTGATCTGTTTATTACTTTGTTCTCTGTTGTGTGTGACTTGTCTTCATCCTCAGTCTTGAGGTTCTCTGTGAGTAAAGGAGGGTGGCTATCTTTGGGTGGCAGTGAAAGGTTCTGGAGGGCACAGCTCTGCATGAAGAAGATGGGATTTTGTCATGTGGTAATTTATTAATGTGTCAATCATGTGCAATTATTTGCTAGCAACTGCCTGTGCTGCAGAAGGTGCAGGTTCTACTGGGTTGTTCTCACTG